>NC_134848.1:28291331-28655498 GCF_965363235.1 Mytilus galloprovincialis | reverse complement strand
ACTATCGTCCATTGTAATTATCTCCCTTTAAATCCTAAAAGGGACCTGGTAACCGACCCATAACTGATCGAAATTGTAAACTGCTTACAAATTAACTTTTTCCAACAAACTTACTAAATTTCACTTGTTCAAGATGAAAATACCAATCAATGCGACAAGCTTTCAACTATAAATCGGTTCAAAACACAAATGTTTCTGCGAAAATGTGGAAATTTATTGTCAAACTAAAAGATTGTAACGTAAACAAATAAACCTGAAGTATGTTTTGTAGAGTAACAGCCCCTGAAATCAAAGGAAAAGGAATCACGTGGTACAAACTCCGAGATCATGTTTGATTAAAAAATGGCCGACTAAAAAGGCGGAGCTTAGCTGAAAAGAAATATTTTGATGTATTCTGTAGGCCTACAATTCAGCTTTCCTTTTTGTGATTTCCAACTTTTTCCCTAATAAAGCTTAATCTCTATATCATTTTGCTTGATCTCTGTTTCTTTTTTTCTTACTTGGGATTTTTTGACGGGAACATGTGGGTGGTTGTGGAATTTCTATTTGTATTTGAGCTGGTGATGCTGGTAGAGTTTTCAAGGTCTTTTTTTCGTTGTCTTTCTTTATTCTTTGATGACCTCCATCGCCTTCTTTTACTTCACTTTGATCTTTCAGTTTATAGGTTTAACCATACCAATTTCTTTGTAGTCATGATACCGCTTTCTTTCCTTTGCCCTGAAGGCTTCTAATCTGTCTGGGTCTCCTTTTAATTTGTCCCTAAAACGTTGTTGTCTTTCTTTCACTATTAGACCCATTTTACCTTTCGTAGATAGTTTGTATTACAGCTGGAATGATAAAGAATAAAAAGTACAGATTTTTGTGAGAAAGATGAATTTACTATTTGACATTGGTTTTTGTTTCTTATCATTTACAAGTCTTGAATGTGTTTAATGATTTTTTTAAAAATTTTATTCAGAGTTTAGTATAACTTTCATTGTTGTTCTTCGTTTGATCAAAGGATGAAACTTAATGAAAAAAGATGAAAACGAATATACCTCAAAGGTTGTTGATGGAGAGGCGTTATGACACCTTGCATCAATAAAATCATTGGTAGGTACCACAAACTTGATGTGGTACAGCTTTCAGGCCTTGAGATGGCAACCACCAATAATGTCTGCCACTCCATTCCAGGCCGTCAACTTGGCTGTACGGCCACTATACTTATGTTGTTTTCTCTCCTCTTGGAACCATTGCTTATCTGTATTTCTACAATTCATGAATATTAAAGTCAACCTAGTTGGAATCAACTGTCCATCTCCATTCAATTGCAAAAGATTATTATAGTATCAGATGAAAAAAAATGTATATACTTTTTACGGTTTCTTAATTTTGAAAAAAATGTATAACATTGAAACTAAAAGGGTCGTTATCACTTTATAATCACAGCGAACATGTGAAAGATTGGGATTTAATTTTGTAACTACTAGCAAAAATTGTCATATATATATATACACACTCAAAACACAGGGAAATTCTCGAGAGAAAAAACTAAAAATCAAAGCTGTGGTTAAAATGTTATTTTGCACAGGAGGCGTTTCAAACAAGAGATATGTTGCGTAGAAGAATACTATTGTAAAACTGATGGAATATAAAGTTTAAGACCCCAAAAATCTTTCTCTGGATTGAACAATATATGTACATGTATGTTTGTTACTATGTTATTCGTATTATAACATATTTGGCTAACATGTGATTAAAAGATGTTATTTTCTGTGGATATTACTCTGAAATAGTCGGTTTATATTGCGACTTAAGTAAAGACATGTCGACTTTTAATACATACACTTGTAATGCCAGCTTTCGTCGATTTTATCGATGGACGCTGCTTACGGAATCCGCCATTGATGAATATATAATGAGGTAATTGCGGAGTTACCTACCCCTGACAAAAAATCCTCGAAATTGCCTTGACATCACTGCGTAAAATATGTTACTTTCTGTGAATATTACTCTGAAATAGTCGGTTTTGTATTGCGACTTAAGTAAAGAAATATCGACTGTTAATACATACTCTTGTAACGTCAACTTTCCCCAAAGAAATTCGGACCTCGTTGAATATTGATGTCGCTTGGTTCAATGTAAACACTGGGGGATTGAGAAATTGTTCTTTCAAACCCATCCCAGTTTGGTTGAGGGGACCACTTGTTTTCATTATCTGAAATGAAGAATTCGTGATGCAGTTGGTTACTACTAGTATTTCATGGATATTGAAACTAATGTTATACTAGTTTATCAAACAAATAAGTACAAACAATGTAAAAGAGATGTGTAATTTAGATAAATTCATATTTGGATATTTTAATTTGAACACTGCCTAGTATTTTGCTTCAAAATCTGCAAGACTTCAATAATTATATCTTTGATTGCATACAAGGGTAGACCTTACTTTCTATGACATAAATATATTGAGGGTATATTATATAGCCTTCAAAATACCATTTTGATCCCTAACATCACTGAAGAGACATATGTTGTCGAAATCTAGATCTGGTGTACAAAAAAAATAATGACACCTTGTTTTTGTGGCATAACATCTTGGTCACAAGTTCATTGTTTTCAGTTTAGTATTAAATTTCTATTAAGATCCATTTTGTTACATCTCGTGATCAGTTGTTGATGTTGAAACAATAAAGCATCAGCTTAAAACGCATCATAGTAGCCCTTACTGAAAATAATCTTTACGCCGGAGATTGTCACAGGCCGTCTGTCTTCCTGTGTTAGATAATAGTTTTATTTCAAATTTGAGCTGTGCAACAACATAATATCAATATCAAGCACATGCTTTTTACAGTACTTACCAAATCTTGAATTTCATGATCTTTCAGAGTGTGATAATCTGAATGGCTGTGATTTTCATGTAGTATCGCAGTGTCAACTTCAAAGCTGATACCTCTCATTTAATAAAGAAAAACCGAAGACAATTTAAGATGTTGTTTCGTGTATACCACAATTACAAATTTAAGATATATGTAGTATATTATTGATTTTTTTAAATTTTGCTGTCTAGAGACTCAGGTATATAAGTAATAATATATTATATACAATGTTGATTTAGATAGTTAAATATCCAGTGGAATAAGGCACTTAAAAGAGGGACAAATAAAGGCAACAGTAGTATACCGCTGTTCAAAACTCATATATCCATGGACAAAAAACAAAATCGGGGTAACAAACTAAAACTCAGGGAAACGCATTAAATATAAGAGTAGAACAACGACACAACATTAAATTGTAACACACACATAAACGGACTTATCATTAGACAAAATCATATGCGAGTAACAAATATAACATCAAAACCAAATACATGAATTTAAGATAGATAAGTACCATGACACGTCTTAAATGGTGAAGCTGAAATCATCCCTTCGTAAATTTTACCGACGCCATCACGAGTTGGTTGACCGTTATGGAATAACCGTTTCACAAATGATATCGGATATGTTCCTTACGTCGTAACTACAATCCCCTTCCCTTTCATGAATATGACCTACCGAATTAGACTATTTACCGGATTTGTAATCACTTAAGCAACACGACGGGTGCCAGTATGAGGTACTAGCAAATGTCAAATACCGGTTGAAACTTCATGAAAAGAGGCGACATGGAATTAAGAAAACTGATGAGACGGTCAACAAGAAAATGATTAAATATGTTGCCAAAAAAGTAACCCCAGCGGAGGCAAATAGTTCAACTGTCCACACTTTCAGATGACGCCCGTCAGAAGTCCTACATTAGTATAACTGAACACACCGTCAATAAATCGGACGTGATATAAAGAAATGCTGTTCCTGGGGAGACCACTGCAAACGGGATGCCCCGTAGATCAAATGAGTTTATTATATAGTCCTGGATCGAATCAGACAGTTCCCAGTCCACCGACTTCTCCCCAGACAATTATCGCTCCTGTTCCAGTGGCCAGATTTTGAACAACCTACTCAGTCATTGCCAATGACCCATATCTCATACTCTGTGATGCAGACATTCTTTACAGGGACTCAATCAATCATATGGTAACTAAAAATAACTCCAAACTATGAAACTTTACTCTATAATAAAAGAATCCTCCTCTCCCTAACGGTGAATCATTGACCGATTTTGATCTCAATAGAATGTATGCAAAAAATATAAAATAGATTATTTTATCATAAGAGTCCATCGTTTATCCCTGGACGATGGATCATTCTCAATACAGGGCCCCTTGTGTATACTTCTCTGGGTAAGTGGAAACAAGGAGTTATCGTTCAAAAAACTTGGACCAGTAACTTATCAAGTCCAAGTTGGAGATTTAGTATGGAAGAGACATATTGATCAGATTCGTGAATTTGTACCCAAGGAAAATAAAGACACTAAACATACTTGAAAATACCAACATGTAATTCAAAACCGCGATACCGAAAACTCTGAAAATAATAATGAATCCGAACAAACTAAAATTAACCGAAAATAAAACAGTTGAAAATGCTAATGACACTATCGTTACACGCCGCTCAGAAAGAGTAAGAAAAGCACAGAGAGACTTATGGAAAACATATGACTGTAAATAGTTGTTGTTAAATAAGTGTAGTGATATAACTAGGTTATAGTTTAATTGAGTGCTAATTGAATTTATTAATTTCATTCACTAGAGATTAATCTTGTTTATCTTGATGTTCTAAATTATCAGGGGAAATAGTTATCAAAGGTACCAGGATTATAATTTAGTACGCCAGACGCGCGTTTCGTCTAAATAAGACTCATCAGTGACGCTCATATCAAAATATTTATAAAGCCAAACAAGTACAAAGTTGAAGAGCATTGAGAATCCAAAATTCCAAAAAGTTGTGCCAAATACGGTTAAGGTAATCTATGCCTGGGAAAAGAAAATCCTTAGTTTTTCGAAAATTTCAAACGTTTGTAAACGGTAAATTTATAAAAATTACCACATTATTGATATTCATGTCAACACCGAAGTGTTGACTACTGGGCTGGTGATACCCTCGGGGACGAAACGTCCACCAGCAGTGGCATCGACCCAGTGGTGTAAATAGTTATCAAAGGTACCAGGATTATAATTTAGTACGCCAGACGCGCGTTTCGTCTACATAAGACTCCTCACACGTGGGTCTTGTGTGGACAAAATACACTTCTGGCGTATTAAAATTTTGAACTTGTTGCCTTTTGTTGGCTGTTGTTCGTGTGATTCTTTGTCAATTGTGTTCTCCAATTTATTTATATTGTAGTCCTGTGTTGTCATTTTAATGTTATATTTCACATGGCCATAAAAGTGCGAGGTTTGGCATGCCACAAAACCAGGTTCAACAGACCATTTTTCCTTTAAAAATGCCCTGTACCAAGTCAGGAATATGGCCATTGTTATATTATAGTTCGTTTCTGTGTGTATTACATTATAACGTTGTGTCGTTTGTTTTCTCTTAATTTTTAATGTAAATTCACCTTGCGATAAGACGTGTCACGGTACTTGTCTATCCCAAATTCATGTATGTTATATTTGTTATTCTCGTGGGATTTTGTCTATGTGTGTTACATTTTAGTGTTATGTCGTTGTTCTCTTATATTTAATGCCTTTGCCTCGGTTTTAGTTTGTTACCCCGATTTTGTTTTTTGTCCATAGATTTATGAGTTTTGAACAGCGGTATACTACAGTTGCCTTTATTCATCAGTGACGCTCATATCAAAATATTTATTAAGCCAAACAAGTACAAAGTTGTCTATTATGTCTTTTTTATTTGTATGCAGGCTTTGTCAGTTTATTTTCTATTTACTGTCCCTCTGGTATCTTTTGTATAAAAAGAGGGAGGTTTGGCATGCCACAAAACAAGGTTCAACTCGCCATTTTTTCCTTTAAAATATCCTGTACCAATTCAAGAATATGGCCATTGTTATATTATGGTTGGTTTCTGTGGGTGTTACATTTTAACGTTGTGTTTGTTTTCTCTTATTTTGGAGAGTGAATTCACATTACTATAAGACGTGTCATGGTACTTATCTATCTTAAATTCATGTATTTGGTTTTGATGTTATATTTGTTACTCGCATATGATTTTGTCTAATGATAAGTCCGTTTATGTGTGTGTTACAATTTAATGTTGTGTCGTTGTTCTACTCTTATATTTAATGCGTTTCCCTGAGTTTTAGTTTGTTACCCCGATTTTGTTTTTTGTCCATGGATATATGAGTTTTGAACAGCGGTATACTACTGTTGCCTTTATTTGTCCCTCTTTTAAGTGCCTTATTCCACTGGATATTTAACTATCTAAATCAACATTGTATATAATATATTATTACTTATATACCTGAGTCTCTAGACAGCAAAATTTAAAAAAATCAATAATATACTACATATATCTTAAATTTGTAATTGTGGTATACACGAAACAACATCTTAAATTGTCTTCGGTTTTTCTTTATTAAATGAGAGGTAACAGCTTTGAAGTTGACACTGCGATACTACATGAAAATCACAGCCATTCTGATTATCACACCCTGAAAGATCATGAAATTCAAGATTTGGTAAGTACTGTAAAAAGCATGTGCTTGATATTGATGTTATGTTGTTGCACAGCTCAAATTTGAAATAAAACTATAATCTAACACAGGAAGACAGACGGCCTGTGACAATCTCCGGCGTAAAGATTATTTTCAGTAAGGGCTACTATGATGTGTTTTAAGCTGATGCTTTATTGTTTCAACATCAACAACTGATCACGAGATGTAACAAAATGGATCTTAATAGAAATTTAATACTAAACTGAAAACAATGAACTTGTGACCAAGATGTTATGCCACAAAAACAAGGTGTCATTATTTTTTTTGTACACCAGATCTAGATTTCGACAACATATGTCTCTTCAGTGATGTTAGGGATCAAAATGGTATTTTGAAGGCCATATAATATACCCTCAATATATTTATGTCATAGAAAGTAAGGTCTACCCTTGTATGCAATCAAAGATATAATTATTGAAGTCTTGCAGATTTTGAAGCAAAATACTAGGCAGTGTTCAAATTAAAATATCCAAATATGAATTTATCTAAATTACACATCTCTTTTACATTGTTTGTACTTATTTGTTTGATAAACTAGTATAACATTAGTTTCAATATCCATGAAATACTAGTAGTAACCAACTGCATCACGAATTCTTCATTTCAGATAATGAAAACAAGTGGTCCCCTCAACCAAACTGGGATGGGTTTGAAAGAACAATTTCTCAATCCCCCAGTGTTTACATTGAACCAAGCGACATCCATATTCAACGAGGTCCGAATTTCTTTGGGGAAAGTTGACGTTACAAGAGTATGTATTAACAGTCGATATTTCTTTACTTAAGTCGCAATACAAAACCGACTATTTCAGAGTAATATTCACAGAAAGTAACATATTTTACGCAGTGATGTCAAGGGAATTTCGAGGATTTTTTGTCAGGGGTAGGTAACTCCGCAATTACCTCATTATATATTCATCAATGGCGGATTCCGTAAGCAGCGTCCATCGATAAAATCGACGAAAGCTGGCATTACAAGTGTATGTATTAAAAGTCGACATGTCTTTACTTAAGTCGCAATATAAACCGACTATTTCAGAGTAATATCCACAGAAAATAACATCTTTTAATCACATGTTAGCCAAATATGTTATAATACGAATAACATAGTAACAAACATACATGTACATATGTTGTTCAATCCAGAGAAAGATTTTTGGGGTCTTAAACTTTATATTCTCTCAGTTTTACAATAGTATTCTTCTACGCAACATATCTCTTGTTTGAAACGCCTCCTGTGCAAAATAACATTTTAACCACAGCTTTGATTTTTCGTTTTTTCTCTCGAGAATTTCCCTGTGTTTTGAGTGTGTATATATATATGACAATTTTTGCTAGTAGTTACAAAATTAAATCCCAATCTTTCACATGTTCGCTGTGATTATAAAGTGATAACGACCCTTTTAGTTTCAATGTTATACATTTTTTTCAAAATTAAGAAACCGTAAAAAGTATATACATTTTTTTTCATCTGATACTATAATAACCTTTTGCAATTGAATGGAGATGGACAGTTGATTCCAACTCGGTTGACTTTAATATTCATGAATTGTAGAAATACAGATAAGCAATGGTTCCAAGAGGAGAGAAATCAACATAAGTATAGTGGCCGTACAGCCAAGTTGACGGCCTGGAATGGAGTGGCAGACATTATTGGTGGTTGCCATCTCAAGGCCTGAAAGCTGTACCACATCAAGTTTGTGGTACCTACCAATGATTTTATTGATGCAAGGTGTTATAACGCCTCTCCATCAACAACCTTTGAGGTATATTCGTTTTCATCTTTTTTCATTAAGTTTCATCCTTTGATCAAACGAAAAACAACAATGAAAGTTATACTAAACTCTGAATAAAATTAAAAAAAAAATCATTAAACACATTCAAGACTTGTAAATGATAAGAAACAAAAACCAATGTCAAATAGTAAATTCATCTTTCTCACAAAAATCTGTAATTTTTATTCTTTATCATTCCAGCTGTAATACAAACTATCTACGAAAGGTAAAATGGGTCTAATAGTGAAAGAAAGACAACAACGTTTTAGGGACAAATTAAAAGGAGACCCAGACAGATTAGAAGCCTTCAGGGCAAAGGAAAGAAAGCGGTATCATGACTACAAAGAAATTGGTATGGTTAAACCTATAAACTGAAAGATCAAAGTGAAGTAAAAGAAGGCGATGGAGGTCATCAAAGAATAAAGAAAGACAACGAAAAAAAGACCTTGAAAACTCTACCAGCATCACCAGCTCAAATACAAATAGAAATTCCACAACCACCCACATGTTCCCGTCAAAAAATCCCAAGTAAGAAAAAAAGAAACAGAGATCAAGCAAAATGCTATAGAGATTAAGCTTTATTAGGGAAAAAGTTGGAAATCACAAAAAGGAAAGCTGAATTGTAGGCCTACAGAATACATCAAAATATTTCTTTTCAGCTAAGCTCCGCCTTTTTAGTCGGCCATTTTTTAATCAAACATGATCTCGGAGTTTGTACCACGTGATTCCTTTTCCTTTGATTTCAGGGGCTGTTACTCTACAAAACATACTTCAGGTTTATTTGTTTACGTTACAATCTTTTAGTTTGACAATAAATTTCCACATTTTCGCAGAAACATTTGTGTTTTGAACCGATTTATAGTTGAAAGCTTGTCGCATTGATTGGTATTTTCATCTTGAACAAGTGAAATTTAGTAAGTTTGTTGTAAAAAGTTAATTTGTAAGCAGTTTACAATTTCGATCAGTTATGGGTCGGTTACCAGGTCCCTTTTAGGATTTAAAGGGAGATAATTACAATGGACGATAGTGACACTTGTATAAACTGCAACAATAAATTCGAAAAAAGGAATAAGGGATACAAAAGAACCTCCTTTGACAATCAAAACAAATTGCCAGCTATATCCCTTCGATCAGTTTTGAACAATACTATTGACATTCAAGTAACCCCTGACAAGTCTTTATATGTTTGTAATACATGTGCCAGTTCAGTTGTGAACATTTTTAAATCACAGTCGACTACTAAAGACGCATTAGAGGCAGACACTTCTTACATGAGAAGGAGAAAACGGCCTCTGTTTCAATCGACGCCAAGTAAACAGACTTTTGAATTTGTTTCGCCTCAAAGTACTGTAGATTAATCTTTGTTGTCTCCTATTTCCAAGAAGAGATGTAACATTTATTCACCAAAAAAGGTTGTTGTCTTTACAAAAAAAGCTAGTACTCATTGTTCAAAGGGTTTTGTGGACACGGCTGTTCAGGCCCTTCGAAGTTCTCACTACTTTAGTGCCTTTAAATGCCTTTATCAGAAGAGCAAGTCAGCAAGACAGGGATTCACGAAATTGATCAAATATTCAGTTCGACAGGAGATAAAGCGGTTGGATCTTGGTGTTATAAATCTCTCAAAGCCTTTAAATGAAGGTACTCTGGATGAGTGTTCTTGGAAGCCGCTTATAGATGCTAGTAACAAATGCATACCAACCCTTACCATCTACCATTAAGGCCGCCTTGACACCATCACCTCGCAAAGAGACGAGAGGACGAGAACAAGTTAACAATAAACACAATAGGTAGGTTGTTATAATGGAGGATGATGGTCGGGGAAATTTGGAAATTTTGCCACTGGAAAATGAGGGTATATTGGAAATATATGTTTTCTTGGTTAATGATAAGTGTATGTACAAGTTGAAATAAATCTTTATATTTACAATGACGGACTATCAACATAATATCAATAAAAATAAAAGAAGGCGAGACATTTCAGCGTGTTCATTCTTCTTTTATTTTTTTATTTTTTTTGGGGGGGAGGGGTGCATTCATGTTGCAGTTATGACACATCTCCTTCCAATTGTTGATTTATGCAATCATGTTGATGTTAATACTTTATGAATATTATGTTTTCAGCATCATCTGTATCTGTAAAAGCAAAAAAAAAGAAACTGGAAACAATTAAAAAACCTAAACCAAGTGGTCCTTCAAAGAAAAAAAAAACAAAATACAAGAAAAGGCTGTGGTTGAGAAGAAACAACCAAAAACCAATGAACTGAAAATAAATGCTATGCTTGAGCATGCTAAGAAGATGCCATTTGTTTCGGTAATTATTATACAAATAATATATTTTCTATAATAAATTAAAAAAATAAGAGATGTCATAGAATTTGGCATAGGACATTTCAGCGCATTGATCGGACAGTTGAGCAAAAAATATCTGAAGTTTTAGCACCAAAGTAGAACCCATTTTAGCGCATGATTTTTAATCCCATTTAAGCAAAAATTAAAAATGTCAATGCCCATTTTAGTGATTTTGTTTTAACCCATTATAATATATAATAAATAAAATATATAGACTCAAGACAGTATAAAATACAGCACAAAATATCTAAAAGATTCCATCAAATGTTAAAAATTCATTCTAGTCTGGAAATTATATCAAAGAGAATGTAGTCGTAATTGGCTATATATGTTGAATTGCAACTGCATGTTTTTTCTCTTGTCTAGATTTTTTGTGCAAATTCCTCTTTCTTCGTATTTTTTTTTTATATATGTGTTGTTTTATGCAATTTGATAGAAGTATCAAGAAAAACACAAACAGCTCAGTGATACAAAATTGCTCGTTATAATGTCATGGAATGACTCTCAACCATTAATTATTCACTTTAAATTACACTGAACTTTTGCCCAAAGTTTGGTGAGTATAATTCCACAAGGTAAGTTTTCGCTAAAATTGTCTATTGAAAATACAGGCGAATTGACTTATCTGGCGCTAAAATGGGCTCTCATGTTGGTGCTCAAATGTGACCCCCTTATCGTATAAAAATTTTCCTTAAAATGTCCTGTGCCCATATAATTGTTTTATTAGAATGGAATTAATTCATGGAAGCCATAGATTGTTTGAAATTTACAAATGGCCTGGGCCGTTAAAAGCGTCAATTTTATCCCTCGCCAACGCTCAGGATAAACTTTGAATATCACAGCCAATGCCATGTGTAAATTTCCAACAATCTATGGCTTCCATGAATTATTTCTTAAATAAATTTATGCTAGGTCTTTTCCGTAATGGACAGTGATCTATTTTCAGCAAAATGCAGAGGTTGAGAAAGCTGGCAAGGGTGATAAAGCAAAGGTACAGTTTTATCAATTTTCTTAATCTGCTACATCTAGAATAACAAGCCTTGAGTCACAGAGTTTATTTATGATGTTAATAAAGAATACAAGTTGGCAGAACTTTTACTTTGTCCTCTCCAAATAACAAAGGTTGTTTTTTACCCCAAATATTTCATTTGTAAGCAGTTTTAGCAATTAAAGAGAATAACCATATGTACATTGTCTCAAGATATAAATGTCATTTGTAATTAGCTTGAAACAGTTATTTAACTCCTTATTAGTATGCATATTCTATATTATGTAGAATTCCGCAAAACAGTTACGGACAAATGATTCGAATCGAACAAGATGATCAAGAGTACTGCGGCCCTGTCGGAATCCACACTGGATATTGGCTAATAGCCCATTTGATTCCAGGAACCAAACAAGGCGATCATTGACCACCCGTTCGAGTGTTTTACAGACACAACTGGTAAGAGCAATTGGTCGATAATTAATAGGATCCGTATGATCTTTACTGGATTTTGGAATAGGCACGACGGTTGCAAGCTTCCAGATTGACGGTAAAACACTAGATTCCCAGATGTTATCCATGAGCTGCAAGAGAGCTTCTAGTGAGGAATTTGGCAAGTGTTTTAAGAGTTGGTAGGGAATATTATCAGGCCCACACGCTGTATCATGGGCTTTTGACAGAGATGTTTTAAGTTCTTCAAGAGAAAATAGTTTATTATAATTTTCACCATTTTTTTATTTAAAGTTTAATTTAATTTTTTCGTAAATGCAATTTGATAAAAAGTATGAAAAGTATTATATATAAATGTCTTGGACTATGCATTATCATTTGGTTTTCCGAAGACGTATTTGATATTTGATTTCATATTTCTAATCCTTTTGTCTTATTTAAACAAGAAATGGACATTTATATTACTCAATTATGTTAACAATATTTACATTATGTTATGAACTTTATTTAACTTATTTCTAGGTAAGAAGGACCTTGCCAAGTATTGATGATTACTATACGAAGTCTGTT
Organism: Mytilus galloprovincialis; assembly: GCF_965363235.1. NCBI lineage: Eukaryota > Metazoa > Mollusca > Bivalvia > Mytilida > Mytilidae > Mytilus > Mytilus galloprovincialis. The sequence continues at coordinate 28,642,779 of NC_134848.1, read as the reverse complement.
GCTGGAGCTGAGTAGAGTGCCAGAAAATCAGCTGGAGGCAAGCATGGAATCTTTAATATTAGCATATGACAACATGTGCCACCTTGATTGCATCAAAGCAGCTAAAGAAGACTTGCCATTTCACGCTCTTCTGAACAAGCTATGGAAGACCATTAAAAAGATTGTTGACCGGTAACATCTCAAAAATCACAAGGATGCCCGGTGTAAAGTTACGTATGATCCATCAACAATCCCAGAAAGCTTCAATACCATGAAAGCAGAGCAAACCTTTTCCTGGTTTTCCAGGTTTAAAAAAATCGCCAATTCGATGACACAAACCCACCATCTGTTCTATATTCACAGACAAATACAGAGGCGTAATAAGTACTCTGGATCATGTCGTCTCCGTGGTAAGGCACCACTCTTACCCGGGATCAATATTACATTGCAGAAGAAAGCTATTAAAGACTGAACTGTGTTAATGGATACAAATTATTGTGTAAATAATATTAATTTGTTGAAGGCTTTATCAATTGAGGGCATATCCATTAGTTCTTATTAGATATATCTTTGAGATTATTTACAGAATTCATATACCATAATGAACTTGTTTCGAAACTGTTAGTTTTCTCGTTTGAATTGTTTTACATTGTCTTATCGGGGCCTATTATAGCTGACTATGCGGTATGGACTTTGCTCATTGTTGAAGGCCGTACGGTGACCGATAATTGTTAAAGTCTATGTCATTTTGGTCTTTTGTGGATAATTGTCTCATTGGCAATCATACCACATCTTCTTTTTTATATTCAATGCTGTCATAGGTTTGACCATTGTTTTTAATTTATACCTTATATATAGATAGTGGAGAAGGTGGTATGAAGGTCAATGAAACAACTATTCATCCAAGTAACAATTTATGAAAGTAACGCCACTTAAAACTAAGGTGTCTAATTGGCTGGGATATTAAGGCTTCAAATGCTTCTTGTTCTGGAATATAAAATTACTTCCTAAAATTCGTTTATGCACCTAACACTGAAGGGAGATAACTCTGTATGTCAGTTTAACATTTTAATCATGTTGTTTTGTTAAGGAAAATGTAAGCCAACAAGCCAAATTTATATTAGACCAAATGTTCATTGATATAATGGTCACTTAAAATGTATATTGATTCTCAGACAATTTTGTAAATGAACCATAAGTAAAAAGAATAGTTGATGCATTCTTGCACTTTTAACATAGCTCCTTACTCATTTCATTCTAAACCTCAATTCACAATAATTATAATTGAAGACATGATATGATTCACATGGACCAATCATATGTCATCTAGGGTGGCATCAATAGATATAACCTTACAGTATGCATGGACATATTAAAATACTTTTTGGTGCTGGACAAAGTTCTTACAACAAACAAAGGATTAAAGTGAACATATTTATTTAGAAATATGAAATATTTGAAACATTTCTGCAATAAAATGATAATATGAATGATACAATTAATAATGCAACCAGATCTACTTAAAACCAAGTTGCCCTCTGTCATTTCTTCATTGTATTTGTCGCCCTTTCAAGGTCATTCTTTGCAATCATTTATCGAACCGAACAAGAAGGCTACTGATTATTTATATTACATTTGTATTTTCCAAAGTATTCATATCAAATTGTTGCCCTTTCAAGTTCATATCAACTGTTTCGGTCATCATTACCTGTAGAAACGGAAGCAAGACAGTCTGTGTTTGTTAATGTCAGCATAACTCGCACGTCATCAACTTCCTGTCGTGCCCATTGCATAAATAAAGGCAACAGTAGTATACCGCTGTTCAAAACTCATAAATCCATGGACAAAAAACAAAATCGGGATAACAAACTAAAACCGAGGGAAACGCATTAAATATAAGAGGAGAACAACGACATAACACTAAAATGTAACACATATAGACAAAATCCCACGAGAAAAACAAATATAACATATATATATAACATCGAAACCAAATACATGAGTTTGGGATAGACAAGTACCGTGACACGTCTTATCGCAATGTGAATTTACACTCAAAAATAAGAGAAAACAAACGACACAACGTTATAATGTAATACACACAGAAACGAACTATAATATAACAATGACCATATTCCTGACTTGGTACAGGGCATTTTTAAAGGAAAAAATGGTGGGTTGAACCTGGTTTTGTGGCATGCCAAACCTCGCACTTTTATGGCCATGTGAAATATAACATCAAAATGACAACACAGGACTACAATATAAATAAATTGGAGAACACAATAGACAAAGAATCACACGTAATTGGTATGAGTGTCAATTATTTATTTTAAACCCCCTATAACTGCATGTGTCTATGCAGCTCATAAGGAAAAAACGGACCCTTTCTGGTTTTTTTTCTCTCTCTCAATTTTTATGATTCATATCGTTTTAATAATTTGTCGTTTGATCGCATCCAAAGATTTAATTGTTCTTTCTTGCTTTCTCTAGCGTATCAGTTCTCGGACAGATCCCTTTATCTAAATAAGATTTGAAATATTTTTCAATTTTAGCCATTTCCACCTGATCCCACCTCTTTCCTACTATTTCTGGCTTACTTTTATTATTTACAGTTGTGCGAGTTTGATAAAGTGGTGCAAATTGTAGTAATTGGTATGAGTGTGCGCGGTGCGTGGCCTTAAACCAAAATTTCATCAATTCCATTTGCAGCAGCTTAAAACGTAAACGGATATTAAGGAATCAAAATTAAATTAGTGTTTAATTAATAAAGCTACGCAAATTAAAGGAAATATTTTATGAATTTATAAAGTACATTACCTACACTAACTATTTATTAGTATATAATACTTCAATTAATAGTAGGCTTGGAGACAAAAACTGCAGTCTATTAAAATTTAATGTTATAGATAAGTAACATCAGTACTAACTTCTAGTTCCATTCATGTATTTCTTATTTGAAAATTTCAACTTTTCAATTAGTTCAATGTGAGGTTTCGATAATTCTGCAAACTTCTTTTTCCTTAATACTAACGAGCTACTTTTGTTTAAGCTATGGCTTTTTTGCTCTACTTCACCAAATCCCAAACTGCTAATCTAAATTAAAAAAAAATATATAACAAAAATCAACTAAGGTGGTTGGGGCGTCTTAATTAAAACTGACAGAATTTTTTTGATAACTTGTCAAAATGCAGCTTACATCATGCTTTTTTCAAAACTGTATTTAAAAGTATGTGTCACCGGACTTTTTTCACGCTACTAGTTGCGCAAAATTGTCAGATTTGGTATAGATTATTCATGGAAAATAACATTTTGTGTGATAAAACAAAAACGTACTGTAAGAAGATAAAATGTGAGAATATTGCTCTTATAACATGCTTTCATCTAAGCAAAATCAAAAAATAGGGTCACCGAAATTGTTTTCTAGCTACATATCAAAATAGGTAAATTCGTAACACTTTCTATTGTAAAAATTACTTTATCGAATTTATCTCCCCTTATTTGGCAAAATTTGAAAAAATCTAACCAAACACAAACAAGATGTCTTTGCTAAATTACAACTGCAACTATGATAAAATACACAATTTTCTATATTCACATCTAAAGTCTTTTACATAATTTACATACAACTCTCAAAATTTGCACATTTCATCAAATATACAGACCAAAGATATCTTATAATCAAAAATCTAAGATGAAAGGAGACACCCGAGCCACCTTATGTTCAATTTATAATTTGCTAAAACAAGCAAACAAACGTATTTTGTGAAAGCAACCAGTAAACTCAAATTATAAAGATTGCATTAAACTATATAGTATGCAAATGATTTTGGTTATTTAATTTAATTGTAAAAAATAATTTACATAGTAAGTGCATACAATGTATCTTCTTTATTTCTAAACTTCTGTTTTAAATAATTTGTAATTATTTCCTAGGTTTGTAAAATAAAAAAGGTTGCAAAACAAAATTTAAATACTTGCATCTTTAAAAAACTGTTTAGCAGCCCGAGACGGATATCTGTTTGAGCTGGCTCCTCTTTCATCTTTGGATACAGGTGGAAATAATGCATTTCTACATGTAATAGATGAGGAAATTTCTGCTTCCTCTGAATCAAACTCTAAAATTCTTTCAATTATTTTGTTGATTTTCCGCTATAAAAGATTGGTCTTTGTAATTGAATAAGTTTATTCAATTAAGTCCCACAATGACATCATTTGGGATGTTCAATGGCTTCTCAGTGGCATTTTTTGTTGGTATAAACTTTTTCCTTTGTGGCAGGTTAATAAATTTCCTAGCTCTCTTTGTTGGTTTGGTTGTTGTTCAAGTTGGAAGACCAGCTTCACATGGGATCTTCCTGTTAATGTTTGATTGGATTGCCTGCAACTGAATGTAAATATCTGAAAGATCAGTATGGTTCCGAATAAAGAAAAGACTGTTCTGGATGTCCTTCAGCACGGCTGAAGATTTCTTAAGTTTCTTTCCGGAACCAATTGCTCTGCAATCATTTGGTTTATTTATGATACTTTCAACTTCCATCTTTTCTTCAGGATCCACAACACGTTCCAAATTGCACGGGCTTAGATTCTCAAGATGATTAGTGCAACTTGACTGTTTGACAGATGTCATAGCTTGTTGTTTAAGCTGTGGATCCAGGTTGAAGTGTGGACAGGTTGTATTATTCTTGGGCATGTCATTCTAACTGAAACCTTCAACTGCAATAAACATACCATGGAGGTGCTTACATGGTAGATGGGTGTATAACCAGTCCTTGCATGAGTATTTCGGTTCTGCACTGACTTCAATGATGTAGGTGTTATTGCTGTCTACACTTTCAACCTTCATGATGCCATTTTCACACGAAAAATTAGTTGATGGAATTGTGTTCACATTTGGTGGCAATCTTTGGAGACAGTGCTCTATAAACATTTTTGGTTTATTATGGAAGAAGTTCTATTTTAAAGTATTTACATTTTGTAGCTCTCTTTCAGGAATTCATTTATTAGTGTAACAGAAAGACTGGAAATGCTGCCTTCATTGAACTGGACGAGGTATTTTTTTTTTTGGATCCCTATGTTTCCTCTCAAAACCATTGGTTGTTATAATGCGAATATTGTACGACTCTTCTTTGAATGCCCTGACCCATCTCAGTAACAAAAATGATCCCTTTTCGGAAGCCTGATTAGATTCCGTTTTACAGCTTTCAATTTTGTGTGTAGGTTCAAACATCATGTCATTTTCATCACATTTAGCAGTTGGTGTTGATGTAAATGGTATGTCTACCTCCACAGGTTATTCAGAGATATTTTCCTGTTTCAAAAAATGACAAACGTCATCTGAAGCGAGTTGAATCAAAGAGTCCTTATATTTAATGTCATAATCCTCTACTAGTGGGCTAGGGAGATATTGCGTGTTAGATGGAGATCTTACAGATGAAGCTGGAATGTATTGACATATCGATTGATCTGACTTAACTGCACATATATCTACTGGCCATTTCACTTTGAATACTGGAAATAAAAAAATATAACAACTCATTTTACATTATAATTCAAATTATTATTTGAAACGTATTCACATTATTTGAACCTATTTTAAAACATTAACTTGAGATACGTAAATTTGAATGAAATTCGATAAATTGATCGATGCATTGTAGCCGTTGTAGCACACTTTGAGAATACGATCAATAGAATTACTTTATTAGACTCTGTTCCTTTGTTTTTTCGTTCTATTATCCAAAATCCGCGTGCAGGGCTAACAGTTATATCACAAATTACTGAACTCCGAGAAAAATTCAAAAAGAAAAGTGCCTTATTAAAATAAAAATATAAAACTCAAGCCCATCAAACGAATGAACACCAATTGTCATATTCCTGAAACAGACATTTCCTTAGGTATAAAATGGAATATTGAACCTATTTCTATTGCTTGCTAAACTTCTCACTTGTTTGACAGTCAAAGGAGTAGGTCCGGTAAGGACCGATTTTGGCCTCAAATTTCAGTTTCATCTGATGAAAGATTTTGATCACTTTTTAAACACTTAAGTGTATATTTCACTTGATTCAATTAGTTTTTGTGAAATATTTGGACTGATTTAGTCATTAAAAACGATGCGATTCAAGCTAAAATATGAAAAATCTCTCAAATATGCCAAAAAACGTCACTTTTCAGATGGTTTTTTGTCAAAAATGAAAGTGGCCGCCTCCGTGTTCATCCACAACCTTTATATATGTTATGTATTATCATAAAATACAACTTACATTTCAATATTAAGGATGAACACTCTCGTTTTACACGGAAACAGTCTAAAATTTAACTAAAATGATAGAATTTGGAAGATTTCAGTAATTTAGCATGACTTAATGGTACCACAACCCGATATATGTGCATTGTATTGTCAAAAACAGCCCATATGTATGTAGCAGAAGCATTTAACTGTCCAATAAATAACTAAAAGTTTACATTTTAACAATTTTGTAAAACTGTTATATTTTGGGGCCAAAAGGGGGTCTTACCGGACCTACTCCTTTCGTTACATTGACAGCGATGCGTGAACAAAAAAAAAACAACAACATATAGGCGATAAAGTGAACGATTTTTATACCTGTTGTTAATTGACACAAATAAAATTGCTAAAGTGAAATTGACATGTTCAAGTATAGTTAAACAATTGTCAAATAAAGCAAAAACTCAAACTATTTTGTGTAAATAACTAATAAATCAACTGGCAGGTTATCATATAAAAACAGTTGGGAAGGATCAATGTATTCACAATGGAGCTACCAATACCATTACGGTGGAAGAAAGTTCAGAGAATGTTGCTATCGATACCATTACGGTGGAAGACAGTGCAGAGAATGGAGCTACCATTAGCATCAAGGTGGAAGACTGCAGAGAATGAACCTACCAAAACCATCAAGGTGGGAGACAGTGCAGAGAACAGAGCTATCAATACCATCACGGTACGAGACCGTGCAGAGAATGAAGCTATCCATACCATTACGGATGGAGAGAGTGCAGAGAATGGAACTACCATTACCATCACGGTGGAAGACAGTGTAGAGAACGGAGCTACCAATACCAACACGGTGTGAAACAGTGCAGAGAATGGAGCTACCAATACCATCAAGGTGGGAGACAGTGCAGAGAATGGAGCTACCAATACCATCACGGTGTGAGACAATGCAGAGAATGGAGCTATCCATACCATTACGGTGCAAGACAGTGCAGAAAATGAATATCAAGATAAATGCAAATAGCTCGGTGATAACTATAAAATTGCTAGTTATAATGTCATGGAATGACTGAACCATTACTTATTCGCTTTAAATAACACTGAACTTTTACCCAAAGCTTGATGAGTATTATTCCACAAGGTACGTTTTCGCTAAAATGGTGTATCGAAAATACAGTGGAATTGATTTATCTGGCGCTAAAATGGGCCCTTATGTCGGTGCTAAATTGTCCCCTAATAGTATAAAAAAATTCCTTAAAATGTCCTGTGCCCATATAAAGGTTTTATTAAAATGGAAATAATTCATGGAAGCCATAGATTGTTTGAAATTTACACATGGCCTGGGCCGTGAAAAGCGTCAATTTTATCCCTCGCCAACGCTCAGGATAAACTTTGAATATCACAGCCCAGGCCATGTGTAAATTTCCAACAATCTGGAATTTGATTTGGCAAGGATGATAAAGCAAAGGTACCGTTAGTTTTATTAATTTTCTTTATCTGCTACATCTACAATAAACAGTCTTGAGTCACAGCGTTTTATTTATGATGTTAATAAGAATACAAGTGTGCGGAACTTTTACTCTGTCCTTTTCAATAAAAAAAAGGTTGTTTTTTACCCCAAATATTTCATTTGTAACCAATTTTAGTGTTGCAGTATAAAGAGAATAACCATATAAATTTTCTCGAGATATATATTTTATTTATACTTCGCTTTAAACAGAATAGAAATCTTCGTCAAAGCCTTGCATTTCTTCCTTGTTCTTAACCTTGTACAAGCTTTTGTTTTATTCAACTTCAACTTCGTACTTTATTTGGCATTTGTCTTTTGTAGACGAAACGCGCGTCTGGCGTTTACTAAATTTGGTCATGTTTTCTTGTTCTAAAATTCTATCTCGAAGGCGAATATTGAAAAATGGTAAAGGCATTGTTACAAGTCCTAAATATTCCTGGTACATCTGAAACAGCAGTTAGACACAAAAGAACTGTTCGTCTGGAATGTATGGTGGTGGTGGACAAGCCATCAGTTTAAAGCGAAAATACATCAAAAGCAAAAAAGCGAATGTTTTCTCTTTTTCATTCATCTTGGAATGAATAAAAAAAAAGGTCTGTTCGAATGGTATACATGTATACATGCAACGGTCAATTTTTGTCTTCGAAACCATAATGCTTTTAAGGTAGATTCATGGTATACCGCCATCTTCGATTGAACAATCACAGTAAAAGATCGGTCTAGTTATTTGCCTTAATCTGCAAATTTGGAGACAGATTTGCAATTTGATGGTTAGACTGTTTAATAATATAAAGAAAACTTGGCAATTTATTGTATAATTCAAAATAATTAAACAAATATCATTTTATTTTGCTTTTTGAATCATTTTTTTCAAATGAGCCATTTAAGGGAAGATAACTCTTTTAGTAAAAAATTTATACTGGACAGATAGGGATTTTTTTTCTTTTTACTTGTAGCAAGAAAACAAGTTCGGTGACACCATGTTTTCTTTTTATTTTCTTAAAACATATTACAAAACCTATCTTTTCACAATTTATTTCAAAATTCTATCTCATAGATTATTTTTTATGCACACAATTGTGTTTTTCCATTAACAATCTAACCAAATTTAGGCAATTTTCAACGACTCATAGCTTGAAAAATAGCACGGTGACCCCTACTTTTTATTATATTTTTGAAAAGAGCATATTAAAATCTTCATTCTGGCTAAGTATAAGAAAATTCTGTCTTAATTTCTGTAAAAAAGATTTACTTATGATCTACCTTAACTAGGCTTGCTTAATTTTTATCGATTATGTTGTGAGTTCAGCAGTTTGAATAGCCAACGACAAATGTGTTATCGGTTTGCTATTTCTTTCCGGCTTTAGGAATTTGATAAGCTGAAAATGCATTATATTTTTTTTAATACCGGAATTGGCTTCAAATGAGTTTGTTATCAAATCAAACATTGAACGACTTTTTTGATTTCGAAAATTTGATTAACCAATACATATTTTGTTTAGGGTCCAGCTGAAGCCAGCCTTTCGGGTGGTAAATTTTGTCGGTGTTTTGAAGACTTATGGCTGGCACACGGCTGTATTCTGCTCTTTGGTTTGGGTGCTGTCTAATTGACACATTCCCCATTTTAATTCTCAATCTTAAAACTAAAAAAACTGTATAATAATTATTATATATACGTATATATATAAGTCTGAAAATGACAACAAACAGTGTTAGAGATAGCTTGTCTGTTTACATTTTTTATATGTATATACAACTCGTCTACTCTAAACATCAACCCAACAAACATGTATTTTTTTTTCTCTCTCTTTTGTATACAAATATGACACTGTAACATATCATATTTCTTTTTAAAAAAAATCCTAACTGAAATTCACACTTGAAAAATAATCCTCAAAACAAATGAAGATATTATCATCTATTTATTACTTTTAAAAAGTCCAACAGTTTGATTTTTTTCGCCTACGTTTGGTCTTCACGCTTATCTCAACCGAAACGGAAAACAAATAATCGAACAGACCGTTCTATGCACGAGTGGTTGTCTTCGAAACATGGCTGAAAACAGCTTTTAATTGTTAAAGGTTATGTAAAGAACAGATGCAACTGGCCTTCTGTGTACACAGACGTTAAACATGCCATAGACAAGACTACCCGAGAAATGTCAAGCCCTCTACAAAGATGGACCTTTTGAAAAAGTTAAAAGAAGAATGTCAGATCAGATAACCAAATTGTCATCAAAAGACCCATTATCTATACAAAACGAAGAACTCAGACAACTTATAGCCGAAATTAGGACTAACGATAGGAGATATACCAAAAAAGGCCACCCAAACGTGAAAAAACTTAAAGCAAAACATCAAAAGGTAATTTTCTATGTATAAGTTAAAGTTTCAAGTTTAAGAAATGGTACATCTAGAAGTTTAAAAACATGTGGTAAAAAAAAGTTGAAATTCAAGAAACTACTACATGTTGTATGCTTAGAATTAAAAAAAATATACGTTATAACAGTATAAGGAAAACTGTTGAACAATCAAAAAACTTTGTTAATTTTTAAGAAACTGTATAATGTGATTTGAAGAAACTTTCATGAAAATTTTTAAAAAATTGTTGAAATTTCCTGATAATTTTTTCTTGAAATTCTAACATATTTTCTTAAATTCTATTCATTTTATTTTTAATTTTGATCTAAGAAATTTGAAATTGCAACGCAGTTACTCCAGTATTTAAAAAAACCACACACACACACACAAGCATTCAAATCCCTTTCTTTTCTCCAGAAACATACCGGACCTCTACCTTCTATCCCCCTTCATTTCAAATGCTGGATCACAATAACATCTACAAATTGTGGATACAAAAATATGTTTCTATCTGTCCCCATGAACAGTGTGTTCATACATTTAACAGTCGTCACTCTGTATTATTTTCTATTACAGAAAGGTAATGGTGAGCTTGTATGTGATCATAGAAAAATTGCGATTCCAATAGATGATGTGATAGATGTTGTGCCAAATGATCAGGCGGGGCTGAATCATAATCAGGTGGTGGTTAATCAGGAACAGGCAGTAGTTAATCGTGATCAGGCGGTGATGAATCATGATCAGGTTGTGGTGAATAATGATCAGGCGGTGATAAATAATGATCAGGCAGTGGTGAATCAGGAACAGGCGGTGGTGAATCGTGATCAGGCGGTGGTGAATCATGATCAGGCTGTGGTGAATAATGACCAAGTGGTGGGGAATAACGACCAGGTGAATAATGATCAGGAGTTTGCGAATAATGAGCAGGTGGTGAAAGAAAAGGAACAAGACGATCACGATAACGGCCCAACCCCGTCAAAAAGAAAACCTATATCAGAACTTGCAAGAGATGCATATGAAAAATACATAAAATGCAGGAACGTGTACCTCAATTTGAGGATTAAATGTCAAAGTGTATGGACAAATTTTTGTCTATGTAAAATGGTTCTAGTATGATTGATTAATACAAAATCTCTTTGTTGTGTTTTGTTTGCCAGCTTTTTAGTTAAAAATAAATGGTACGATCGTTTGTAAATGATGAATTTGTTTGAATTTATTAGGTGTTCAGTTGACACATTTTGAAGCAGTCAAGGTTTTAGTTAAGTTGTATAAATTGAAAAAAAGAAGACGTGGTATGATTGCCAATGAGACAACTCTCCACAACAGACCAAATGACACAACAATTAACAAATAAAGGTCACTGTACGACCTTCAACAATGAACAAAGTGCATACCGCATAAACTTTTAAAAGACCCCCGAACTGGCTGTTGTAAAACAATATAAATAAGAAAATACCGGCTTAATCTATGAACAAAAAAATGAACGAAAAAAAGTTAACAAATCAACAAACGACAACCACTGAATTAGTCTCCTCACTTGTAACAGGTACAGTTTGTGACACTACAACATGAGAACAAACTGCAAAAATCAGTTGATGAAGACTTAACTGATCAGATGGATATAAATAAAAATACTAAATCATCTGACACAAACACAGATATATGATGTTAATTTTCAAGAGAATGTAGGAGTAGCCTGATTTGTTATGAATTTTGGTGTCTTCTTTTTTTTGTAGTTAAATCTAAGGTCTATGTTCTGCTTTATAGAATAATGAAAATGTACGTATACAGGACTGATAATGATTAACCAAACAGAATATTGATTGCCCAGAAGGTACATTTTTTGTGACGTGAAAAAGGTTTTTATTTCAATGTTGAATGATTTTTAAAATATACGTTATCTTTTAAAGGGATAACAAGATTCTTTCGGAAAGTATGAAACAAATAATATGCTTTTCAAATTTCGGTAACAATCTTTGTTTCCAAAAATGAAAAACAACACACTTTTTGGTTTAAATGAAGCACGCATTCGGGTGCGAGATTTTCTCGCTGTGTTTAAGACCCATCGGGTGTTTTCTGCTCTTTGATAGTTAAATGTCTCTTTGACAGATTCTCCATCTTCATTTTCAATTTTATTCGTGCAATTTTATTATAGTTTCTTGTTTTTATGGATCGCGGCTGATAATTTGGTCATATACAGATACAGAGTTGATGTTTCCAGTGTTCCAGATCTAACGCCAAGTGCTGTATATGTAATTTAAAAGTCTCGCGCAGTAGATCTAAGGTCAATCTCTGTAGATCTGACGTCTACCACTGTAGATGTACTCTCCAGCGCTAGAAAGGTCCATTACAGTGTATGCAGGAATAGATGAAAAAGGTTTTAACACCGCTATATATATTTATTTGTTTTAAAAGGATTTTTTTTTGGGGGGAGGGGTTCTCAGTAATTGACATATAAAGTTGCACTCGATAAATCGTAAATTAGTAGTTTTGTGTATTCGAATTGAAAATATGAGTGATACAGCACCAACAAAACTAAAAGTAATAATTATTGTTATTATTAATCGTTTACATTTTAAAAAAAAAAACCTGCCTAAAATATATATATGGAAACAAGTAGAACATAAAAACAGAAATCTATAATACTAAAATTACGAGGTCCAATTTGTCAGCCGTCATCACGTAAAAACGATGAATCAAAGAATTCAACTTTATATATAACTAATATAGTACAATGGTGTTGATTAAAAATTACACCACTCTAGGCCCATTTGTTTTCCACGTAATTAATATTGCCAATAATTAAGAAGTTCCGGATCGAGTCCGACACTGATACCAATAGTATATTCACCTGTTACATATTACCTTATCTGTACGTTACGCATCTGACAGGCGCACCTCTAAACAGTGTATTTAGAATTTTGCTGTATACTGTTGAGTAAAAATTCTCCATTCCAGGCCCTTTTGTTTTCCAAATTATTAATATTACCAGTAATTGATAGGTTCCAGGTCGACGGGTTCAAACAGACCGACACTGATACCAATAGTATATTCACCTGTTACATATTACCTTATCTGTACGTTCCGCATCTGACAGGCGCACCTCCAAACAGTGTATTTAGAATTTTGCTGTATACTGTTGAGTAAAAATTCTCCATTCCAGGCCCTTTTGTTTTCCAAATTATTAATATTACCAGTAATTGATAGGTTCCAGGTCGACAGGTTCAAACAGACCGACACTGATACCAATAGTATATTCACCTGTTACACATTACCTTATCTGTACGTTCCGCATCTGACAGGCGCACCTCCAAACAGTGTATTTAGAATTTTGCTGTATACTGTTGAGTAAAAATTCTCCATTCCAGGCCCTTTTGTTTTCCAAATTATTAATATTACCAATAATTGATAGGTTCCAGGTCGACGGGTTCAAACAGAAAGATTTTGAAAGCAGAGAAAACTGTGCACCTTATACATGTTATAATCGGCATGACATTATCAGATGACAATACCAATACTAAAATAAGACATACGCAAAGTTATATATCAGTCATAAACCCGCGATATCACGGGTGTGTTCTAGTAAATTTTAAAAACATGTCATAAAAGCTCAACAGAATACATATATAAAAAACAAGTAGAAATATATTAATACTAATGTGTATATGCCTTTACTATAATAAAATCATACAAAAATAGAAATAAAAATGGCCATGAAATCAAAACAAGCCAAAGGCTAACAATATACATTACTAAACATCATTTACAAGTCAACTGGCTTTGTTTATTCAAACATTTATTTCTACTTTTTCCTATATTTATCTTTTTGCAAATTTAGCTTGAAAATAAATCATTTAAGGCGAAGAAGTGCACATTTGGATTTAAGAGATTTGGGGCAACAAAGTTATCTCGGATGCGAGGATGTTTTTTTTTCCAAATTACAAACCGGCTTATTCATAGAGGTGTACAGTCTAAAGATCTATTTTACCCATTTTTGCCCTGGAATTTTCACCTTTAAATTGACCTTAAATAAGTTTTTCATAAATATTTATTGCCTCTCCCATCCCAACAAAAATACACTAAAGTACAGATCTGAGACTATTTGCAGTCAATAGAATATTTCTAAAACTCAGAATGGTTTAAAAAAAAACCTGCATGTATGTTTTTGTTTTGATTTTGAAACTACTGAAAATAATAACCAAAGCACTGAATATAATGTAAAAACTACTGAAAATAATGTAATAACTACTGAACATAATAGGAAATCTAACCATGTATTTAAATTTTTAATATTTTGGCCCGGTTATCAAACTGGTCCATATTGAGGTCTAAAGGGTTAAAATTGAACTTTGTTTGATTTCAACAAAAATTGAATTCATGAGGTTCCTTAATATGCTGAATCTAACCATGTATGTAGATTATTAATATTTTGGCCCGGTTATCAAATTGGTCCATATTGAGGTCTAAAGGGTTAAAATTGAACATTAATTTATTTCATCAAAAATAGAATGCTTGGAGTTCTATGATATGCTGAGTCTAACCATGTATTTAGATTTTGGATATTGGTTTATAATAGGAAAATGTCCATTTTTAAATATCTAAGTTTAAGTTCTTAGGCCACATTTATTCTGTGTAAGAACAGAGTTGTATCAAGCTTAAATGTTGTGTCCATATTTGCCCCAACTGTTCAGGGTTCGACCTTTGTGGTCGTATAAAGCTGCGCCCTGCGTAGCTTCTGGTTTTGATATTACGAACACTTTGTAATTGATAAGAAAAGAAGTGGATTGTAATAAAATAAGAAAAAAAAACAACACATTTTAAATAAATTTTAATCATTAAATAGTGGAATGTGTCAAACAAGTACAAATCCAAACCTTAAACATGTTAAATGGAAAACAATGAATCCTGAGCTCATTGAAGAGAGAAGTATTCGTATCAACTGATAAATCATTAAATACAGTATAGAATACTTACTTGATACTTGTTTGTTTGTTCCTGGTGGAGAAAAGACTACCTCCTGCATACATGGCCTTTTTGGGGTTGTTGATGAATTGTATGAACTTGGCTGATTGACACTGATCTGTGAAGGTGATGGAAAGACAAGTAGGGGTGGCAGTGACGGTAAATCTCTTTCTGAAATAAATGGTCATTGCTTTGTAGGAAGCTGTTTTTTCCTTTTCTCAGGGGATTCATCAGATGCAGACTCAGAGGATGATGGAAGGTCGCCATAGCGACTGTTTGGTCTAAAATAAAGTAGACTGTAATGTTATGATATCTATATAAAGGCATTATTTGATGGATGTTTTCGCTGTTCAATTATAGAATCTATGTTTGATACACAATAAGTAGTAAAGCACCAAAATCAATTTGTTCTTTGGATATTAATAAGTTCTGGAAATCCTGGTATCGTTCAATATTAGTTTTATTTAATTAAAAATTCAAGCAAACAATTTTAAATAATAATGTGACTCATTATTAGACCATAAAACTAATGTATGATATAGTGTTGTCTTCTGTCAGTATTAGAATTGAGATAACAATACTGTTTTTAAGCCCCGATGGCATCAATTGGTGATTTGACAGTCACAAATAAGTTTACTGGTGACGCGTTAGTGGAGCCAGTTAACGCGTATTTGCAACCATTAAATAATAAATTGATGCCTTCGGAGCTAACGGTACAATACATGTACCAAACATCCAACAAATCAACAGAACATCAGATAAATCTGAAATACTACAGGAAGCAATACACAGTTAGAAGTTTAGTTTCGCATAATGGCACCTGTGATTTTTTTAAATATGAAAGTTTTTGAATAATAAAATTGATTTTTAGATAATTGAAGAATAATATAGCCTTCTTAGTGGGTTTATATGAAAAATTAAATTGTTTTTAACATGTTTTCTAGGCCATTTATATGATTGACAGTCCGTATTTTCCTATCCGTACCGTCCATAGGTCCATAAATTATTGTAGTGTTTATCAACAAAGATTTTTGTGACATGTTCACCCCCTTTTTTTTGCTATATTTTGTATCTAAGAAATGCAGATGGTTGTCATGGTTACACCCAAAAGGGATTATATTTCATCCTTATGACCATTAGAAATCAAATCTATGGAAGATTCTCTTTCTATACGTATATACATGCATAACACATATAAAGCCTTCTTTGTCAGACAGGAGGGGAAAGTGGGTGTTTAAAAAATTTTGAGTGCCAATTTTAAGTTTTGTGTATTGCTACCACAGGTATCTTAAACAAATTAAAAAAAAACATTTAGACGGACACGCACTTGACTTAATTATAAAGGCTAATAATTCATATTTTATCAAGGTTTTCAATAGCAACGCGCATGACCACGAATGGTCATGAGTCTTTCATGAGTCAGCAGTGGTACAAATTTGCAATGATTGCAGTTCTTCTATTTGATTGTAATTGTTCGTATTAGTTGACTTTAGTACGAGCTTGTAAAAGTATGAATGGACTTGCTTCCCTGGAAAGAAAACTGAGTTGCGTTCTACAGTACAAAAGTTATGAGACACAAATCAGACAAATGTTTACTACTACAGGGATCAATGGTGAGGTCTGATTGACCTGTCCATAGTAAATGTAAATGACTCCCACCTTTACCCCAAGTCCATGATGTCTAAGTTTCGAATAAAATGACAGGTGTTAGGGTCTAGCAATGTGATATGCATATGTGTCGCCTATGAGTTTGACCTTGTATGTCATTCAATCTTTTTTGAAATGACAAACAGGAATGAATATGGTTTAGGCATCGTTGGTATCTCAATCTTTTACAAGTTCTCAAAACACACACAAGAGGGTATGGTTTGACCCTGGGGACTACCCCTATTTTTCATTTGATTTTGTATTTTGGCCCATGCATGAATATATATGGTTTATGGGTGGGGATCTCGACCGTTATCAAGTTTTCAAATTGAAGGGGGTGGGGACCCCAGTGAATTCCCCTATATTTCATTTGATTTGTTATATTGTCAAATACATGAACATGTATGGTTTTGGGGTGGGGATATCATCTGTTTATAAGTTATCAAACAGGAGAGGGTAGGGTGACACTAAGGACTCTCCCTATATTTCATTTGATTAATTCTCATACATGAATATATATGGTTTAATTTAAAGGTGGGAATCTCGACTGTTTCCAATTTCTCAATCAGGAGGGGAAGGGTGACTGCAGGGACTCCCCTATATAAAATTCAATGAAAAAGATAGCATGTCTTGTTTATGCATATGTGCATCAGACTGAAAGTTTGAAGGTTCTACATGAAAAACATAAATGTATGACCATGACAATACAGATCAAGTTTGAATTTTGTTCCGGTCTGATGATTTTTGCAGAGTTATGGACTTAAAAATCCATGCAAATAATCAGTTTTACATACTTTTTTGTTATGCTTGAAGATATTGATTTGATATTTGGTTTATAATTTTACCATGACAAGTTACAGATCAAGTAAGAATTTTATTCTGGTCTAATATTTTTGTAGAATTGGACTTCAAATATTCATGCAAATAATCAGTTTTACAAACTTTTTTTTAAAAATGCTTGAAGATATTGAAACACTATTTGGTGTAAAATCTTATCATGTGAAGTTTCAGATCTAGTGAAGAAAGCAAAATATATATAAATAAACTAGCATAAGAATTCTTTATAAAAAAAATATGAAAAAATGTTGTGCCAAACAAAATGTATCTTAATAAGATTTCTGCATTTCTGTCCGGCCTTTCATGGGTTTTAATGGCTCTGGGATTTCTATCCTTGAATCTGTCTTTTGACTTTAAATAAGTTAATGTTTTTACTATTTTATTTTTTTGGTTCTGAGTTTAACTATGGTTGTGGAGCTAATTACATCAATATTTTGGACTGGTTTCTTTTGCTATATAGGTAACCATAACATTGAATCTGAAGAAGAGAAGGACGATATTCCATTAAATTCAAGTGGTGGTCATGGTTTTGCCATATAAGGGGATGGTACTATTGATCTAAAGTCAGATGATATAACAGAATCTCGAATGTTAACAGGTTTAACATTGTATAATAAACGTAAGCAAAGAGGAAAGATAAATATTAAATCATCTGGTAATGAATTTCTACAAAAAATCTGTACTCTGATGAAAATCTGGATTTAAACGATGACTTCACCATACCTTGGAGTCAAATCCCAAACAGTCAAAAACCTGAAGATGAAAGTGCTGAGGAGGGAGTGCAAACTATTACAGAACTCAGTAAGAGAAGACATCCTCTTTTAACAATGAAAACTTTGTTGGAGTTCCAAACATTCCAAATGAAACACTCCATTAAATTTGGAATAATATCCGTGCACTTCAATGGAAACGTAGGACCGAAGACCAACAATCAGGTCAACACAGATATCAACAGAACATTGAAACCTGCAATAGACAATCTTCAGGATTCTATAATACAAATGCTAAAAGAACATTTTTATAAACTGAATGTAATGCTAAGTGATGCATATACTGAAACAATAGAATCCGTTGGAGTAACTACGGAAAAAAGTGGTGACGCAAGAAATATGTTAAATAGAAAGTCTAGGGAAATAAATGATGAGTTCGAAAAACGCTAAAGAAACTATTCAAAAAGCTTGAAATATGAAACCAGAAAGAATACTCCTAGCAGAAGGAAACCCGAAACTAAGAAGAATGGAAGTGGACAAGTATTGAATGAACTAGCCAAACACAAGTAACTGATTACATGCATCAAGTGAAAAGTAATCATGAATAAACAAGGAAATATCTCATTCCTATACATATGGATTAAACGAACAGTAATTACAAATTTCATAATTATTTCATGTGAGATAAATCTCTAATCATTACTAATTACATTGTATAGAATCGATTTCAAACTTTTATCTTTTATCAAATGATCACTAAAATACCTAAACTCTACTTTTGATTTTACCCGCATTGAGGTCAACAAACCTAGGAATATTTTATCCCTAGGCTTGTTCATTTATTGCCTACTGCGTATCCACGATTGATCTAAATAGCAATTATAGATACTGACAAAACAATAATGAAGGACACACCCCTTGTGGTCATTTCAAAATGAAAAACATCCAATGAGAATAGTGATACAGAATCATATTTAAGTATATGAAATACTACAAAATAAAATTATTACCAATACAAAAAGAAAAGCATGGGAAAACATAGAAGACTTAACATGCTTAATAAAAACAAGAAAAAGTATAAAAACATTGAAAAATTCAAAGCTGTTAAAAATAAAATAAAACTACATAAAAAAGAAATCAAGCTTAAAATTGCATAACAATTTGTGCTGAGCATATCCTCTAAAACATTGTCACAACCAGAAACACTAGTTATTGCTAAAGGATTAAACTTTGTTCCAACAACAAAAACATCCATAGAACAAATAATGAAAGATTTAAAAAAAAAAACGGAAAGAAATGAGAGACTCTCATACTTTTTCCTTTAAAATCGAAATAAACAAAGTAAAATCTGTCCTTTCAAGGAGAAATCAAAATGTTTAATTTTGATTATTAGGAAATTGGTCCTCATTGGAATTCTCGACCTGAACAAGTTTGTCATTGTATTAATTGATTTTTGTGTCAAAAACCAGTTATACCAACTTAATTTTTAATAGTAGTGAAAGTTTATATAATGTTGAATAGGCTTGTGTACAATTTGGAAATTAGTATGGCGTTCATTATCACTGAACTAGTAAATATTTGTTTAGGGGCCAGCTGAAGGACGCCTCCGGGTGCGGGAATTTTTCGCTACATTGAAGACCTGTTCTGCTGTTGTTTTTTCTATGGTCGGGTTGTTTTCTCTTTGACACATTCCCCATTTCCATTCTCAATTTCATTGTTTATAAAAATAATCATGTAGGTGCCAGTACCAGGTGAAAACATGATAATAAAAACACCATAGTTTACATTGATTTTTATTCATAGCTTATTAAGAGGAATAACATAAAATAGTGTTCTTTTACTTTTACTGTTCGGACAATAGAAGACACAATTTGGTTGAAAAGAATAAAAGAGAAAGAGAAACATCTTTGCAGTAAAGATTATTATTTACAAATTATCGGCGGTCAGTATGACATTGGTAGCCCCTTAAGCACACTGGGTTACATCCTCTATTTCGAGGACCATCCCTATGTCCATTTCCTATTTATATTCTCTTAAAATTTCAGCATCTTTTCTTGTCTGGCCCATAATCATAATTTTATCCTCCTCATTTTTTCCCTAGCCAAGCCATTGTCTTGTTTTTTAACATCAACTTCGCATTAATTGTGGTCAAACTTATGTTGGGCGAAATGTTTTTTCTTGGTGGTCAAGTTGTCCCATCATCCTCTCTAAAGAAATATTATTAAAACAGACAAGTTGATGACTCATGAATTGTTTTTAGAGATTGATTATGAAAGTTTCCTCTGGAAAGTTAATTTGTGAAAAATTTTCGACATTTACTTAAGTTAGACAATGCCATTTGTCCAAGACATTTTATAACTGTAGAATATACTACCAGTGGTTTTAAAACTGCCATATTAAAAGTAGAAATTTCAGAAGGATGACCTGGAAACATTATATATTCTGTATCTAAAAGTAAATCGATATTTTTAACGATTTTTTCATCAACCCCAAAGTGTTGTAAGTAGTTGCCATTTCCAGTGCAGGTTTGTTCTGGATGCCAAAAAAAAATAAGGAGCAGTAATTTTGATGTAGATGATTCGAATAGATTGTATTATTGCTGTGATTAATTCATTCTCAAACAGTTGCAGAATAGATGTGAGCATAAATGTCGATTTATCTTTTGAAGAAGTTGTGTATGTTGTCAGAAGATCTTTAAGGCAAAAAGTACTACAAGCATTTTAAATAGAGTTTTGAACCTATTTCCCACAAAGTCTAATATAGGGACATGTACTATATCATTTTCACGTAAAAATGTTTTACAAAAAGGGGGTCTCCAACTTTGTCACTATGAAATAACTTGGAAAAACAATATATGAGAGTAAGATTCGCCTTTGTTTCGGAATAAATTCTTAACTTCACATCATACTTCTTTTCTTTCCTTTGCAACTTGTTCTACTTCATCCACAAATTGTAACAATGGGGGTACGGAGCACTGAACCTCATTTAGTTCACTATGTAGCTTGTTGGATTTCAACTCGGTCGCACTCCTGCTTGTCATGCAGTTTGTTAATTTCCCAACAAATTCCTTAGTGGTTGAAGCCTCATTGACCATATCTATTGTCGCTTTAACATATTTGTCTGCTGTTCCACTTGAAATCTCTTTTAATCCTGCAAAGCATATGTTTGGTGATTCTCACATCAACATATTAGTGTTCATCCGGTCTTGTCATGAATATGCATGAAATATTTGCCACTGGTTTAGTGTTTTATTTGGCTTTTTGACTATTTTGATCTGAGCGTCACTGATAAGTCTTATGTAGACGAAACGCGCGTCTGGCGTATAAAATTATAATCCTGGTACTTTTGATAACTATGTACACCACTGGGTCGATGCCACTGCTGGTGGACGTTTCGTCCCCGAGGGTATCACCAGCTCAGTAGTCAGTACTTCGGTGTTGACATGAATATCAATTATATGGTCATTTTTATAAAATTTATGTTTACAAAACTTTGAATTTTTCGAAAAACTAAGGATTTTCCTACCCCAGGAGTAGATTACCTTAGCCGTATTTGGCACAACTTTTTAGAATTTTGAATCTTCAATGCTCTTCAACTTTGTATTTATTTGGCTTTTTAATTATTTTGATCTGAGCGTCTCTGATGAGTCTTGTGTAGACGAAACGCGCGTCTGGCGTCTAAAATTATAATCCTGGTACTTTTGATAACTATAAGTTTCATTTCTATCCCATATTTTTAATCAATTTTATGAAATATGTTCACAGTTCACAACTAAATTATATGACAGAACACATAGAAAATTTTAAAATATAAACTTTCCATTTCTTTATAATTGAAATCATGCAAAGCCTGCACCCAGTTTATGTTTATATTTTGGTGGGTCGGTATTGTTGTTGAACCCCTATGTGTGACCAACCGAATTAGACTATTTACATGCTTTGTAACCACATCAACAACATAACATGTTCCACATGTGGAGCTGGTTTTGATTTCCTCATTGTAGCACCTGAAACTACCCCTTGTTTGGGGGGTCCGTGTTGTTTTTGTACCCCTACTTGTGAAATTTTTTCACGCATGTCATACAAGTGAGAGGTTTAGCGCTATAAAACCAGGTTCAAGCCATAGTTTTCTAATTTGAAAAAATTCTTATTCATTTGTTTGACGTGAATTATCATTTTTATTTTGCCATTATGTTGGGGACTTTTTCAATTTTACGCTTAGTTCAGTATTTCTTGTGAATTTACTTTTTCACTGAAATTTCCTGTTCATCACTGTTCAGATTCCTTTTATTTAACACGGTAAAATCAAAGCACAGTCACCTATATATGGCCAGGTGTATTACTAAAACAATTTTATTTTTAATCTATGCACTGTAGATTGTGGATCTTATGGCAGATTAAAGATATCACATTGCTAGTCATACCACACTTTTTTTTCAAACGAACTACAAGTAATATCAATTACCTAAAGTAAATTCTCTTGTGCTGTAATTTAATTTCGCACCATAAAATTGTCTCCATTGTTTTGTGGTAGCATCTTTCATTATTGTCAAATGTTCAGAATGTTTTATTGCCTCTACAAGTTGCATATTGCTTTGGCCTCTCGTGAAATGTTATGAATTGATGCAACTGAGGGCAAAAAGTCTTTTTCCTCTTTATTAAAAATTTTGCATATACTCAAAATCACATGTATTAGCATGCCAATACACATTCCATGATTTTATGGTACAATGGATTCCCTCTACTGTTTTCTTTCAACGATGGTACAGGTTGATCTGGTTCATTCATTTTGATGACTTCATTTTGCCAGTAAGTAATTTCATTCTTTATTTCCATGCCTTGTCAAATAACATTGGAAGCCCCTGCTGATTGTTGGTACTGTTTTTACTGCATCTGTGTGTATGTTCTTCAAATTTGTTATTTTAGTATGTTTTCTTTTCACCTATTTTCTTTTCATTTGCCAATTGTATGTATTAAACCGAAAATTTCTCCTTCAGGGAGATTAGTTTATGTGTCCACATTTGTGCTGGTTGGTTTAATGTGAAATCTCTTGGGAATTTGGAACACATGTTTTTCATATGCATCAGCTTCTTCATATCTTCGTCTGGGTTTTAGATTTCTAAGATTGGCAACACATAAAAATGTTTATAAATACATGTATTTTAATTAACAAAATATTTTCATAACCATTATTTAAAATAAAGAGATGTTGTGATAGTAGAAAAATTGCATGTAGCTATTTCATCATAAAAACCAGAGTACAGTAAAAGAAATCTAAATCCAAATGTATGTCACGTTGTACTCTAGTGTTTGTATAGACATTGATAGAAGACAAATAAGATGTAAACAAGAGTTCTGAAATAAACAGAAATTTATTTCATCAATTTTTTCAAACATGCAATTACAGAAAAAATAATTCAAAGTAAAAACTATAAAAAAAATGTAATCATAAGTTAAATAAGAAATTAAAACTGATTACATGTCTAATTGCTTACATTTTGAAAAATATAATTTTTATACGCCCGTCAAAATTTTGATGGGACGTATTATGGTATACACATGTCCGGTGTCCGCCCGTCTGTCTGTCCGGCGTAAACATGTCGCTCTGTAACTTTAGAACGACTTATCCAAATTTCATGAAACTTTATATAGTTGTTTCTTATGACGGTCAAATGATCTTTATACTTTTTGGTGAAAATTAAATTTAAACTTTTTGATTTACGGCACTTTGTAACAAAAACAGGGGTGTGTTTTTTTCACATGTCGCACTGTATCTCAAAAACGATTCTTGATTGTGGCTTAAAACTTTAAGCACTTCTTAGTTATATTAATCTTAATATCTGTATACTTTTTGGTGATGATTCAAAATTTCATTTTTGAGTATTTTGTAAAAAAAAGGGGGAGGTTTTTTTTTCATGTCGCGCCATATCTCAAAATCGATTTATGATTATTGCTACAAACTTTACACATGTCTTTGTTATATTAATCTTAAGATCTGTATACTTTTTGATGATAATTCAAAATTTCATTTTTGAGTGATTGAGTATTTTGTAAAAAAAAAGGGGGAGGGTTTGTTTACATGTTGTGCCGTATCTCTATAAAAAATTATAATTATTGCTTAAAACTTTACACACTTCTTTGTTATATTGATCTAAAGATCTCTATACTTTTTGGTGATGATTCAAAATTTTATTTTTGGGTTATTGAGTATTTTGTTAAACAGGGGAGTTTTTTTTACATGTCGCACCGTATCTCAAAAATAATTTATGATTATTGCTTAAAACTTTACACACTTCTTTGTTATATTAATCTAAAGATCTGTATACTTTTTGGTTTTGATTCAAAATTTTATTTTAGTGATATTTAGTTTTTTGTAAAAAAAAACAGGGTTGGGGGTTTCTCGCCGTGTCTCAAAAACTATATATGGTTATTGCTTAAAACTTTCTCAGAAACTATTTATGATTATTGCATATAACTTCCACATAAGACGTCCGGCGTATCATGCGCGCATGGCGCAGCTGTTTATTAAATTATAAAATGAACACATAACATTGCACCACTTTAATTCATTTCCTTGAATTTGATTAGGGAAACAGAATGGGACGAACCATCTGTATCACTATCTTCGTCCCGTTCACTTACCAAACTCTGGAAACGAAGTATTTCTCCTTCAAAATCAGTTGGCCATTGAGTCTCAGCATCACTGAAACTTGATTTATCTGATGCTAAAGGCAATCCTTATACAAAACCAGCTGGTGCCTGAGTTTCAGCATCACTATAGCTTGTTTCCAATAAAAGATGGTAATTGAGTTTCAGTATCACTAAAACTTAATACACCTGCTGCTGAAGGTAGTTCATCCTTCAAATATATGGAAGGATGAGTTTCAGTATTGCTGCAACACGCATTAACTAGTTTTGGATATGGTGTACCAAAATAATCATTTGAGCACTTAGTTTCGCCATTACCCAAACTAGAGTACAGTAAAAGAAATCTAAATCCAAATGTATGTCACGTTGTACTCTAGTGTTTGTATAGACATTGATAGAAGACAAATAAGATGTAAACAAGAGTTCTGAAATAAACAGAAATTTATTTCATCAATTTTTTCAAACATGCAATTACAGAAAAAATAATTCAAAGTAAAAACTATAAAAAAAAATGTAATCATAAGTTAAATTAGAAATTAAAACTGATTACATGTCTAATTGCTTACATTTTGAAAAATATAATTTCTATACGCCCGTCAAAATTTTGACGGGACGTATTATGGTATACACATGTCCGGTGTCCGCCCGTCTGTCTGTCCGGCGTAAACATGTCGCTCTGTAACTTGAGAACGACTTATCCAAATTTCATGAAACTTTATATAGTTGTTTCTTATGATGGTCAAATGATCTTTATACTTTTTGGTGAAAATTAGATTTAAACTTTTTGATTTACGGCACTTTGTAACAAAAACAGGGGTGTGTTATTTTCACATGTCGCACTGTATCTCAAAAACGATTCTTGATTATGGCTTAAAACTTTAAGCACTTCTTAGTTATATTAATCTTAATATCTGTATGCTTTTTGGTGATGATTCAAAATTTCATTTTTGAGTATTTTGTAAAAAGGGGGGAGGGTTTTTTTCCATGTCACGCCATATCTCAAAATCGATTAATGATTATTGCTACAAACTTTACACGTGTCTTTGTTATATTAATCTTAAGATCTGTATACTTTTTGATGATGATTCAAAATTTCATTTTTGAGTGATTGAGTATTTTGTAAAAAAAAAAGGAGAGGGTTTTTTTTACATGTTGTGCCGTATCTCTATAAAAATTTATAATTATTGCTTAAAACTTTACACACTTCTTTGTTATATTGATCTAAAGATCTCTATACTTTTTGGTGATGATTCAAAATTTTATTTTTGAGTTATTGAGTATTTTGTTAAACAGGGGAGTTTTTTTTACATGTCGCACCGTATCTCAAAAATAATTTATGATTATTGCTTAAAACTTTACACACTTCTTTGTTATATTAATCTAAAGATCTGTATACTTTTTGGTTTTGATTCAAAATTTTATTTTAGTGATATTTAGTTTTTTGTAAAAAAAAAGGGTTGGGGGTTTCTCGCCGTGTCTCAAAAACTATATATTGTTATTGCTTAAAACTTTCTCAGAAACTATTTATGATTATTGCATATAACTTCCACATAAGACGTCCGGCGTATCATGCGCTCATGGCGCAGCTGTTTATTAAATTATAAAATGAACACATAAAATTGCACCACTTTAATTCATTTTCTTGAATTTGATTAGGGAAACAGAATGGGACGAACCATCTGTATCACTATCTTCGTCCCGTTTACTTACCAAACTCTGGAAACGAAGTATTTCTCCTTCAAAATCAGTTGGCCATTGAGTCTCAGCATCACTGAAACTTGATTTATCTGATGCTAAAGGCAATCCTTATACAAAACCAGCTGGTGCCTGAGTTTCAGCATCACTATAGCTTGTTTCCAATAAAAGATGGTAATTGAGTTTCAGTATCACTAAAACTTAATACACCTGCTGCTGAAGGTAGTTCATCCTTCAAATATATGGAAGGATGAGTTTCAGTATTGCTGCAACACGCATTAACTAGTTTTGGATATGGTGTACCAAAATAATCATTTGAGCACTTAGTTTCGCCATTACCAAAACTTAGACCACCTGATTCTGAAATAGGTTGGTTGAACATGTGTTCGCCTTCAGACAAACATTGGCTATCTAAATCATCATAACTCTTTGAGATATTTGATGACTTAGTTAACCAATGTTGATCTAAATCTAATTCCTCATCAACTGTGAATCAACAAATACTGAAGCAAATGATTCATTATGTTGGTGAGGAACTTCAGAGGTTATCAAACTTTCACTATCACTAAAATGTGATGGTGAAGTAGGAACATCCTTTGATTGCCATGAAAGTTCAATAGAATCTGAAAACATGTTGATTAATGCAAACAGAAAATCAGATGAATCAATTGTACTAGGTGCCGCTATAGTACTTGCTCTTCTACAATTACAACAGTCACAATCTCCTAGCTATAGATAGGTTCAAACATTAGGTAATTCCTCAGGAATACTGCTTTGAACCTTAGGTAATTCCTCAGAAATATTGCTATCTGGAAGTACATTACAATATTCTCAAAAAAGAAACCTATACATAATGGCATCACGAGCATTTTTATAATGAGGAATAACTTCTGTCCAAAATTGACAGCTTGCCATTGTCTGTAAAAACAGATTAAAGTAACTTCTTAGAAGATAATACACCTTAATTCATATTTATAAACAGTTTCAACAAGGAATTAAAACTATGTGTTTAAAGAGCTTTTTGGGTCATCTAGCCGGCACATAATTAGCAGTAATTTTTATAATTTTTATGAGGCAAATTTAATTTAGGAAAGAAAACATCATATCAGATGCCCAGGTAGCAATTGCCAGTGGAAAAGGCTTTATGGTATAAACTCAGAGTCAGTCCTGTCTTGCCTTCCATACTTTGATGTCACCACACATGTTGTAATTGACTACATGCATTGTATCCTTTTGGGCATCTTAAAGAAACTGATGAGTTTGTGGTTTGATTTAAAGAACAGCAAAGAAACATATTTCATTGGGAAGAGAGTCGATGAGGTTGACACAAACATTAAGACCAAACAGCCACCATACTTCTTGAGGAGATTACCACAAAAGATTGCTAGAGATAACAACCACTGGAAAGCTTCTAAATTTAGATCCTGGCTGAAAAATACCTCTAAAAATAGTTTTCAAAGGTTGTAAAAATTACCACCAGTAATGCAAGTCTAAGATAGCAATTTATATTGTTCGGCATTTTTCCACCCTTTCAAAAAAACCCAACATCAAGTAAATCCTTCATAAGTTAGTTTACTTTTCTCTTAATTTCATTGATATAGGAACGTACGTTTCTGATATATCACTATATAAAAGTCTATCCTGTTACCTTTTTGTCTCTCCTGTTACCGATATCAGTATTGCACATGCAAATGCTTAATTGGGAAGATTAAGACTTTATAACCATAAGATGAGTTCAAACAACGAAATATTTCATTCGTTTTGCACCTATATGTTAAGATAAAAAATTTAACGACGTTTTGTCTACAATTGTCTATCCTGTTACTGTAACCATAGCAACCGTAGTAACAGGATAGACAGATTTCTTTTTTTTATTGCTGTTTTGAAAGCAGGATAGACAGATTTCTTTTTTAACTCACCTGGCCCAAAGGGCCAAATGAGCTTTTCTCATCACTTTGCGTCCGTCAACTGTAAACTTTTACAAAAATCGTCTCCTCTGAAACTACTAGGCCAAATTTACCCAAACATGAACAGAATCATCATTGGGGTATCTAGTTTAAAAATTGTGTCCGATGATCCTGCCAACTTTCCAAGATGGCCGCTATGGCTAAAAATAGAACATAGGGGTAAAATGTAGATTTTGGCCTATATCTTTGAAACCAAAGTATTTAGAGCATATCTGACATGGGGTAAAAGTGTTCATCAGGTCAAGATCTATCTGCCCTGCTACATGTATTATCAGACCAATTGGACAATCCGTTGTTGGGTTGCTGAAATTTGATACTTGGATACTCAGTCAAGATACTCGAGTACTCGGATGAATCTTATACGTCTATTAAAAAGTTTAGATTTAAGATGGGATGCAGTGTTTTACCTTAGCTGTATTTGGCAAAACTTTAAGGAATTTTTGTCCTCAATGCTCTTCAACTTCGTACTTTTTTGGCCTTTTTAACTTTTTTGGATTTGAGCGTCACTGGTGAGTCTTTTGAAGACGAAACGCGCTTCTGACGTATATACAAAATTTAGTCCTTGTTTCTATGATGAGTTTATTAACTACCACTGGGTCGATGCCACTGCTGGTGGAGATTTATTTCCCCGAGGGTATCAATAGCCCAGTAATCACTTTTGTGCTGACCTGAATTATCATTGATATGGTTAATTAATTTACTGTTCACAAACAATTTAACAATCTAATTGCTATTTCTCATCAACTTCCTGTTTTAACTTGTTGTTTCTTGCCGACATATGTCCTCGTTCGAAGACTCGCATCTGAGTTTTCAGTAAAGCAAGCATTTCAGCTTTTAAGTAACCATCTAATTGTGTGTAACATTTTACATGTTTGGTAAAAACAGAAATTAAAAGTAATTCTACAAGTATCTGTTGTACATATTACAGCAGCATTTTTCTATTCCTTTATTTATCTCTTTCAGTCGTGTTTCAGCAAAGCAGTTCAGTAAGCTGAACGAGGAAGTGAGACAACTTCGAAAAAAAATGGACTTATACATTAGTTTTTTAACTTCATATGGAACTAGTTTGAAACAAGAAGCACAACCACAGGAATCTTCATTTTTGCATGTAGCTCCAAATAAACCAAAAATGGAATCTATACATTAAGCATGTAAAGCAACACACCTGACATGTGCCAGAGTGCAGCTTCTAGTTATACCAGTTACTTTGGATCACAGTTGGGATATTTTATCTCACATATTGATACATTATATGCAGCTGTAAAAACTTTTGGTCTTCAACTAAAGAAATCACAAATAAGGTTTTCTCTGTCCAGAAATAATTGCAGAAAAAAAACAAAATTTCATAAATTTGTAGAAATGCAATGTTAACATTACTTACAACATAAATAAATGGTTTTTTTTTACCAAGAATAAAAAAGAAACAGCTTAGTGGACAATTTTTGTGCTTTAGTTGCCTCTTTGATATGTCTCCATATTTATTGATGGACTTCACCTATTAAAAAGCTGTTAACTTAACTATATAGTTGTACAAAATCCTCGTTGCTTTTTGGATTTTTCTTTAAAAAATCTTTCACAGTGACAAAATGGAGGTTGCAAATTTTTTGCAAGATCTCAATAGTATTTACACCTTCCATAAATGAACTATCCTTAAATTTGTCTTCAAACTCTTGCAAAGACCATGGGGATTTTTCTTGTGTATTCAGTAGTATTTACTGACTGGTACTTTGCATATTTTTAAGTGATATTTCATTTACCTCGTCTAAGTTTTCTTCATGGACTTCATCAAGTTGGTATCATTTTTTGAAGCATGATAAATCTGCCTCTGGCTTTGTACTTTCATGAAAGTAAAAATCATATACACCTGGTTGCAATAAATTGGCTACTCTAGAATTGTAATTAACAATTCTGAGAACACTGGTTGAAACAGATCGACCAACAGCAACACAAAGAACGAGTACCAGTCCACCTCAACTTTAGGCAAAGTCATGCCTTGGGCACGGTGAACTATTAACGCGTATTCCAGCTTAATTGGAAATTGGTGTCTTGAAGCAAGGGACTTTTTCTGCCTTGGATCATATTTTCAAACCGCACCATTTCCAAAGGTACAATCCTTCCACCAAAATTTACAATGGGTGGGTGTCCATTCAATTACGTTGCCTATCATTCCATTCACGAGTCCACCAGATAAATTTCTGACTAAAACTACAGGCGGCCAAACTTTTAAAGCTAACCAGGACACTGCATAAGTAACTGTAAATGTTTTGGACCTGGAATAAAAGATTCAAAGCATAAGTCAAATTCCATACCATACATTCAACTAAGAAATAAAAAGGCATTTTAAGACTACTAGAGTATATATATATTAAAGGATGACAAACTGAATGCTATAGTTTTTTTAAGTAATAACACCATTTCATATAACATTAAATAGTATATAAAATGTAATAGTATATACATTTTCGAAATGCTCCATTTCCTTTACAAACTAAGGTTATTTTTTGTTAAGCAGGAATAACGAGAGTTGACATGACTAGCAAATGTATCATGTTTAACAATTACCCAATATAGATCATATTTTAAATAATATATACGGTGTTGTAGGAATGCGCTTTTTTTGGGAATGTTAGCATTTGCCCTGTGAGGTATCAGATAAATAACACATTACTGAAAAATTATTACACCATGGTTTTCGATATCACAAACTAGTCAAAACGTTAACTAAATTTTATCATTGGTATAAGGACATCATTCGTAAATATAGCTCAACATGCAGACTTCTTATACGTTCAGGTATTTCACATCCAACTTTTTATAGAAATATTCTTTATAAAGAACAAAGGTTCACCTCAAAAACTAACAAAACCTTTGAATAGACTGATTAAGAAGGGATAAAGTTACGATACTGTTGTCAGGTCATTGAAGATTGCATATTTTGGCGTTAATATTGATTCACTTATAGGGTCTTTGCGTCGGAACTAAACACATTTATTCAAAAACCAATTGTTGGCATGACACGGGTTTTGTTCTTCTCATATATGTTATGATGGTATGATACTAAACCCCTAACGGGAAGGATTGTGCCTGATGTTCATATGATAAATCATAATCTTGTCAGTCAGTTTAATTGAAGTCTGGAGCTGGCATGTCAGTTAACTGCTAGTAGTCTGTTATTATTTATGTACTATTGTCATTTTGTTTATTTTCTTTGGTTACATCTTCTGACATCAGACTCGGATTTCTTTTGAACTGAATTTTAATGTGCGTATTGTTATGCGTTTACTTTTCTACATTGGCTAGAGGTATAGGGGGAGGGTTGAGATGTCACAAACATGTTTAACCCCTCCGCATTTTTGCGCCTGTCCCAAGTCAGGAGCCTGTGGGCTTTGTTAGTCTTGTTTTATTTTAATTTTAGTTTCTTGTGTACAATTTGGAAATTAGTATGGTGTTCATTATCACTGAACTAGTATATATTTGTTTAGGGGCCAGCTGAAGAACGCCTCCGGGTGCGGGAGTTTCTCGCTTCATTGAAGACCTGTTGGTGACCTTCTGCTGTTGTTTTTTTTTTTCTAAGGTCGGGTTGTTGTCTCTTTGACACATTCCCCATTTCCATTCTCAATATTATTTTTATAGATGTGGTTGATAATGTCTGAATGGTCATGCCACATTTTTACGTGAAGAGTCGTCCTCGCCGTGGTCTTCAGCAGTTTTGTAAAATCTATGAGAGACATGTTGTTATTGTATTCGATCCCAAGTTTTTTTTTAATTTCTGAACAGTTGTTTGGTAATCTAGGTCACTGTACTCGAGGTATGTGGTAAAGCGAGGTACCCTGTATTGTGTAATCTTAGTAATTCATTTTGTACTAGCTCTTGCAGTATGATTTTTATGCCTTCGATGTGCGTTTTTGTTTGTTCCAGAAGTCCATTTTTATTGATGATGTTGTTTTATAATATCTTTAGTGTCATTTTGACGCCAATGTTGTAAGTCTTTGAGGCAATTTTTTGTCTTAATATCATTTTAGTTTTTCGCTATATATAGATGGTAGTTTAGATTTATAAACTCTTCTCTTTGGTCTTGTTATTCATTGTATAAAGTCTCGGCCACTAATTATTAAATGCTTGTAAAATTATGTTGACACCATTATCTTGTGCAAAGTTGGCTAGTACTTGGCCACCATTTTCAACTATTTTATTGTTACATGACATTTCATATTTCCTAGCTAATCTTGACCAATTCATTATTGTACTTGTTGATTTTCGTACCTCAGTAAGGAAACTTTTCTTATTGAATGAGTAGGAGTCATAATGGCCGATTGGGTATTTGTTTGTCCTTTTGCTAGTGGAGGTTTTTGATTGGTTGATATTTACCAGTTTTTCTGCATCTTCTGTGGAGATGTACAATAGCTGCATTCGCTAATTCTTATGTTGTTGAAAATATTTTCCAGTTGAGAGAAGGATTTATAAATCGTTGTCTTCACTCTGGAAGGAGAATTCTATTTTTATTTTTAGTTTCTTTAATGGAGGAAACGATTTTTTTGATTTTTTTTTTCTGCAGATGCCTCTTTTAGCGACAAATTAAGATCTTCTGCAAGTCTGGTTTTGAAGTTTAAATCATTTGTTTTTTTTAACACTGGTTCCAACACCTTGACAACTGTGTGAACAGTTTTTCCCCCTGAAATTTAGGAGTTTTAATTGATACATTATGATCCTCCAAATTATTAACTATAGGTCTATGCAGATTTTTTGCAATTGACTTTCTTGGTAACTTTTGTATTACAAAAACGCATCTCCATGTGTAACATTGCATTGGTTGCAGTTTTCACGGGTTTGCTTACCTTTTTCATTTTCATTAAGCGTTAGCCTATTTTGCAGGGGAAAATTATTGATGAATTTATTTATTTCTCCTGAATGATTGTTGTTTTTCTAGTACTTTTTGGCTGTTACATAACTCTGAAGTCTTGAGCATTGCTGTTTAAGTTTATTGTATGAATGTATTTTCAGTGTAATATACTTGTTCACTATTATATTGTAGTTCTAAAATCTTTGTGTAATTGCCAATGATCGATTGTAATGTGCAATAAAGTGTGTCTGATTTATATCTTCTTTCTTGTTTTTGTTAACATCTATTGCAGCACCGTCTTTGGTAAATCTCGAAATAATGACTTTGACAAAGTTGTAATAACTCCCACCAGCTGATTAGATTGGAGAATTCAACATGTAGATACGGATTTTCATTCAAACAATTTTTAGCTACGCAGCGATGTTAATGGCGTTTCAAGAAATTTCCCATTTTTATACACAAGAAACATCATAATCAACTCAGAGTTATTTTTCTCTGTCTTAAAGTCAAAATACACGTCAAATTAGTAAACGGAGGTAAAAGGGTCTATTCTGATTTACATTCCAAACTTTTATTTATGGAAAAATATAAATACACTAGTGTCACGTGACTTCAAACTGAAAGTAACGACATTTTCCAAAAAAGTCAAAAGTGCAGGTTGAAGATGAAATCGGATCGCCCTGATTTTGGTCTCCCTGTAATCGGCATAACTTGTTTTACTTGGAAAGTGCTGCTACTAGTTTTTTATTAGATGTTTTGTAAAATAAAAAACAATAAAACATGGAGAATTTTATCGATTGATTGACTTTTTGGCACTTCGGGTTGTGAAATTTCTTTTACACGAACGCTATATAACTAGTAGCAGCACTTTTTGAAAACAATGAAATATGGCCTTTCTACCAATACCAGAATGTAGTGGGTTGGTATAGCTCTTGTACCTGCACTTTTCAATTAATTTAACGTGTAGTAACATAATCGCCATGAAATGCAAGAAAAAAGCGCTTGAAAGACCCTGTAGTAGTCGGATCAGCTGACCGAAAAACTATGTGTATATTTTGTTTTCACCGGCGTTTTATGTAATAATATATGATTGAGCGAATAAACAAATATGCTCTTATTGCTAGCTTTATCCTTTGAAGGAAACACATTCAGAATTATTCAGGTCATTATTTTATGTTTTTGTGTAGCACTCCAAACGTCGATTAGTGTTGGGGCACGCAACCCTCCCCCTTTTTTTGTTCAAATTCGGAATCCGCATCTGGGGTGCTTGTATAGCTCTAATTTTTACAAGTGTGTGTTCATTATATAAATCATTAGATTAGCCTATTATGTCTCTTCTAGTGTTTGTGTATTGTTAACCATTAACATTTTCCTGAAAACAGTTGCATTTTCACAATTGTCATTGGTAATTTTTAAATTTAAATAAAATAACCTACCTGCATAAAAATATTAAAATTTTACTTATTGAATATCTGCTGTTAATCAAGTGTGATTGGTATCAGTTTGTTAATCATGATTGGGAGGTCTTTTTGAATTTATTCTCATTGTGGGGGGGGGGGGGCATGCACAGGGTGACTTATTTTTTGCCTCTAAATGTTTATGATTTTTCAACAGTAGTCAGGCTAGTTATTTTTGTATGGCTTGCTTTTTTTCTTTGTCATGGCCCTTGTTATTTCCTCTGATTTGTTGGACAGAATATTCCTTTTCAACCCATTTGGAGCAATATTTTACTTATTCTAACATTCTTACAGTTACTTGGTAAAATATTCTGCCCTCCTTTTACTTAAATAATTTTGTTTGGAATATTAAAAGGCAAACACCAGCATTAACAGGGGGGATATAATTTTGTTTTCATAGAATGAGTAAGTTTTAATATTTGCACAAACTATCTTTTTGGAGTAAGGATAAGAAGTTGTGGCATCGAGTACCCCAAACTTCCATTGAGCTCTATAATTTATGCTTATACTACATGTATATATATCATAAAGCGATAACCAGTTGTACAAATTACATCTGACACATGTACATGTACAATGTACCTATGATTCAATCAATGACAGGTTTGTTTTTGCTGTGATTTCTAAAACTATCAAAAAAGTTATCAAATTTATAGGCAAATGTAGAAAAAAAATTAGTAAACCAATGGCAGGTCTGTTTTTACTGTCAATATAATTATCTATTGAATATGGTCGGTTTCTTAAAATATCAAAAACGTTATCAAACTTTTAGGCAAATGTAGAAAAAAATATTATTAAACCAATGACAGGTCTGTTCTTACTGTCAATATAATTAGCTATAGAATATGGTCGATTTCTAAAATTATAAAAAAAAGTTATCAAATTTATAGGCAAATGTAGAAAAAATATTATTGAACCAATGGCAGGTCTGTTTTGACTGTCAATATAATTATCAATAGAATTCGGTTGATTTCTAAAACTATCAAAAACGTTATCAAATTTATAGGCAAATGTAGAAAAATTATTATTAAACCAATGACAGGTCTGTTTTTACTGTCAATATAATTCTCCATAGAATATGGTCGATTTTTAAAATTATCAACAAAAGTAATCAAATTTTAGGCAAATGTAGAAAAAAATATTATTAAACCAATGACAGGTCTGTTTTTACTGTTAACATCATTATTAATAGAATATGGTCGATTTCTTAATTATCAAAAACGCTATCAAATTTATAGGCAAATGTAGAAAAAATATTATTAAACCAATGACAGGTATGTTTTTACTGTCAATATAATTATCTATAAAATATGGTCGATTTCTAAAATTATCAAAAATGTTATCAAATTTATAGGCAAATGTAGAAAAAATATTATTAAACCAATGACAGGTCTGTTTTTACTGTCAATATAATTATCAATAGAATACGGTTGATTTCTAAAACTATCAAAAAAGTTATCAAATTTATAGGCATATGTAGAAAAAATATTATTAAACCAATGACAGGTCTGTTTTTACTGTCAACATAATTATCAATAGAATACGATTGATTTCTAAAACTATCAAAAAAGTTATCAAATTTATAGGCAAATGCAGAAAAAATATTATTAAACCAATGACAGGTCTGTTTTTACTGTCAATATAATTATCACTAGAATACGTTCGATTTCTAACTTTATCAAAAAAGTTATCAAATTTATAGGCAAATGTAGAAAAAATAATGTTGAACCAATGACAGGTCTGTTTTTACTGTCAATATAATTATCTATTGAAATTGGTCGATTTCTTAAATTATTAAAAAGGTTATCAAATGTATAGGCAAATGTAGAAAAAAATATTATTAAACCAGTGACAGGTCTGTTTTTACTGTCAATATAATTATCTATAGAATATGGTAGATTTCTAATTAGTTATCAAAGGTACTAGGATTATAATTTAGTACGCCAGACGCGCGTTTGCTCTACATAAGACTCATTAGTGACGCTCAAATCAAAATATTTATATAGCCAAACAAGTACAATGTTGAAGAGCATTGAGGATCCAAAATTCCAAAAAGTTGTGCCAAATACGGCTAAGGTAATCTATGCCTGGGATAAGAAAATCCTTAGTTATTTGAAAAATTCAAAGTTTTGTAAACAGGAAATTTATAAAAATGACCACATTATTGATATTCATGTCAACACCGAAGTGTTGACTATTGGGCTGGTGATACCCTCGGGTACGAAACGTCCACCAGCAGTGGCATCGACCCAGTGGTGTAAATAGTTATCAAAGGTACCAGAATTATAATTTAGTACGCCAAACGCGCGTTTCGTCTACATAAGACTCAACAGTGACGCTCAAATCAAAATATTTATATAGCCTCTAAAATTATCAAAAAAAGTATAAAATTTTAGCCAAGTGTAAAAAAAATGTTATTAAACCAATGACAGGTCTGTTTTTACTGTCAATATAATTATCAATTGAATATATGCGATTTCTTAAATTATTAAAAAAGTTATCAACTTTATAGGCAAATGTACCAAAAAATATTATTAAACCAATGACAGGTCTGGTTTTACTGTCAATATAATAATCAATAGAATACGTTCGATTTCTAAAACTATCAAAAAAGTTATCAAATTTATAGGCAAATGTAGAAAAAATATTATTAAACCAATGATGGGTCTGTTTTTACTGTCAATATAAAATTATCTATTGAATATATGCGATTTCTTAAATTATTAAAAAAGTTATCAAACTTAAAGGCAAATGTAGAAAAAAGATATTATTAAACCGATGACAGCTCTGTTTTCACTGTCAATATCATTCAATATAGAATATGGTCGAATTCTTAAACTATTAAAAGAGGTATAAAATTTATAGACAAATGTAGAAAAAATATTATTAAACCAATGAAAGGTCTATTTTTACTGTCAATATAATTATCTATAGAATATGGTCGATTTCTAAAATTATCAAAAACGTTATCAAATTTATAGGCAAATGTAAAAAAAAATGTTATTTAACCAATGACAGGTCTGTTTTTACTGTCAATATAAGTATCAATAGAATACGGTTGATTTCTAAAACTATCAAAAAAGTTATCAAATTTATAGGCAAATGTAGAAAAAAATATTATTAAACCAATGACAGGTCTGTTTTTACTGTCAACATAATTATCAATAGAATACGGTTGATTTCTAAAACTATCAAAAAAAGTATCAAATTTATAGGCAAATGCAGAAAAAATGTTATAAAACCAATGACAGGTCTGTTTTTACTGTCAATATAATTCTCTGTAGAATATGGTCTCTTACTAAAATTATCAAAAAAGGTATAAAATTTTAGCCAAATGTAGAAAAAATATCATTAAACCAATGATAGGTCTGTTTTTACTGTCAATATAATTATCTATTGAATATGGTCGGTTTCTTAAAATATCAAAAACGTTATCAAATTTTAGGCAAACGTAGAAAAAAATATTATAAAACCAATGACAGGTCTGTTTTTACTGTCAATGTAATTCTCTATAGAATATGGTCGATTTCTACAATTATCAAAAAAGGTATAAAATGTATAGTCAAATGTAGAAAAAAATATTATTAAACCAATGACAGGTCTGTTTTTTCTGTCAATATAATTACCTGTAGAATATGGTCGATTTCTAAAATTATCAATAAAAGGTATAAAATGTATAGGCAAATGTAGAAAAAACATTATTAAACTAATGACAGGTCTGTTTTTACTGTCAATATAATTATCTATTAAATATGGTCGATTTCTTAAATTATCAAAAAAGTTATCAAATTTATAGGCAAATGTAGGAAAAAATATTATTAAACTAGTGAGAGGTCTGTTTTTACTGTCAATATAATTATATATGGAATATGGTCGATTTCTAAAATTATTAAAAAAAGGTTATTAAATTTTAGGCAAGTGTAGAAAAAATATTATTAAACCAATGACAGGTCTGTTTTTACTGTCAATATAAGTATCTATTGAATATGGTCGATTTCTTAAATTATCAAAAAAGTCATCAAATTTATAGGCAAATGTAGGAAAAAACATTATTAAAACAGTGACAGGTCTGTTTTTACTGTCAATATAATTATATATAGAACATGGTCGATTTCTAAAATTATGAAAAAAGGTTATCAAATTTTAGGCAAGTGTAGAAAAATATTACTAAACCAATGACAGGTCTGTTTTTACTGTCAATATAATTATCTATTGAATATGGTCGATTTCTTAAATTATCAAAAAAGTTATCAAATGTATAGGCAAATGTAGAAAAAGATATTATTAAACCAATGACAGGTCTGTTTTTACTGTCAATATAATTCTCTAAAGAATGTGGTCGATTTCTAAGATTATAAAAAAAAGTTATCAAATTTATAGGCAAATGTAGAAAAAAATATTATTAAACCAGTGACAGGTCTGTTTTTACTATTTATATTAGCACTTTTAGAATATGGTAGATTTCTAAAATTATCAAAAAAGGTATAAAATTTTAGGCAAATGTAGAAATAATATTAAACCATTGACAAGTCTGTTTTTACTGTGAATGTAATTCTCTATAGAATATGGTCGATTTCTAAAATTATCAATTAAGGTATAAAATGTATAGGCAAATGTAAAAAGATTTTATTAAACTAATGACAGGTCTGTTTTACTGTCAATATAATTATCTATTAAATATGGTCGATTTCTTAAATTATCAAAAAAAGTATAAAATGTATAGGCAAATGTAAAAAAAATATTATTAAACCAATGGCAGGTCTGTTTTTACTGTCAATATAATTATCTATTGAATATAGTCGGTTTCTTAAAATATCAAAAACATTATCAAATTTTTAGGCAAATGTACAAAAAAATATTTTTAAACCAATGACAGGTCTGTTTTTACTGTCATTATAATTATCTATAAAATATGGTCGATTTCTAAAATTGTCAAAAAAGGTATAAAATTTTAGGCAAATGTAGAAATAATATTAAACCATTGACAAGTCTGTTTTTACTGTCAATGTAATTTTCTATAGAATATGGTCGATTTCTAAAATTATCAAAAAAGGTATAAAATTTTAGGCAAGTGTAGAAAAAATATTATTAAACCAATGACAGGTATGTTTTTACTGTCAATATAATCATCTATTGAATATGGTTGATTTCTTAGATTATCAAAAAAGTTCTTAAATTTATAGGCAAATGTAAAAAAAATATTAAACCAATGATAAGTCTGTTTTTACTGTCAATATAAATCTCTATAGAATACGGTCGATTTCTAAAAATATAAAAAAAAATATTAAATTTTAGGCAAATGTAGAAAAAAATATTATAAAACCAATGACAGGTCTGTTTTTACTGTCAATATAATTCTCTATAGCATATGGTCGATTTCTAAAATTATATAAAAAGGTATCAAATTTTAGGCTAACGTAGAAAAAATATTATTAAACTAATGACAGGTCTGTTTTTACTGCCAATCTAATTCTCTATAGATTATGGTCGATTTCTAAGATTATAAAAAAAAGTTATCTAATTTTTAGGCAAATGTAGAAAAAAATATAATTAAACCAGTGACAGGTCTGTTTTTACTATTGATATAATTACCTTTAGAATATGGTAGATTTCTTAAATTATCAAAAAAAGTAATCAAATTTTAGGCAAATGAAGAAAAAAAATATTATTAAACCAATGACAGGTCTGTTTTTACTGTTAATATCATTATTAATAGAATATGGTCGATTTCTGAAATTATCAAAAACGTTATCAAATTTATAGACAAATATAGAAATATTATTAAACCAATGACAAGTCTGTTTTTACTGTCTATATAATTATCTATAGATTATGGCCAATTTCTAAAATTATCAAAAAAGATATAAAATGTATAGGCAAATGTAGAAACAAATTTTATTAAACCAATGACAGGTCTGTTTTTACTGTCAACATAATTATCAATGTAATACGGTTGATTTCTAAAACTATCCAAAAAGTTATCAAATTTATAGGCAAATGTAAAAAAAAATTTAGTAAACCAATGGCAAGTCTGTTTTTACTGTCAATATAATTCTCTGTAGAATATGGTCTATTACTAAAATTATCAAAAAAAGTTATCAAATTGATAGGCAAATGTAGAAATAATATTAAACCATTGAAAAGTCTGTTTTTACTGTCAATGTAATTCTCTATAGAATATGGTCGATTTCTAAAATTATCAAAAAAGGTATAAAATTTTAGGCAAATGTAGAAAAAATATCATTAAACCAATGATAGGTCTGTTTTTACTGTCAATATAATTATTTATTGAATATGGTCGGTTTCTTAAAATATCAAAAACGTCATCAAATTTTTAGGCAAACGTAGAAAAAAATATTATTAAACCAATGACAGGTCTGTTTTTAATGTCATTATAATTATCTATAGAATATGGTCGATTTCTAAAATTGTCAAAAAAGGTATAAAATTTTAGGTAAATGTAGAAATAATATTAAACCATTGACAAGTCTGTTTTTACTGTCAATGCAATTCTCTATAGAATAAGGGCCATTTCTAAAATTATCTAAAAAGGTATAAAATGTATAGGCAAATGTAGAAAAAAAGTTTATTAAACCAATGACAGGTCTATTTTTACTGTCAATATAATTACCTGTAGAATATGGTCGATTTCTAAAATTATCAATAAAGGTTATTAAATTTTAGGCAAGTGTAGAAAAAATATTATTAAACCAATGACAGGTCTGTTTTACTGTCAATATAAGTATCTATTGAATATGGTCGATTTCTTAAATTATCAAAAAAGTTATCAAAGTGATAGGCAAATGTAGGAAAAAACATTATTAAACCAGTGACAGGTCTGTTTTTATGTCAATATAATTATATATAGAACATGGTCGATTTCTAAAATTATCAAAAAAGGTTATCAAATTTTAGGCAAGTGTAGAAAAAAATATTACTAAACCAATGACAGGTCTGTTTTTACTGTCAATATAATTATCTATTGAATATGGTCGATTTCTTAAATTATCAAAAAAGTTATCAAATGTATAGGCAAATGTAGAAAAAGATATTATTAAACCAATGACAGGTCTGTTTTTACTGTCAATATAATTCTCTATAGAATATGGTCGATTTCTTAGATTATAAAAAAAGTTATCAAATGTATAGGCAAATGTAGAAAAAGATATTATTAAACCAATGACAGGTCTGTTTTTACTGTCAATATAATTATCTATTGAATATGGTCGATTTCTTAAATTATCAAAAAAGTTATCAAATGTATAGGCAAATGTAGAAAAAGATATTATTAAACCAATGACAGGTCTGTTTTTACTGTCAATATAATTCTCTATAGAATATGGTCGATTTCTTAGATTATAAAAAAAGTTATCAAATTGATAGGCAAATGCAGAAAAAAATATTATTAAACCAGTGACAGGTCTGTTTTTACTATTCATATTATTACCTTTAGAATATGGTAGATTTCTAAAATTATCAAAAAAGGTATAAAATTTTAGGCAAATGTAGAAATAATATTAAACCATTGACAAGTCTGTTTTTACTATTTATATTATTATCTTTAGAATATGGTAGATTTCTAAAATTATCAAAAAAGGTATAAAATTTTAGCCAAATGTAGAAATAATATTAAACCATTGACAAGTCTGTTTTTACTGTCAATGTAATTCTCTATAGAATATGGTCGATTTCTAAAATTATCAAAAAAGGTATAAAATGTATAGGCAAATGTAAAAAAAAATATTATTAAACTAATGACAGGTCTGTTTTTACTGTCAATATAATTATCTATTAAATATGGTCGATTTCTTAAATTATCAAAAAAGGTTATTAAATTTTAGGCAAGTTTAGAAAAAATATTATTAAACCAATGACAGGTCTGTTTTTACTGTCAATATAATTATCTATTGAATATGGTCGATTTCTTAAATTATCAATAAAGGTATAAAATGTATAGGCAAATGTAGAAACAAAAAATATTAAACCAATGACAGGTCTGTTTTTACTGTCAATATAATTATCTATAGAGTACGGTCGGTTTCTAAAACTATCAAAAAAGTTATCAAATTTGTAGGCGAATGTAGAAAAAATATATTATTAAACCAATGACAGGTCTGTTTTTACTGCCATTATAATTATCTATAGAATATGGTCGATTTCTA
The DNA here is from genome assembly GCF_965363235.1 of Mytilus galloprovincialis. Lineage (NCBI taxonomy): Eukaryota > Metazoa > Mollusca > Bivalvia > Mytilida > Mytilidae > Mytilus > Mytilus galloprovincialis. The sequence goes on along the minus strand of NC_134848.1, from coordinate 28,599,770 downwards.
AAATTGTCAAAAAAGGTATACAATTTTAGGCAAACGTAGAAAAAATATTATTAAACTAATGACAGGTCTCTTTTTACTGTCAATTTAATTATCTATTAAATATGTTCGATTTCCTAAATTATCAAAAAAGTTATCAAATGTATAGGCAAATGTAGAAATAATATTAAACCATTGACAAGTCTGTTTCTGCTGTCAATATAAGTATCTATAGAATATGGTCGGTTTCTTAAATTATCAAAAAAATTATCAAATTTTTAGGCAAATGTATAAAAAAATATTATTAAACAAATGACAGGTCTGTTTTTATTGTCAATATAATTCTCTATAGAATATGGTCGATTTCTAAAATTATAAAAAGGTATCAAATTTTAGGCAAACGTAAAATATATATTATTAAACAAATGACAGGTCTGTTTTTACTGTCAATATAATTCTCTATAGAATATGGTCGATTTCTAAAATTATAAAAAGGTATCAAATTTTAGGCAAATGTAAAAAATATATTATTAAACTAATGACAGGTCTGTTTTTACTGTCAATATAATTATCTATTAAATATGGTCGATTTCTTAAATTATCAAAAAAGGTTATTAAATTTTAGGCAAGTTTAGAAAAAATATTATTAAACCAATGACAGGTCTGTTTTTACTGTCAATATAATTATCTATTGAATATGGTCGATTTCTTAAATTATCAATAAAGGTATAAAATGTATTGGCAAATGTAGAAACAAAAAATATTAAACCAATGACAGGTCTGTTTTTACTGTCAATATAGTTATCTATAGAGTACGGTCGGTTTCTAAAACTATCAAAAAAGTTATCAAATTTGTAGGCAAATGTAGAAAAAATATATTATTAAACCAATGACAGGTCTGTTTTTACTGCCATTATAATTATCTATAGAATATAGTCGATTTCTAAAATTGTCAAAAAAGGTATACAATTTAAGGCAAACGTAGAAAAAATATTATTAAACTAATGACAGGTCTCTTTTTACTGTCAATTTAATTATCTATTAAATATGTTCGATTTCCTAAATTATCAAAAAAGTTATCAAATGTATAGGCAAATGTAGAAATAATATTAAACCATTGACAAGTCTGTTTCTGCTGTCAATATAAGTATCTATAGAATATGGTCGGTTTTTTAAATTATCAAAAAAATTATCAAATTTTTAGGCAAATGTATAAAAAAATATTATTAAACAAATGACAGGTCTGTTTTTATTGTCAATATAATTCTCTATAGAATATGGTCGATTTCTAAAATTATAAAAAGGTATCAAATTTTAGGCAAACGTAAAATATATATTATTAAACAAATGACAGGTCTGTTTTTACTGTCAATATAATTCTCTATAGAATATGGTCGATTTCTAAAATTATAAAAAGGTATCAAATTTTAGGCAAATGTAAAAAATATATTATTAAACTAATGACAGGTCTGTTTTTACTGTCAATATAATTATCTATTAAATATGGTCGATTTCTTAAATTATCAAAAAAGGTTATTAAATTTTAGGCAAGTTTAGAAAAAATATTATTAAACCAATGACAGGTCTGTTTTTACTGTCAATATAATTATCTATTGCATATGGTCGATTTCTTAAATTATCAATAAAGGTATCAAATGTATAGGCAAATGTAGAAACAAAAAATATTAAACCAATGACAGGTCTGTTTTTACTGTCAATATAATTATCTATTGAATATGGTCGATTTCTTCAATTATCAAAAAAGTTATCAAATGTATAGGCACAGGTAGAAAAGGATATTATTAAACCAATGCCAGTTCTGTTTTTACTGTCATTATAATTCTCTATAGAATATGGTCGATTTCTAAGATTATAAAAAAAAGTTATCAAATTCATAGGCAAATGTAGAAATAATATTAAACCATTGACAAATCTGTTTTTGCTGTCAATGTAATTCTCTATAGAATATGAATATGAATAAATGGCCGATTTAAGGTAACGTCAAAAAAATTATCAAAAAATTGACTACAATAAAATATGAAAAAAATATCAATAAGTTAACATCCGAATGAATATCCAAAAAGTGGTCGAATTGAATGAAAAATGCTGGTTTTTTTTTTTTGATAAAGCTGTGGTTGGTTCAAGTTCCCTTCTTGATCAAATGACCAATGTAAGGTAACATAAAAAAAATTATCCAAAAAATTTACAAATTTACAGTAAAATATGAAAAAAGTATCAATAAGGTAACATTCGAATGAATATCCAAAAAAAAAATCGATTAGGTAACATCCGAATGAATATCCGAAAAAACTATCAATAAGGTAACATCCGAATGAATATTCAAAAAGTGGTTACATTGAATGAAATATATTGACATGTTTTGATAAAGCTGTGGTTGGTTCATGTTTTCTTCTTGATCAAATGGCCGATTAAAGGTAGCATAAAAAAATTATCAAAAAATTGACAACAGTAAGATATTAAAAAAATATCAATAAGGTAACATCCGAATGAATATCAGAACAGTGATTAAATTGAATGACAAATGTTGATATTTTTTTATGAAGCTGTGGTTGGTTCATGTTTTCTTCTTGATCAAATGGCCGATTTAAGGTAACATCAAAAAAAAAAATTTTCAAAAAATTGACAACAGTAAAATATGAAAAAAAATCAATAAGGTAACATCCGAATGAATATCCAAAAAGTGGTTACATTGAATAAAAAATCTTGAAATGTTTTGATAACGCTGTGGTTGGTTCATGTTTTCTTCTTGATCAAATGGCCGATTTAAGGTAACGTCAAAAAAATTATCAAAAAATTGACAACAGTAAAATATGAAAAAATATCAATAAGGTAACATCCGAATAAATATCCAAAAAGTGGTTAAATTGAATGAAAAATGTTTTTTTTTATAAAGCTGTGGTTGGTTCAAGTTTCCTTCTTGATCAAATGACCGATGTAAGGTAACATCAAAAAAATTATCAAAAAAATTGACAAATTTACAGTAAAATATGAAAAAAATATCAATAAGGTAACATTCGAATGAATATCCAAAAAAAAATATCAATAAGGTAACATCCGAATGAATATCCCCCAAAGAAAATATCAATAAGGTAACATCTGAATGAATATCCAAAAAGTGGTTACATTGAATGAAAAATGTTGCTATGTTTTGATCAAGCTGTGGTTGGTTCATGTTTTCTTCTTGATCAAATGGCCGATTTAAGGGTACATCAAAAAAATTGACAAAAAATTGACAACAGCAAAATATGAAAAAAAATTTAATAAGGTAACATCCGAGTGAATATTCAAAAAGTGGTTACATTGAATGAAAAATGTTGATATTTTTTGATAAAGCTGTGGTTGGTTCATGTTTTCTTATTGATCAAATGACCGATTTAAGATTACATCAAAAAAATTATCAAAAAATTGACAAATTCACAGTAAAATATGAAAAAAATATCAAAAAGGTAACATCCGAACGAATATCCAAAAAGTGGTTAAATTGAATAAAACGACTTGAAATAATTTGATAAAGCTGTGGTTGGTTCAAGTTTTCTTCCTGATCAAATGACCAATTTAAGGTTACATAAAAAAAATTATCAAAAAATTTACCAATTTACAGTAAAATATAAAAAAAATATTAATAAGGTATAATCCAAACGAATATCTAAAAAGTGGTTAAATTGAATAAAAAATGTTGATATCTTTTGATAAAGCTGTGGTTGGTTCAAGTTATTCTTGATCAAATGACCAATTTAAGGTTACATCAAAAAAATTATCAAAAAATTTACCAATTTACAGTAAAATATAAAAAAAAATATTAATAAGGTATAATCCAAACGAATATCTAGAAAGTGGTTAAATTGAATAAAAAATGTTGATATCTTTTGATAAAGCTGTGGTTGGTTCAAGTTATTCTTGATCAAATGACCGATTTAAGGTAGCATAAAAAAAATTATCAAAAAATTTGACAAATTCACAGTAAAATATAAAAAAAATATTGATAAGGTAACATCCGAACGAATATCCAAAAATTGGTTAAATTGAATAAAAAATCTTGAAATGTTTTGATAAAGCTGTGGTTGGTTCATGTTTTTTTCTTTATTAATCAAATGGCCGATTTAAGGTAACGTCAAAAAAATTATAAAAAAAATTGACAACAGTCAAATATGAAAAAAATATCAATAAGTTAACATCCGAATGAATATCCAAAAAGTGGTCGAATTGAATGAAAAATGCTGGTTTTTTTTTTGATAAAGCTGTGGTTGGTTCAAGTTTCCTTATTGATCAAATGACCGATGTAACGTAACATAAAAAAAGTATCAAAAAATTGACAAATTTACAGTAAAATATGAAAAAAATTTCAATAAGGTAACATCCGAATGAATATCCAATAAGTGGTTACATTGAATGATCAATGTGATTTTTTTTTTAAAGCTGTGGTTGGTTCATGTTTTCTACTTGATCAAATGGATGATTTCAGGTAACATAAAAAAAAATATCAAAAAATTGACAACAGTAAAATATGAAACAAAATATCAATAAGGTAACATCCGAATGAATATCCAAAAAGGGGTTAAATTGAATAAAACGACTTGAAATATATTGGTAAAGCTGTGGTTTGTTCAAATTTTCTATTGATCAAATGACCGATTTAAGGTTTCATCAAAAAAATTATCAAAAAATTGACCAATTTACAGTAAAATATGAAAAAAATATCAATAAGGTAACATCCGAATGAATAGCCAAAAAGTGGTTAAATTGAATAAAAAATGTTGATATCTTTTGATAAAGCTGTGGTTGGTTCAAGTTTTCTTCTTGATCAAATGACCGATTTAAGGTAGCATAAAAAAAATTATCAAAAAAATTGACAAATTTACAGTAAAATATGAAAAAAATTTCAATAAGGTAACATCCGAATGAATATCCAATAAGTGGTTACATTTTATGAAAAATTTTGATATTTTTTTATAAAGCTGTGGTTGGTTTATGTGTTCTTCTTGATCAAATGACCGATTTAAGGTAACATCAACAAAATTATCCAAAAAATTGACAAATTTACAGTAAAATATGAAAAAAATATCGATAACGTAACATCCGAATGACTATCCAAAAAGTGGTTAAATTGAATAAAAAATGTTGAGATTTTTTTATAAAGCTGTATTTGGTTTATGTGTTCTTCTTGATCAAATGAACGATTTAAGGTAACATCAAAAAAATTATCAAAAAATTTACTAATTTACATTAAAATATGAAAAAAATATCAATAAGGTAACATTCGAACAAATATCCAAAAAGTGTTTAAATTGCAGGAAAAATGTTGATGTTTTTTTATCAAGCTGTGGTTGGTTCAAGTTTTCTTCTTGATCAAATGACCGATGTAAGGTAACATAAAAAAAATTATCAAAAAATTGACAAATTTACAGTAAAATATGAAAAAAAATATCAATAAGGTAACATCCGAATGAATATCCAAAAAGTGGTTACATTGAATGAAAAATGTTGATATCTTTTTATAAATCTGTGGTTGGTTTATGTGTTCTTATCGATCAAATGACCGATTTAAGGTAACATAAAAAAAAAATATCAAAAAATTGAAAAATTTACAGTAAAATATCAAAAAAATATCAATGAGGTAACATCCGAATGAATATCCAAAAAGTTGCTAAATTGAATGAAAAATGTTGTTTTTTTTTATAAAGCTGTGGTTGTGTCAAGTTTTCTTCTTGATCAAATAACCGAGTTAAGGTTACATCAAAAAAAATTATCAGGAAATTGACAAATTTACAGTAAAATATAAAAAAAAATGTCAAGAAGGTAACATCTGAATGAATATCCAAAAAGTGGTTAAATTGAATAAAAAAATCTTGAAATATTTTGATAAAGCTGTGGTTGGTTGAAGTTTTCTTCTTGGTCAAATGACCGATTTAAAGTTACATCAAAAAAATTATCAAAAAATTGACTAATTTACAGTAAAATATGAAAAAAAAATCAATAAAGTTACATCCGAACGAATATTCAAAAAGTGGTTAAATTGAATGAAAAATGTTGATATTTTTTGATAAAGCTGTAGTTGGTTCAAGTTTTCTTCTTGATCGAATGACCGATTTAAGGTTACATCAAAAAAATTATCAAAAAATTGAAAAATTTACAGTAAAATATGAAAAAAATATCAATAAGGTAACATCCGAACGAATATCCAAATAGTGGTTAAATTGAATGAAAAATGTTGATATCTTTTGATAAAGCTGTGGTTGGTTCAAGTTTTCTTCTTGATCAAATGACCGATTTAAGGAAACATGAACAAAATTATCAACAAAATTGACAAATTTACAGTAAAATATGAAAAAAAAATATCAATAAGGTAACATTCAAATGGATATCCTAAAAGTGGTAACATTGCATTAAAAATGTTGATATTTTTTTATAATGCTGTGGTTGGTTTATGTGTTCTTCTTGATCAAATGACCGATTTAAGGTAACATCAACAAAATTATCAAAAAAATTGACAAATTTACAGTAAAATATGAAAACAATATCAATAAGGTAACATCCAAATGAATATCCAAAAAGTGGTTACATTGAATGAAAAAAGTTGGGTTTTTTTTATAAAGCTGTGGTTGGTTCATGTTTTCTTCTTGATCAAATGAACGATTTAAGGTAACATCAAAAAATTATCAAAACATTTACTAATTTACATTAAAACATGAAAAAAATATCAATAAGATAACATTCGAACAAATATCCAAAAAGTGTTTAAATAGAAGGAAAAATGTTGATATCTTTTGATAAAGCTGTGGTTGGTTCAAGTTTTCTTCTTGATCAAATGACCGATTTAAGGAAACATGAACAAAATTATCAACAAAATTGACAAATTTACAGTAAAATATGAAAAAAAAATATCAATAAGGTAACATTCGAATGGATATCCTAAAAGTGGTAACATTGCATTAAAAATGTTGATATTTTTTTATAATGCTGTGGTTGGTTTATGTGTTCTTCTTGATCAAATGACCGATTTAAGGTAACATCAACAAAATTATCAAAAAAATTGACAAATTTACAGTAAAATATGAAAACAATATCAATAAGGTAACATCCAAATGAATATCCTAAAAGTGGTAACATTGCATTAAAAATGTTGATATTTTTTTATAATGCTGTGGTTGGTTTATGTGTTCTTCTTGATCAAATGACCGATTTAAGGCAACATCAACAAAATTATCAAAAAAATTGACAACTGTTATAGTAAAATATGAAAAAAATATCAATAAGGTAACATCCGAATGACTATTTAAAAAGTAGTTAAATTGAATAAAAAATGTTGATATTTTTTTATAAAGCTGTGGTTGGTTTATGTGTTCTTCTTGATCAAATGAACGATTTAAGGTAACATCAAAAAATTATCAAAACATTTACTTATTTACATTAAAACATGAAAAAAATATCAATAAGATAACATTCGAACAAATATCCAAAAAGTGTTTAAATAGAAGGAAAAATGTTGATATTTTTTTATCAAGCTGTGGTTGGTTCAAGTTTTTTTCTTGATCAAATGACCGATGTAAGGTAACATCAAAAAAATTATCAAAAAATTGACAAATTTACAGTAAAATATGAAAAAAAATATCAATAAGGTAACAACCGAATGAATATCCAAAAAGTGGTTACATTGAATGAAAAATGTTGATATCTTTTTATAAAGCTGTGGTTGGTTTATGTGTTCTTATTGATCAAATGACCGATTTAAGGTAACATAAAAAAAAATATCAAAAAATTGAAAAATTTACAGTAAAATATGAAAAAAGTATCAATAAGGTAACATCCGAATGAGTATCTAAAAAGGTGTTAAATTAAATGAAAAATGTATTTTTTTTTATAAAGCTGTGGTTGGTTCAAGTTTTCTTCTTGATCAAATGGCCGATTTAAGATAACATCAAAAAAATTATCAAAAAATTGACAACAGTAAAATATGAAAAAAATATCAACAAGGTAACATCCGAATAAACATCCAAAAAAGTGGTCAAATTGAATGAAAAATGTTGATATTTTTTTATAAAGCTGTGGTTGGTTCATATTTTCTTCTTGATCGAATGGCCGATTTAAGGTAACATCAAAAAAATTATTAAAAAATTGACAACAGTAAAATATGAAAAAAATATCAATAAGGTAACATCCAAATAAACATCCAAAAAGTGGTAAAATTGAATGAAAAATGTTGGTTTTTTTTATAAAGCTGTGGTTGGTTCAAGTTTTCTTCTTGATCAAATGACCGATTAAAGTTTACATAAAAAAAAATTATCAAAAAATTGACAAATTTACAGTAAAATATGAAAAAAATATCAATAAGGTAACATCCAAATGAATATCCAAAAAGTGGTTACATTGAATGAAAAGTGTTGGTTTTTTTTTATAAAGCTGTGGTTGGTTCATGTTTTCTTCTTGATCAAATGGCCGATTTAAGGTAACATCAAAAAAAAATTCAAAAAATTGACAACTGTTACAGTAAAATATGAAGAAAATATCAATAAGGTAACATCCGAATGACTATCCAAAAAGTAGTTAAATTGAATAAAAAATGTTGAGATTTTTTTATAAAGCTGTATTTGGTTTATGTGTTCTTCTTGATCAAATGAACGATTTAAGGTAACATCAAAAAAATTATCAAAAAATTTACTAATTTACATTAAAATATGAAAAAAATATCAATAAGGTAACATTCGAACAAATATCCAAAAAGTGTTTAAATTGAAGGAAAAATGTTGATATTTTTTTATCAAGCTGTGGTTGGTTCAAGTTTTCTTCTTGATCAAATGACCGATGTAAGGTAACATCAAAAAAATTATCAAAAAATTGACAAATTTACAGTAAAATATGAAAAAAATATCAATAAGGTAACATCCGAATGAATATCCAAAAAGTGGTAACATTGAATGATAAATGTTGATATTTTTTTATAAAGCTGTGGTTGGTTCATATTTTCTTGTTGATCGAATGGCCGATTTAAGGTAAGATCAAAAAAATTATCAAAAAATTGACAACAGTAAAATATGAAAAAAATATCAATAAGGTAACATCCGAATGAATATCCAAAAAGTGGTAAAATTGAATGAAAAATGTTTTTTTTTATCAAGCTGTGGTTGTGTCAAGTTTTCTTCTTGATCAAATAACCGAGTTAAGGTTACATAAAAAAAAATTATCAGAAAATTGAAAAATTTACAGTAAAATATAAAAAAAATGTCAAGAAAGTAACATCCGAATTAATATCCAAAAAGTGGTTAAATTGAATAAAAAATCTTGAAATATTTTGATAAAGATGTGGTTGGTTGAAGTTATCTTCTTGGTCAAATGACCAATTTAAAGTTACATCAAAAAAATTATCAAAAAATTGACTAATTTACAGTAAAATATGAAAAAAATATCAATAAGGTAACATCCGAACGAATATCCAAAAAGTGGTTAAATTGAATAAAAAATGTTGATATTTTTTGATAAAGCTGTGGTTGGTTCAAGTTTTCTTCTTGATCGAATGACCGATGTAAGGTTACAAAAAAAAAAAATATCAAAAAATTGACAAATTTACAGTAAAATATGAAAAAAATATCAATAAGGTAACATCCGAATGAATATCCAAAAAGTGGTAACATTGAATGATAAATGTTGATATTTTTTTATAAAGCTGTGGTTGGTTCATATTTTCTTGTTGATCGAATGGCCGATTTAAGGTAAGATCAAAAAAATTATCAAAAAATTGACAACAGTAAAATATGAAAAAAATATCAATAAGGTAACATCCGAATGAATCTCCAAAAAGTGGTAAAATTGAATGAAAAATGTTTTTTTTTATCAAGCTGTGGTTGTGTCAAGTTTTCTTCTTGATCAAATAACCGAGTTAAGGTTACATAAAAAAAAATTATCAGAAAATTGAAAAATTTACAGTAAAATATAAAAAAAATGTCAAGAAAGTAACATCCGAATTAATATCCAAAAAGTGGTTAAATTGAATAAAAAATCTTGAAATATTTTGATAAAGATGTGGTTGGTTGAAGTTATCTTCTTGGTCAAATGACCAATTTAAAGTTACATCAAAAAAATTATCAAAAAATTGACTAATTTACAGTAAAATATGAAAAAAATATCAATAAGGTAACATCCGAACGAATATCCAAAAAGTGGTTAAATTGAATAAAAAATGTTGATATTTTTTGATAAAGCTGTGGTTGGTTCAAGTTTTCTTCTTGATCGAATGACCGATGTAAGGTTACAAAAAAAAAAAATATCAAAAAATTGACAAATTTACAGTAAAATATGAAAAAAATATCAATAAGGTAACATCCGAACGAATATCCAAAAAGTGGTTAAATTGAATGAAAAATGTTGATATCTTTTGATAAAGCTGTGGTTGGTTCAAGTTTTTTTCTTGATCAAATGACCGATTTAAGGTAACATCAACAAAATTATCAAAAAAATTTACAAATTTACAGTAAAATATGAAAAAAATGTCAACAAGGTAACCCCCAAATGAATATCCAAAAAGTGGTTACATTGAAGGAAAAGTGTTGTTTTTTTTATAAAGCTGTGGTTGGTTCATGTTTTCTTCTTGATCAAATGGCGGATTTAAGGTAACATAAAAAAAATTCAAAAAATTGACAACTGTTACAGTAAAATATGAAAAAAAATATCAATAAGGTAACATCCGAATGACTATCCAAAAAGTAGTTAAATTGAATAAAAAATGTTAATATTTTTTTATAAAGCTGTGGTTGGTTTATGTGTTCTTCTTGATCAAATGAACGATTTAAGGTAACATCAAAAAAATTATCAAAAAAATTACTAGTTTACAGAAAAATATGAAAAAAATATCAATAAGGTAACATTCGAACAAATATCCAAAAAGTGTTTAAATTGAAGGAACAATGTTGATATTTTTTTATCAAGCTGTGGTTGGTTCAAGTTTTCTTCTTGATCAAATGACCGATGTAAGGTAACATCAAAAAAATTATCAAAAAATTGACAAATTTACAGTAAAATATGAAAAAAAATATCAATAAGGTAACATCCGAATGAATATCCAAAAAGTGGTTCAATTGAATGAAAAATGTTTTTTTTATAAAGCTGTAGTTGGTTCAAGTTTTCTTCTTGATCAAATGGCCGATTTAAGGTAACACATAGATTCCAACCCCTTTTGACACAAATAGTAACAAACTATCAATTTTTCCGTATTTTTGAAAAGTTTTCAGTAATCATTCATAAACTTGCATTTACCAATAAAAATTACTGACGAGTGGTTGCAAAATGATGTGCACTTAAATTTGTCGTTCAACATGTTGTTTGTATTATGTATTCTATTCATAAATTGTTCAGATGTTCTCGACTCGTACATTTTCGTTTTGTCAAGGAGAAGCAGAGAAAGGGGTAGGTAAAGCTACTTCATAAAATGCAAGTTTTCCTCTTCGGAAGTCAGTTAGTTCACAACAATATATTGATAACTCCCGAGAAACCGGAAGCATTACAGTGGCGTTTTCTAAATACCGGACCAGGACGGAAAAGTAATGATAAAAATCCACGTTTTACAAAATTGAACGGCGATGATTGGGAATCCGTAACTATTCGACTTTGACCGTAATAGCGTAGTTTTTATCACAAAATCGGAAAAACTACGGAAAAATCGTAATGGTTGGCATCTACGGGTAACATCAAAAAAATTATCAAAAAAATAATCAAAAAAATTGACAAATTTACAGTAAAATATGAAAAAATATATCAATAAGTTAAGATCTGAATGAATATCCAAAAAGTGGTTAAATTGAATGAAAAATGATTTTTTTTTATAAAGCTGTGGTTGGTTCAAGTTTTCTTTTTTGATCAAATGACCGATTAAAGTTTACATCAAAAAAAAATTATCAAACAATTGACAAATTTACAGCAAAATATGAAAAAAATATCAATAAGGTAACATCCGAATGAATATCCAAAAAGTGGTTACATTGAATGAAAAATGTTTTTTTTATAAAGCTGTGGTTGGTTCAAGTTTTCTTCTTGATCAAATGACCCAGTTAAGGTTACATCAAAAAACAAAAAAAGAATTATCAAAAAATTGACAAATTTACAGTAAAATATGAAAAAAATATCAATAAGGTAAGATCTGAATAAATATCCAAAACGTGGTTAAATTGAATAAAAAATGTTTTTTTTTTTTTTATAAAGCTGTAGTTGGTTCAAGTTTTCTTCTTGATCAAATGACCGATTTAAGGTAACATCAACAAAATTATCAAAAAACTTGACAAATTTACAGTAAAATATGAAAAAAATATCAATAAGTTAACATCCGAATGAATATCCAAAAAGTGGTTAAATTGAATGAAAAATGCTGGTTTTTTTTTGATAAAGCTGTGGTTGGTTCAAGTTTCCTTATTGGTCAAATGACCGATGTAAGGTAACATAAAAAAAGTATCAAAAAATTCACAAATTTACAGTAAAATATGAAAAAAATATCAATAAGGTAACATCCGAATGAATATCCAAAAAGTGGTAACATTGAAAGAAAAGTGTTGGTTTTTTTTTATAAAGCTGTGGTTGGTTCATGTTTTTTTCTTGATCAAATGGATTTGTAAAATGTTTATTCTGTACCTAAAACATTATCAGGTCTTGAGAACACTCCTGGTATTTGTCCCGACATCAATTATAGAATGCAAACTTATAACAGCATTTAATAATGACAATATTTTGTTTAGGTTTTCTTTAACTGTTCTGCATTGATAACAAAATGAAATTTGAGTGTTAACAGGTTAACAGGTAGACCAACCATCTATAAATCTTGTTTTGATGTTAACATTTTTGCATGATCACATCAGTGTGTATTATTCTACTTTTTAAATAATACAGATGTCTGCTGTCAACAGCCAACACACAGATTCATAAAACAAGTTAGACATATATTACACCAAGCATAGGAAGTTACGGGTCTGAAGTTTCAGAAAGGGAACATGCACTGTAATAATATAGAAGTTTTGGCATAACTTTTTATAATTTTGGGTCCTCGATGCTCTTCAACTTTGTATTTGTTTGGCTTTTTAACTGTTTTGATCTGAGCGTCACTGATGAGTCTTACGTAGACGAAACGCGCGTCTGAAGTATTAAATTATAATCCTGGGACCTTTGAACTATTTACACCACTTGGTCGATGCCACTGCTGGTGGACGTTTCGTCCCCGAGAGTATCACCAGTCCAGTAGTCAGCACTTCGGTGTTGACATGAATATCAATCATATGGTCATTTTTATAAACTTTCTGTTTACAAAACTTTGAATTTTTCGAAAAACTAAGGATTTTCTTACCCCCAGGAGTAGATTACCTTAGCCGTATTTGGCATAACTTTTTGGAATTTTGGGTCATCAATGCTCTTCAACTTTGTATTTGTTTGGCTTTTTAACTGTTATGATCTGAGCGTCACTGATGAGTCTTATGTAGACAAAACGCGCATCTGGCGAATTAAATTATAATCCTGGTACCTTTGATAACTATTGAGAGTAATGAAATTTCTGATGCCGTGTAAGGTTTTATTCTCTTTCTGAAAGAGGTTGATAATACCATTCTTCGGCATAACTCTAAAAGTTCTTTCTTTAGTTCAGTCTAGTTTTAATTTGACCCTCACCATACCAAACCTATTGCAACTAAAATTTTCAATTACAAACGCGTTTTGCAGGATCTCGATATTGACGACTTCAAGTCTAAACCTAATTGCACTTGTGTTAGTTCCAAATTCACATATAATCCTGCTGGTCACGTTATTACCGGTGACCTTAACATTGTTAATAACACTTCTCTACGAAATGTGTTATCGAAAGGTCCCAAATATCGTGAGCCTAAATCCATCAATTGGAAATACAACTTTAAAATTTTGATGGATTCAGTCGAGGATTATGCCAGACAATGGGCTAAGCGCGAGAAGGAAGACGTAGACACTCTTTCCGAATGGATTAAGGCAGTGAGGTCGTTGATACAAATCAGAATTAAGAAACTGAATGGGTCCATCAATGCCCATGCTACGTCAATCTTTAAAGACCCAAATGTTGCAAAACACCTATCCGACCTCCATGACAAATATGTTGTTGTCCCCGCAGATAAAGCCCCAAATTACATCGTTTTTGTGTGTAAAAGTCATTACATCAACTGCTTGATAAACGAATTAGGTATTGACAATTCACTTGGAAACTCAATATATACCCTCACGACACTTACCAAAGAGGAAATCCTGGATAATCATAGGTCTGTTCTATGTTCCTTTGGAATTTCAACCAAAGATGAAGAACTGGATCTTCCATCACTGTATTGGACACCTAAACTACACAAGTGTCCTTACAAACAACTATATATTCCTGGGTCTTCCAAGTGCTCCATGAAACCTCTTTCTAAATTATTAACATCTATTTTATCAGCAATCAAAGACGGGCTTCAAAGTTATTGTGAAACTGCCTATTCTAGAGGTGGCGTGAATCAGACGTGGATACTTAAAAATTCAAAAGATCTTTTAGAGTACATACAATCTAACTCTCTTTCATCTTGTAACAGTATTAAAACATTTGACTTTTCTACTCTTTACACAAGTATTCCACATTCCAAACTAAAAGACAAATTGAAAGAGTTGGTATTACTTTGCTTCATAAAAAAGAATGGCCAACGTAGATACAAGTATCTTGTCTTAGGGAGGGATAAATCCTACTTTGTAAAGAATCACTCTGATTAAAACAAAACATTCTCTGAAACTGATATTATCAAGATGCTTGATTTCTTGATTGACAACATATTGGTTACGTTCAGAGGACGTGTTTTTCAACAGACTGTCGGCATTACAATGGGAACAAACTGTGCCCCTCTACTCGCCGACTTGTTTCTTTATTATAATGAGGCTGACTTCATGCAGGAACTTCTTAGGAAGAAAGATAAGAAGTTAGCAATATCCTTTAACTCTACTTTCCGCTATATAGATGACGTTCTTTCACTAAACAATTCAAAATTTGGTGACTATGTGGAACGCATCTATCCAATCGAACTAGAGATAAAAGATACTACAGATAGTTAAGTCGGCTTCATATCTTGACTTACATATAGAAATTGACAATGAGGGTCGGTTGAAAACAAAACTTTACGACAAAAGAGATGATTTCAGCTTTCCAATTGTGAACTTTCCATTTCTAAGTAGCAACATTCCAGCAGCACCTGCATACGGGGTATATATCTCCCAATTGATACGATATTCCCGTGCTTGCATTTCCTATCACGATTTTCTTGATAGAGGTTTGCTGCTCACAAGGAAGCTATTAAACCAAGAGTTCCAAATGGTGAAGTTGAAATCATCCCTTCGTAAATTTTACGGACGCCATCACGAGTTGGTTGACCGTTATGGAATAACCGTTTCACAAATGATATCGGATATGTTCCTTACGTCGTAACTACAATCCCCTTCCCTTTCATGAATATGACCTACCGAATTAGACTATTTACCGGATTTGTAATCACATAAGCAACACGACGGGTGCCACATGTGGAGCAGGATCTGCTTACCCTCCCGGAGCACCTGAGATCACCCCTAGTTTTTGGTGGGGTTCGTGTTGTTTATTCTTTAGTTTTCTATATTATGTCGTGTGTACTATTGTTTTTCTGTTTGTCTTTTTCATTTTTAGTCATGGCGTTGTCAGTTTGTTTTAGATTTATGAGTTTGACTGTCCCTTTGGTATCTTTCGTCCCTCTTTTAAAGTAATTACAACAGATGAGTTTTTAGTTTAAGCATTATACCGCAAATATATACTGAAAAAAAGTTCCAAAATCTTACTTGAGGAAGACCAAAAATTCCTATGGAGATTTACATTGAAAAGGGAAATAACTCTGACATAACTATAAAAATTTAAACAAAACTATTACTTTACCGCTTCTATTCAACAAAATGTAGATTTTTGTTATATTTTACCGTCTTTAGAGTATAACAATAAAAAATAAAACGGAATGTAAAAAAATCTGAAATTTAATACTCGGATACCTGGTCAAGATACTCGAGTACTCGGACGAATCATATACGTCTATTAAAAATTTTGATCCTCAACTTCGTACTTTATTTTCCCTTTTTAACTTTTTTTGGATTTGAGCGTCACTGACGAGTCTTTTAGAACGAAACGCGCGTCTGGCGTATATACAAAATTTAGTACTGGTTTCTATGATGAGTTTATTTCACTGCTGGTGGAGATTTATTTCCCCGAGGGTATCACCAGCCCAGTAGTCAGCACTTTATCATTGATATGGTTATATTTATAAATTTACTGAATTTTGATTTTTTTAAATACTAAGGCTTTCCTATCTTAGGCATAGATTACCTTAGCTGTATTTGGCAAAACTTTAAGAAATTGGGGTCCTCAATGCTCTTCAACTTCGTACTTTACTTTGCTTTTTAACTTTTTTTGGATTTGAGCGTCACTGATGAGTCTTTTCTAGACGAAACGCACGTCTGGCGTATATACAAAATTTAGTCCTGGTTTCTACGATGAGTTTATTTACTACCACTGGGTCGATGCCACTGCTGGTGGAGATTTATTTTCCAGAGGGTAACACCAGCCCATTGTCAGCATAGATATGGTTATATTTATAAATTTACTTTTCACAAACAATTTAACAATTTAATTGCTATTTCTAATCAACTTCCTGTCTTTTGACCTTTAGAACACCAACTCCTCCATCTATTACTTTAGGTTGCTTCGAAATCAGAGTTGACATGTTTATCCCTAACCCAATTCGATGCTTTATTTGTCAAAAGTTTGGTCATGGAAGCAAACAATGTTGTGGTACGCAGAGATGCTTCAAGTGTTCTGACGAAGGACACGAGGGAACAAACTGTAACTCTGATTTTTCTAAATGCGTAAACTGTGGTGGATCCCATTTTTCATCGTCCAGGGACTGCCCTGTTAACCTTAAAGAAGGTGAAGATTTGAAGGTTCTTGTAACTTTTTCGTATATTATGATTAATTCATGGTTTTCATCTGTATATATTTTTTTGTAAATGAGAATTACCATTTTAACAAATCGCTTTCTCAGAGACGGGTCCGGAATTTTCGGAATAAAAGGAGAGCGCCTTTTTTTTTTAAGGTATCCGACCCATAATTAGCAAATAAACAACATGCAAGATAGTTAACATTTTTATCAAGGAATGTAAGAAGGGGGGTTTAAGTGTTCTTACTGTAAAAAAAAAATCCGCAAAATATTTGTGGTTAACAACAGATCTGGGTTACAGTGTCCCCCCTTTTTTGTCCTCAAATGCCAAATTAGGGGTATTAAAAGTATGTAATTTTAAAAAAACCTATGTAGTATAATTTACTAATCTATCTTTCAAAAGGAACCTTACATTTAAGCTTGTCAAATAAAACAAAAAAAAATAATTTGTATTTTTGCAATTCTATTTTTAGAACTATGTTATTGTTACTAATAATAGAAAAAGGAGAAAAGTCTAAAATTTGTCAATCTTATATCTTTACCAATTCAAAAATAAATATATTAGCTGAGCATTCAAAATTGACACTAAAATTAACTTTACATATTGTTCCAGCCTAAAAAAAATTTTTAGAAACTTTTACCGTACCAATTTAGAGAAATTTTGATTTATAGTGTCAAGGTCATAGTTTCTAAATGGATACTGGATTTCAGAGTTCTGCTGTTTTTTTGGTATAATTCATGTAAATCTTTATTAAAAGTCACCATACTTCATATTTACTTATAATTAGAATAAATTCTGATGTTTATGGTATGTAAAGTTCTAAAGGTCAAAGGTCAAGGTCATTTTTTAAAGCGAAAATAAGTCAACAATCTCCTTTTTTGGTAATTTTTCAAAAGTATATCAACCTATTGGTGCCATAATCTTCTTTATCTTTGTTAATAATGACCATTTGATGATATTCTAAACATCAAAGATTGATTTCAATCTTTAGGGGCCAACAGGTCAACGATCAAGGTAATTTTAGGAGCTAAAATTAGACAGTGACCTCCTTTTTTGTTAAATTTTCAAAAAGTAAACCTACCTTTAAGTACTGTAACCTTGTATTACATTTGTTAATTATAATTTTATTATATGCAACAGATAAAGAATTACCTTCAACCTTGAGGTCAAAAGGTCAAAGGTCAAGGTAATTTCAGGACTAGAAATTAGACAATTCCCTCCGTTTGCTAATTTCTTTGAGAGTAGGTAATTGAAACATGTCAAAAGTAGGATGAATTAAAAGTATAGTACTTAGTATACATATTTATTTTATTTCATTTCTTTATGCCCTTGAAATTTGACCCTTTGAGCTAAGGGTTGAAGCCTGTCCTTCATCTATTGAATGAATATCATCGAATAGGACCTATTGGTAAAACATTTATTTTAGCAACATGGTAAAAATACATGCATGGATATATTTCATATTTGTATATGTATGTCAAAAATGAATATTGTGTTTTGTAGTGGTAAAGACATTTGTTTATGGTTTTTGAAGAATGTAATCATAGACAATATTTATGGTTTTGCTACATATTTCCGATTTTGTCAAATGTGTAACACCAGAAATCACATAAACAGCATCAGGTTTTATTGAATGCAGAGGATGCCTATTCTTGGATTTCATACCAGCATTAACTAGAGATTACTAAAGGATACCCATCATTCCTTTCCAACATTGAACTCAGATAGGTCAATTATCTCCCTTGAAATATTTTTGATCTGGTTTATACTCCTTCATGCACAAAATAAAACATAGATATCTTCTATAATGAAATTCAATAAACTCAATCCCATTTCAATATTTATTAGCACATTATCATGATTTTTTTAAAAAGAAAGTATACATGGTATAACATGGTCATGATGGTTCAGAAGATACAAATAAATATGGTCATTTTGAAACAGTCAATATTAAGACTTTTATCATGAAATATGTCAGTAAAGGAAATTCTGATTGAATACAAATAAATCTTCAGTTAAGAAAAATAAAGAAAGAAAGTTTACAAGAGAGGACGCACTGAAATGTCATACCTTATGTTGAAGTTAAAAAAGAATAATATTACAGAAAAAGTAAAACATTAAATAAGCATTCCAATGATCAATGTATAATTTGAGATCAAGGTGAGATAGATACATGTAGGCTTGACAATCATTTCATACAAGAAATTTGGTTTAGAAAAAAAACACATCACCAAAACTGATCTTTCTTTTACTAATGAACCAGACAATGAGATCAAGACAGACCAATATGTCACTACACTATCACTAATATTATCTGAGAAATTAGCCAAACTTTAAATACAATACAATACAATATGCTTTATTTTTAAAAACACTCCAGCACATTGACATGCGAAACAAGAGGTAAATACATACTAAATACAAAAGATTAACAAGGATAACTTATCTGTGAAAATCAGGTCACGATAAGAATACACTTGCCAAAATGGACATAAACACTTAACCACACTTATTACATACAACAGATATGGTTCACATTGAACAATGAACCATTAAAATAAAGTCAAGGTCAGATCAGATATATACACCTTACAAACAACATGTAAACAAATTAAATATAGTTTACCTAATTAGCTATTACCAACTAGTAATTGAAAGAAAAAAAACCATGAAAAAATTAACATTGATCAATAAACCATGAAAATGAGATCATGATCAATCCTGTAATATACCAAATATTGCATTTTGTATCTGATATATGGACTTGATCATTAATAATTAAATAAGTTAACTGATCCATGAAATTTGGTCAATGTCAAGTAACAACTATTTCATAGACATGAGGAACTTGCAATGCATGCTCATATACCAAATCCTATCCAAAGATATCCTATTATTCATTCATATATAAGAGAGAATTAATATTACAAAACGTTTTTCAAATTGTCACTAGTCAAGAAAAAATAGTTGAAACTTTCGTAAAATACAGCATTTACAATCTTTTTTGCAAAAATAATTTATATTTTGTCTTAATTGTCACATTATTCCCAAAATGGCATAACATTATTTTGACTTCTTTTTCTATAGAGATATGTCACTTGAAAAAATGGAACTACATGTATAACATCAATTTTGTGTTTAAAAGTATATAAATTAGTCAAATGATGTGTCTGTAAAAAGCTGAGACAGCTTCTGAACAAATGAGCATACAAGTTTTTTGTCGCTAGAAACTCTTGGTTTACCAATACTGTTTTTGGCAGATAAAACATTTGAAAGTCCATCCTCACCTTCACGTTTCCAGATAAGTTTCAAGTGTTCAAAATTTAAACCAGATCCTGAAATTTTTTCTGCAGTGGTCATTTTCACCACACCCTGACCAATTAAAAAATGCAGGCTGGGTAAATTCTTAAGCTTATTCATATTAAAGTTTTCTTGTAGCAAAAGATCACCAGGTGAGTATGTATGCTTTAAGAGGTCAACTGAAGAAAACTTTGCTGCTTTTAATATTTCATTTAACATTGACACGTCGTCCAGTGCATTATGTGCATTATAATTTTTATTGCAAACATGTTCTGCCAAGTAGGGTTGAGAATATTTTGGAAGTTTTGGAATCTTGGATTTCATAACAGCAATACTGTCAATACAGCCAACACAGCTTTCCAAGTACAGATTGAATAATTTACATTTGTCAGCTGCATTTGACAAAATACGAAAGTCAAACTTTTTTCCATTATGGGCAATAAGAATAGCATTATTGAATTTCTGCAGCCATAAGAAAAAATTACTGGGCGCTTCAAATATTGGTAATGCAACAACAACTTTGCCATTTAGTCTCAGGTTCGTCCCATCCCACATAATTCCTGTTATGTCTTCAGCTCCTGATGACATTGGAGCTTTTGGTACCACATAACAGGAAAACTGGCTGCCAGTATCATGTTCTACGGCGGCTATCTGAGTTATATGAGGAATAACATTTTGCCTAACTGTAAGAAAAAAAAAGAAAATTCATTTTACTTCGAAATTTAGCATGCTCAAGAAGAAGAAAAATCATTGTAGTATATTGATGTGAATAGCAGAATTTTAAGACTGTCATGCATTAAGAAAGTAATTGTGATATGATATATATGTCATTGATCTAGATAAATTATATAATTTGATTGTTATCTTGTGTGCATTTTCCCAACATTTCTGTATTTTATTATCTAGAATGCAATAAGTTCCAAATGTGTTTATGTGTTACAACACTTAAACAGATGTTCTGTAATAGCTAACTATGCTGTATGGGCTTTGCTCATTGTTGAAGGCCATACAGTGACCTATAGTTGTTAATTTCAGTGCCATTTGGTCTCTTGTGAGAAGTTGTCTAATTGGCATTCATACCACATTTCTTTTTTTATATTAGGGATTTAATAATAATATTTAAAAGCTTTCTAGATTTATAGAAGTCATTGCTTTTCATATATATGTTCAAACATAATTTATTATATGTCAGCTAACATACTCAAGTCAGTTGTTTCTAAGTCCATTATAATGAAGGATGTAGTAGTGTTTATAAGTCCCTCAACTTTTGAAAATGTTGGCTTTGGTGTGGCATTTGGTATCTGGTGGATATCTGCATCTTTATCTCCAAGGCTAATTTCTACAAGCAAATTATATTTACAAACATGTACATACCAGAATACACTCAGTAATTAGTATCAAAAGTTCGATAATGGGTCATTTTCTAATAAAATTCAAAATTTCAATTGGTCATTTTCATCTGGAATGTGAAAAATGGTGCATGGTTTCAACTAATCTCAATTAATGTACACTTTTTGTATGAGATGAAGTGTACAGAAATAGATTTCATACTTATTTCAGAACTGAATGCTTCTTTTTATAATTAATTATGGTAGACCGATTCACACCTTTCAATAAAATTTGATAAGCTTGAACAGTTCATGAGTAAATGAACAGACATTATATTGGTAATAAATTAGGCCTCTAGTTATCTCATTTGAACTGTTCTACATTTCTTGTTTCTTGGTCTTTTATAGCTGACTTTGCATTAAGGCTTTGGTCATTGTTGAAGGCCATAGGGTGACCTAGAATTATTTATTTCTGTGTCATTTGGTCTCTTGTGGAGAGTTGTTGCATTTGCAATCATACCACAACTTCCTTTTTATAATAAAACAAACCTGAGTCATAGGTTGCTCCTTCAGATGCTTCACATGCTCCTTTGGATGTCATTCTTTCTTCCTTGAGCTGAAGGCGTCTTAACTTTTTATCTAGTTGTGTTGCTTTCTGTTGACGACATTCTCTTTCCATATCTTTCTTTAAGTTGTATGGTACAGTGTAACTGCCTGGAGACAGACCATGTTCTTTAAAAGTCTGAAAAATTAACAAGGTAAATAATGACATAAAAATGTGTTATAACATGTATATGCATTATCAGTATGTATATAATATATGTAATTATAAAAGAACAGGCCAACAAGCAATTTTAAAGATATGCATCTATTTTAATCCTGATATTAAGGGCTGTTGTGTTAAAGATTTTTTTCAAACATCTCCAGTTAACACATAATTATGTTCATCAAAAGTTAAACATTTATAGTTTTCCCCATTGTAATCCAAAACTCCCAGGTACAATTAATTATTACAACTTGGTGCACTTTTCAATAAGTAAATAGTTCACTTTATAATAATACATTCCATTTTCCAATTGTCTTTTTTTTTATATATGAATCAAATGTTCAAAAAAGGAAAAACATTTTTGAATTTAAAATTTTTTAAAAACAATTCATGCATAGGAACAAACACACAAAATAGAACTAATGTATCCATAGGACCTTGTTGCCTCTGCCTTAAAATAACAAAAATACTCCAGTTCGAAAACTTCTTTGTCTCTATCAAAGCCCTATATGAGCATAAATGAATAATCATGCACATTAAGTAACTAAACAAAACTGGATAAAACTTTTTTGTCACGAATCATTAACCTCAGATAAGTAGCTTCGTCCTTCATTTATGCAAGCAGCTGTGGCTTTTAATCTGTAATCTAGACTTTCACTTTCACCATAATGTAAGTGTTTTGGAGCCCGAAGGGTTGCTGCTCTATGGGCAGCTTCACAAGCTTGGCTTGATCCAAGATCTGAATAAACAGTGGCATTTCCAACTATTGGCTCAAACAAACTAACTAACTTTTCACATAGGGCAGGGTTTTTCAAAGGAGCTTTATAAGGCAAACTTCTGTGAAGATACTTCACTCCTGGCTTCCGTTTGTATCCACAAAACCTAGCCTCACACTTATTGTGGTCTCCAAACTGGTGTGGGATAAATGCAGCTAAGTTCCTTTGAAGAGCTTCTGGCTGGCCTTGGTTTTTAGCAAATATATACTTAATTGTTTTGGATAAATGTTTAACAACATGGTTGGTCAGTTTCAAATCTTTCTGTTTTTTTGGAGGTCATAAAGCTTTTTTACAATATTTTTGACTGAATGGTTCTTGTCAAGTTTCTTCTTTATATTCACACCAAGCTCTGATCTGATCCTTGCCATCAAAATGTTGTCACCGTCACCCTCAATAGTCTTGATTGGAGTTCCTTGTTCCATCATCTCTCTGACTGCCTCAAGGCCTGCTTGGCTCTCCATCAACCTTGCTGATCCTCTATGGTTCCAGACACATCTATGAGGTTTAGGTTTCCTGCCTGGCCTGTTTCTCCTCCACCATTTGCAAGTTGCACAGGTTCTGTGTTTAACAACTGTCTTACAAACTTCATTTCCATACTTACGCTTAGTCATCAGAAAAGTATGACCTGCATATGCAAGGAACAAGGAAATGTTATATACTTGTACGGAAACAAATGTTAGCGTAAGTCTTTACTGACTAAATACAAAATGTTTTAGACGATTAAGAGTTAAAAAAATCCAGCACAATCTAAGCCTGCTAAATTGCCTTGTATACCTTGAATAATAAAATTACCTTTAATTGGGTTATCTCCCCTCACAAGCCTCCAACCCAAAAATCTTTGCTTTATTTGCAATTTACCATTGACATCAGGATGTAATCTTATATACTAAATAATATAGATGAAGTTGAACTTACTTTAATGAATTTTACTTAGTCCATGCCAATAAATTTGTCAAAAATAAGTGAACCTAACAACATTTAAACTAGATCTATAACCCATCAATCAAGATTAATTTCCATACCAATTATTTGGGGATGAACAGAGGTTTAAGTAATTACCTGTTAAACTATCAAATCCTCTTTTCTGCCACCCATGATCTGCACACACTGTCATCCCAAATGGATTTCTGTCAAGTATTTCAACACTGTATAAAATAGAACAAATATTTTGATATCTTTGTTTCTGCATTGAAACAAAAGACTTAAAAGAGAAGATAACTATAACGCTAAGCCTTCAAACTAGTTTATCACTGCCACATTCTGTATACATGCGCCAGTTCAAAGTCAGGAACCAGTAATTCAGTAGTTGAATTTTGTTGCTATATATATCATGCTCGTTTTTCATTAATTATTTTGTACATTTATCAGACAGTTAGTTTTCTCCTTTTAATTGTTTAATATAAGTCATATCAAGACCTTTTGTAGCCAAGTATGCAGTATTTATTTTTTTGCATTGTTGAAGAACATGTGGTGACTTATAGTGATTCTGAAAGTGATTCATTTCTATCTTATTTGGTGTCTTGTGTAGAGTTGTCTCATTGGCAATCATACCACATCTCCTTCTTTTCAAATTGGCTCTGTACCATTGGAAGCATTAAATCATTTTATCCAACTTTATAGATTAAAATTTCAAACTCTATCCTGTACTTAATAAATTATGGACAAAAAGGGAAACAAATAGACTGCAGATCTGGTCCACTGGTAGTAGCTGTCATTTTTAAACAGGGTAGATAACTCTCTAATACTTGTAAATAAATTGTATATATATGTGTAAATGCTTCAAATCTATCTTTTTCAAGACAAAATATAATATAACAATTAACACATACATGTACATGAATCTTAGAAAATTGTTCTATTTATTACCTATTCCCATCTGTGTTTGTCTGTGTATTACTATTAAATATCACAAATTCTCCAGAATCAATAGCATCTCTGAAATCAAAGAAATTATTTGTCTTAATTTATACCTTGATATACAAATGTAAATAAAATTTGGTTATAAATTGTATCTATATAAGTTGGAATCAGACAGATATGCACTAATAAAAGTGTGCTTAACACATAGTTCACAGTTTATTAGTGTTTTTTTCATTTGATTTGTTTTACATTGTCAATTTGAGGCCTTTTATAGCTGACTATGTGGTTTTGCTCATTATTGAAGGCTGTCGGGTTACCAATAGTTGATATTATTTTGGTCTCCTATGGATAGTTGTCTCATTAGCAATCATACTTCATCTTTTTTATATTCACCTGGTTTCAGACTGTGACACTGCTATTACATCTATCATTTCAGGATAAGAACATGTATTTTCAGATAACTCTTCATGACCAGTGCTGTGAATCATAAAAAAATATTATATAATATGTGCATGATGATGTTTCAAATAATTTTTGGTACAAAATCCATTTATTTCACTCATTTATCAAATACAATACAACAAAATTGCTATCAATCTGAACCCAAAACAAAGCCTGTGTGCATCATGTTTTAATCATTTCCTGCACCATAAATGTACATGTACTTTAAAATTATTTTTTTGAAGAATGAGAAAATCATGTTCATCAATACATCATTTTCCATAACAGTACCCTTGGTTTAATATATACTGGAAGTTTCAAGTAATGCCTCTCACTAAACAAAGTTTGGATTTGTAATCATTACTTATAAATAATGATCAATAATACAGAATTTAAAAAAGAAATTTGGCATTTGGGAATGATTTTAAAAAAAAATATCATTCATTGCAACTTACCTAATCAATTGTGTGTTTTGTACATTTGGAGGGACCAATGTTACATCTTCTACAAGGTTGGAATCTCTGAAAAATTAAATATAAATTTCTGTTACAAAAATATACTTTTTCATTTTGAAAGCACATGTTTATCTGTACAATGTTCATGTATGTATATAATACACAATTTCTTACCAAATACAATGAGGTGAAAAATGTTCTCAATTAAAAAAAAATAGGTTGAAATTCTTTATAGAAATACATTATTTCAACTACATGTACATGTACCATACATTTTGTAGCTATTAATAGCCTGCAAATCAAGAATCACAACCCAACCTTAATATTAACTGACTAATTTTTATGTATTTATAAATCCAAACCTCATTTCTGCTGCAAAAGCTTCTCGCCCTCTTCTTTCCATACTCATGTTGGCAAAGTCTTCAATCATGTCTCCTGCTCTTCTTTCCATGACTTTCAGGTTTTTATGGGAAATGGATGGCAAGTTAAGTGTAGTGAGAACATTGTTCACCCTCTGTGGACCTCCTAAAGAATCTATCATGGCTAAAAAAAAAGTTAAGAATGTATTAAATCTTTGTATTGAGTATGGAGTGATGTATTTAATTTATATTGATAACAGTTACATTAATAATTAAAAAATAATATTAAAAGCATGGATATCAGATTGAAATGGGAAATAAATATAGAATATCAACTTTTTTTTTTACATTCATAAAAATTAAACAGAAACAACTCCAATAGATAAAGTCGTTAGTTTTTTCACTCTTTATTTATGTTTCTTTGTATCCTACATGTACATGAGCTAATTCCAATATTTTTACAATTTAAAGTAAATTTTAAAATTATTAGACTGATACAACAGCCTACAGGTCCTTGAATAAACTTGACTTCAATGATTTGATGTTTGTTTCTGAATTATTACAAAATTGAACTGACCTGGATTAAAAATAATCTAGCTTTTCATATCATCATATCATCATGTTCTGTGCAGGCATGTTGATATATCATTTATAGGGTTGTTCAATGTGTACATGAGGGTGGTAAAGGGGGGTGCTTGCACGGAAAAAACGTGAAATAATTTCTGTAATGAACGTTGCACGAAAAATAAATACTTTTATGTTAACCTTTTGTGACTGAATCACTGTCTTTTTGTATATATTAACTCTTTGTTTTACTTGATATTCCCCATTTAGTATACACATTTACGATTTCATTGGTTTACGGCTTTTTAAAAAGTATTTCTTGACGATCCCTGCCAAGTGTTTGAATTTTATTTGAAAATACCGAGCACACAAAATAAGACTGAAAATCACGATGCATGTTAAATTAAATAAGCAGAACACGTTGAACGAGGCACCCGTCTTGCACGACTGAACGTCAAATAAAAAAGTAAAAACACGTTGAAAGTGAAATAAAAAACAGCGATCACGTTGCACGAAAAATAACCCTTTACAACCCTCGTAAATGTATATGTCGTTCAATGTTCATGTTTTAAAATGTTTATATTTGTAAATGCAAATTACCTGCTCCAAGTTTGGTGTTGACACTGAAGCTTGGCATCCCCTTGGCCTTTGGTTTACTGGGGTCTCTATGCTGGGAGCCATAAGGCACACGGTTCAACTCCATGCATGAGCTGCATTGAACATACAGATACCCAGACAAACCACACTTCATTTCCCCTTTCACAAAGTCATCGGTCAGAAGAAGTGGACCCATGTTGCACTGTTTGCAGAACTTCAAATTGTCTAAAAGAACTGCCCACTCTACCAATCTTCTCCCAGAGGACCAAGTGCGCGATGTATTTACTTTCCTACTTCCTACCAATTTGCCTATGCCGGGACAACAAATTTCACAGCCAGTTGCACCCAAATCACACACATGGTTTCCACACTCATAATTGTGTTCTATCGCAATGTTTTCCACAAAGCGAAGAGACGAAGAGACGTCAATCTGCTTATTTTGTTTGCTAAAACGACCCCGTATGTCTCGGCAGCCGATCGAGTCAGCCATATTTGTTTACCTTAACTTCTGTTTCCTGATTGACACAATATAAAGATTTTTTACAAAGAATGAGCGTTTACTTTATTTTTTATGAAAATATACTTTAAGTAAGCCTTTCTGACATTTTAGGAATCATTTAAAAAATAATAGTTATACTTTCACTTCCTAGGCGTAAAAGACCGAGGTGGTGAGAAAATTGAGACCTCGGTAAACTCCGGAAAATTTTCCGGAAATCGTTATTGTGGGTCGGATACCTTAAATCTGTTAAAGAGGGCGGACCCATTTTACCCTAAAATCCCACTGTTTTTTTTTAAATCCGAGTTAAGGGACCCCCGAAATACGCCTATGCTATATACGAAAACAACTGTACAAGGTACCAATACTTAATTATTCGTTATTGATAGCGATTTAAGTTTCGTTTGTTGATAGTAATGCAAGTAAAATAATCCAAATTGTACATCATGTGGTATTTACTTAAATTTTTATTTCACCATCTTCTGGGTATACTGTACATATGTCTTTTTTCAGAAACTTATCAACCGAAGAAGAACCCTAAAAGAAAGAAAAATTGTTCCAAAGGAGGAGGAAAGGTTCATGAAAGGATTGGAGATTGAAACCATGTCCTCAGATGATTCCGATTCTGAGGACGATTCTATCTTCGTTGCACGTCCTCTGTCGTGGGTGTCGACAGAATTCAAACAGCTGATACAGCGTTTGGATAGAAAATACGATCGTACGTTAAGAGTCATTCTCTGTAAGCATCAAAATCATGTGGAAATGACATGTCACAGAATTGGTTCAAAATTTGTAAAAATGTTCTAAACAATGAGATAAACCAAAATATACATCAAGTTCCACATAAAATTTTGTGGTTGCTATGGTAACAGCTTGGACAGTTTTCGGTCCATTTTTGTAAGTCAAAAAGGCTAAAATTATGCAATTACAATTGCATGTGTATGGCCTTTCATAGAATAGTAAAGAAAAATATGTTTGTTGTTATGACTAAGTATGGTTATGACATAAAAAAAAAAATGCAATTAGAAAAATATTCTATTTATTAGTTTTGCCAAGAAGTTACCCCCAAAAAGTGGCAAATTCCTTGTGTATTGGGAGTACTATTTTACCCTGTTTTAAAAGCTTTGAAAATTTTCAACCCAGATTTTCCAGATATAGCTGAATATATTTTTAACTAGTTGAACCATTGAAAAAGCAAAATACAAAAAATTGGGAGGGGTATATTTGAAAATTTTGCACAAATCCATTTTTTGAAACCAAGGCTATTGAAATAACTGTTTCAAATATTAATGCCAATATACTATTTAAATTGATATATCTGCTTTATTTGTCTTGAAAATCTTAACAATGCTTTCTGAAAAAATATAATTTATCAAATCAAGTCAAAAAAGGGTTGATTTTATTAATTGCAATAAAAAAATCCCTTTAGTTACCTATGTGTAGCGGGAGTAGCTTCCCCTGAATTACTCTCCAAAATAGATAGCACAAATGTACTATGGAATGTCTGCTGTAAACAAACTATGTTATGCTGACAACATATTTTGTAAAGTACTATGAATTGTAACATGAATTGTGATTTATTTAACATAAACAAGACTATTTTTGATACTTCCAATTGCTCATCTGAACTATTTAACTTACAATCATTTCATGAGTCCGATATTGTGATTATTTTGACTGAAGCCGGTATTTTGCCACACAGCTTTAAACAATCAGAACTTTCTGTATGTTCCACTCATTCTAATCAATTGCTTAAACGAAATGAAGTTCGGAAAAGGAGAGCTCTGTGTATGGTGCCCAGGGTTATAAGTACCCACCCAGATGTAGACCATTCAGAGAAGGCAGGGTCAGGTCGAGCAGCTAGTAGTGGAAAAAGAAAAAGCTCCAAATACTTGGCAGAAAGAGACATAGTTGTCATTCAAAAAAAACTTGGAATTATTTTACCTGTTGGAACTCGTAAGTAAATAATATTAAATGTAGTTATTGAGGCATATGTAATTGAAGATAGGATCATATTTTTTTAACCCTCCCCCTTTTTTTTTGAAAAACAGGTAATTTTTTCATTATATAAATGTTGTTATTTATCACATTTTTTCTGTATTACTTAATTTAGAAATGACAAAATTGTCAGGTCCTAAATGCTATAAAACTTTGCACTTTACCTTTTCCATGAGTCACTAATGTCAGAGATGAGTTAAAATATTCATTATTTACTGTTGCGCTTCATGCATTGATGTATTACTAGATTGTTCTGACACTCGTTATGTATTGCTTGTTTTTTTTAAATATCAAAAGTATTTCTTCTATACATAAAATAAAAGGAGATGTAGACATTGGTTAATTTTTGTCATTGAGGCAACTGTCAACCATAGTTCAAATAAAGAAGATGTAAGCATTTATAGTCATTGGTTCAGCCTTCAACAATGAGAAAACAAATCATGCCCCAATGCCCCCATTGTTGGCTATAAGAGGCCAACATGAAAAACATGAAACAATGCAATCCCAATTACTAATATATATTTAATAATACAGGCACTTTCAATGGCATGAGGTCATTAAAAATTTAAGCTGTTTTTGCAATAATTCTGTAAAAATTTACAAAACACATGTATTGAAGCTAGTTTTAAGTTTTCTATGCATTTTAACTATTTGGTGCTTCTGATACAATTGTATTTATCTGCAGCATAATTAATTATCAATCAATAGTTGATGCAAAAGTTATTCAAATTACTATTTACATGAACATTTTTTACTTCATGTACTATAAATAATTATATATTTCTTTC
Organism: Mytilus galloprovincialis; assembly: GCF_965363235.1. Classification (NCBI taxonomy): domain Eukaryota; kingdom Metazoa; phylum Mollusca; class Bivalvia; order Mytilida; family Mytilidae; genus Mytilus; species Mytilus galloprovincialis. Next base: position 28,569,089 of record NC_134848.1, on the reverse strand, counting down.
TTTCTTCCAGCTTCCTGTGTATCATGCAAAGTCAAAATCAAAGATATGGATGAGATGCCTTCCCATGTTGATCAGCATTCAGAGGTATCTATTATTGATTTCTTCCAATATTACTTGTATTTTATTTTATTTTATAATCCATGTCTAAAATACTCAATAAGGATCTATGGTATGATTGTCAATGAGAAATCTCCACCAGAGACTCAACGACTTAGAAAATAACCATGGTATATCATTGTCTAGCCTTCAATAATGAACAAACCCATATCACATAGGTCAGATCTATGAAAGGCCATCAAATAACAAATGTTAATCAATTCAAACAAGAAAACTGATTTATGTTCAAACAATTAACAAAAAACCAATGATATACATATATACTTAGTACTAGTATAATACAGTAACCACTGAATTTCAGACTCCTGACTTGGGACAGGCATTGAGAATGTTTATATTGTATTTTTTTTTACTTTAATAAACAAATTTAATTCCTCTATTAAATATCTGGGGTATCACATAAGCCATATGAAATGCACTTAAGATTTTCATGTCAGTTATTTTCAAAACAGTAATTAAAAAAATATTTTTACAGCAGTTACACATGAAGGTCAAATGTATAAATGGGTTGTTTGTTTATAAGATTATGAAAGCAGTTTTAAACAAAAAGTTTGTTCATTGATTTAGAAGATTGTATTATTATGTATAATCCAAATGCATATTATTGATATATACATTTATTTAAAACATTTTTGAAGATGCAGGTTACTGAAATTGAAGACAGAATACCTGTAATAGAAGATTCCATGTCTAGAATAATGCAACAGCAGGTAATAAAAACATTGTGTGTAAAAAAAATAATTGAAAAAAAACAAGACTTTTTAACAGTTTTGAGTTATGTCCCTTTTCGACAGTATGTGTAAGCAAAAACAATTCAATATTTTATTGGAAAGAGCACAATAGAGGCGTGATCTTAATACAGACAATAATAATATGAAAACAACATATAAAAAAAATATAAATGCATGTAACAAGAAGTCATATGTAGATTCTATGGATCCAAAACAGTAATAACTAATGACAACTGGTCAAATTAAAAAATTATAAAGCTGTCATCATTTGTGTGGTAATTGTTCATCTGAACAGATTATCAATTTCATGTCCTTACTACAGTAAAAAAATGATTAACTTGATATGAATTTAACAACAATGATCAATGTTAAGAAAACATAAGTTGAAATTTTAACTGCCTTTGTTGCAAGAGAATTATTGTTATGAATAGTAGATTAAAATACAGAACTTTTAAAACAGTTACAATATTTTGGTTACGTCACTGTGAGCAATTTGTATGTATCATATATAGGTATGGGATGATGTGGTATGAGTGCCAATGTAACACCTCTCCATCCAAATAACAATTTATAAAAGTAAACCATTATAGGTCAAGGTACAGCCTTGAACACGGTGCCTTTGCACACACCGAACAACAAGCCATAAAGGGCCCCAAAATTACAAGTGTAAAACCATTCAAATGGGTAAACCAACTGTCTAATCTATATGAAAAATGAAAAACAAGAAACATATATAAACTACATAGACAAACTACAACTACTGTACATCAGATTCCTGACTCAGGACAGGTGCAAACATTTGCAGTGGGATTAAACGTTTTAATGGTACCAAACCTTCTCCCTTTTACTGAGACAATATTATAACATGTATTTATTAATTCCAGATGACAGAACTTTCACATAAGAGAGACCACACAAGTTCAGAGGATTTTCATTATAACCTTAGAGAAAATAAACCAAAAATTGTAAGTTTTGTTTCCTACCCAAATTTTAGGGTGATTGGATGGCCTTGATGGATAATTTTCTGGAAATTGGAAATTAATGAAGAAAATTTGATTGATTGGGCAACTTAAATAACAGGCTAATACTAAGCTATCATTTAGCTTATTCACAGATAGAAGAACACTGTTTTTCATCTTGCCTGCTTGACAAAAATACAATTGTGTTTCTGCAATGTTTTTTTTTTACTTATTATGAGTAAAAGGATAACTTTATGTGGTTAGTCAGTTCCTTCCAACAACAAAATGTTGTTTGATTCACCTGACCTTGAACTCATTTCGTAGGTTATTAATCAAGGTTAAAGTTATGTGATAAGGTCATAATCTTTGTAGTAGAAACAGTAGGTAAACTATGTGTGGTGTATGTAATAATGATAAAGGGTACATGTCAGTCTAGCAAGCTACATCTTACCTTGACCTTATGTTCATGATGTTTTTGTAATTTGGTCTGGGTTTTTTTAATACTATAAGCAGTTGTTAACCATATTTGGTGTATGGAATGATTGTCAGGTTCTTATGTATATGTCAGGGAGGTATCAACTGAATATAACCGCATTTTCATGGTTCAGTGGTCAATGTAAATATTTTTGTGTTTTGGTCTGAGATTTTTATTGCAATAAGCAACAGGCAATAAGCTTATAGTTAAACATATATCTTAAAAGACTTTCAAAATTAAATCCTTGGTGCATAAAACAGTGCGTTTTCAAGGAACATAATTCTACTACTTACTTGTTTTTTTAAGAGAGATAGCACCATTGCTTATCATAAATTAAAATAAGATATGCCCACTGACTTTATGCTAAATCAATATTTTTTGTTTTATTCTTCTATGCTCTTTACAGGTCCTTCATGATGTCATTGATATTGAAAGTACAGACCATGTCAACTTCTCTCAAAGTTTAGAGTCACATGTAAGTAGAGTTGGTAGCTTCTCAATTTTATGTATTCATACATCATCATATATAAATATGTATGCATATATCTATTTATCATATACTTAGACTAAATAACATATGATTTTTACTGTATGATAATAGCATTAAAATAACGTAAATTTCATAATTTTTTTCGAATTGGTGCTTAATGGGGTGACATGAAAAGTTTATCACATGTTTCGATTGTTATCACATGCCTTTCCGTAATGTTTTCGCATGGCATTCCGGTGATACTCGGCATATTCCGGAAAATACACCTCAATGCTACGCTTTCAGTGAAAAAGTAGCATTACAAAGTAGTGTACAAAATAATGATTTGGATACTGAAAGTTTATATTGTGTAAAATATTAATAATAAAAAAAATTAAAAAAACAAACAAATTATTAAACAAATACATTTTTTTTAAAGTTTCAAACATAATTTTATGATAAATTTTAGACTATACATTTACATATATACTTTAATTTTAGGAATCTCCCTTCAGTAGTCAGCAAACTTATTTGCAAACAGATAGTCTCAGTAAGCTGAATGATTTTTTAAAGACCAAAGGAATTCAGCCTTTAGTTTTGCCACAACATGCCTGGGGAACATATAGTCAGAAAACAAAGAAATCATTTGTAAATAAACTGTTTTCTTGTTTCACTGCCGTAACTGAAACAATGTTTCCAAATGAAAGTGATGAAATTCTTCAAGAAATTCTGAAGGCTTCTGAAGTGATTGATAAGGAAACTGATGTGAATTCTGATGCTGAGTTATGTCAAGCTTTGGTTGAATCTTACAAGGTTACAGATTCCTGGCAAGTGAGAAGACAGATTCTATCAGTAATTTGTCAAAAACTAAGTTTTAAAAACACATGTGAACTTATAGATGGTTTGACAGAATACCGCTATTATACAGCTAAAAAGCATGCCAGTGTACAAGGTTGTGCATTACCACCAGCACAGGGCAACAAAAGCAGGCAGAGAATGGATCCAGCTAAGTTAGATAACTTCTTGGATTTCATCACATCGTCTCATATCATAAAGGATCTGCCTTTTGGAGAGAGAAAACTGAAGCTAGCTGATGGAAGATCAGTTGATACACCAAATGTAATCCGATGCATGGCACCAGCAGCAATTATCGACCAGTTTAAGCTGTACTGTAGTGAGAATGAAGTGACCCCATTAGGTAAGAATTACAAAAGAAGCCAAATTAAATTGTGTCAAAACTTTGAACAAAAATGCTCCTATAGATATAGGAAGATGCGGTATGAGTGCCAATGAGACAACTCTCTATCCAAACAACAATTTATAAAAGTAAACCATTATAGGTCAAGGTACGGCCTTCAACACAGAGCCTTGACTCACAACAGCAAGCCATAAAGGGCCCACAAAATTAATAATTTAGAACCATTCAAACAGGAAAACCAACGGTCTAATCTATATAAAAACAAGAAACTAGAAACATGTCTTTTATCATGTTATAAAAAAACCTGTTAAATATTACAATGTTGCAAAATATTTATTTTTAAAAACCAAATAGGGTTTGTTCCTTAAATCACTCAATGTATTTTAATAAAGATTACCTGCATCGCATATTCATATCAGAGGTCAGTGGCAAACAGTACATTTATCACATCCTTTACGATCATTTCAAAGAAATTAATTTTAGTGAAATTATTTTTCTATAGGTGATAGTACCATGTTCAAAATTCTTTCTGAATGTGCTGCAACAGTGAGAAAATCCTTGGAAGGTCTTGACTATTACATTGCTGAAGGCGTTAGGGCTTTTCAGGACATACAGAAATTTTTAGAGGAACTGAGACGAACTGGGGATTTATCAGTAGAAGTATTCAAGCGTCATATGGATGTCCTTCTAGAGTGCAAGAGATACCTGAAAACTGATTACAAGGTAATTTCAGTGTTTTAATTAAAAAATCAAGATATGATAATTGAACACTTCTACTTTGAATGTTCTATAGGGTTCAATTTCTTTTCTAATTTAAGTATTTTATTCATATAAATATCAAACTGATTTTAAATTCAAGCCTTTTATAGAAATTAGAAATAACTTGATTTATGTAAGCCTATTTATATTTTCTGTCCAATTTAAATTTACTGCAAATTCATTATGATTTGTTGGATACCAATTTTCTTTGGCATGTGGGAAAAGGCAAACCACCACTTGTATAAAAAGAAATGTAAATTACTTGTTAAGGGTATATATAGTTTGTTGTAACTTGAAACTAAAGTTTATTATACATGTTATGATGATTGCATGTTTTAGTATTTGATATTCAATGGTATTACTTAATTAGCATTATAGTAAAACAAGGGATATTTTATCCATCCATGATACAAAATCAGTACATGCACAGCAAAAAAGAACATAAAAACAAGGGAACATGCTCACATTGTTTTTCTTTATCTCAGTCACATACAATGACATAGACACTGAGCAAAACAAATCTAGCCTCACTGCAAGTTTGAGCACATCTCATTTTCATTGAGATATTTAGCCATACCTTCAGTCATATATATAGTTTATTGACTTTTAATCTTAGCATAAATTACAAGTATTGCTATTAAAATAAATTCATCTTTTGCATATACTTATCTCTGTGTTTTTTTAGTTAAAAAGTGTTCTTTGATATTACAGGTTCATATATCTAGTCAGTCTACAGTACCAGATCACTGCAAAGTTTTTGCATTGTCAGATAATAAAGACCAGAGTTTCAAATCAAAATGTTTGCATGAACATGACAGTGTTTGCCAAAACTGTGAACAAGTCACTGAGTTTCTTAGTTCTGTCACACATTTGGTTGAAGAGGAAACTATAGAAGATCAAGATATATATAGATACAAAGTAAATCAGGCAGTCACTAGCATCAACAGCTGGAAGCAGCACATTGTAAGATCTAGGAATCAAGATGGTGCTAAATCTAAACTACTAGAAAATATGTTAACTTCAGAGGTATTCCTAGTATTTGATTGGGCAATGAAATATCTACCCAGAAGGTACCGTGAGGATCAAAGCAACTGGTTTGCTAAGAGGGGTATTAATTGGCACATTAGCATAGTGTTTCACAAAACAGAAAATGATTTAGAAAGTCTTGGATTTGTCCACATATATCAAAATCAAATATCACAGGATTCCCGTACTACCAGTGCTGTCATCTTAGACACAATCAGAAGTGTTAAAGAAAAATATCCACAGATGGATAGATTGCATTTATGGTCTGACAATGCAGGATGTTATAAAAGCACTGAAACAATCAGTGCACTGTTCCATAGCGGAGAAATTACATCATATAACTTTTGTGAAGCACAGGATGGTAAAGGTGCTTGTGATCGCACTGCTGCTACACTAAAGTCTGGAATAAGACGGTACCTTAACCAGGGTCATGATGTTGTGACTGCATCCCAAATGAAGAAAGTAGGTTATATGCTTTATATGAAATTAAGAAAATGTTGTATGATTGCCAATGGGAAAAATCTACACTAGAGATCCAAAGACAATAAATTAACAACAATTATGAATAGGTCAGTCATAATATGATAAATTTTAAATCAGTCTAATAAGAAAATAAAAGGCCTGAATTATGTCCAAAAAAAAAAGACCATTATATCACAGGCTCCTGACTAAATAACATTCTAATTTGTCAAACCACTGGAAAAAAATATATGTTTATTCAGTTAAAGAGGGGTGTATTTGTCAAATCCTTTTTGGTGATTAGCAACAAAGCAGCAAATAAAAATGAATTCTAGAAAACAAACATAAAAATGAAGTTGTGGACAGTATGATTGCCAATGAAGCAACTCTGCACAATAGACCAAATGACACAGCAAATTACAACTATGGGTTACTTTACAGCTCTCAACAATGAGTAAAGCCCATAACCACATAGTCAGCTATACAAGACTCTGCGAAAACTAACAGCCTTATTTATCATTATGTACAAGAAATTAACCAAAAAGAAATATGTAATGTTAATAAATTAACAACATCCACTGAATTACAGGCTTGTGACTTGGGACAGGCACATGAGAAACAATACTTACAATGTATTGATAAAAGTTGGTAAGGATTTGTCACTTATTTGGATGACTCATAAACATTTCCTAACTTGTTGTATAAATTGGTATTTGTTATTTTAGGCAATAGAAACAACTGCCAAGAATGTTAAATATGTGGTAAAAGTAGTCGACTTCAAAGATCTGGTTCCAGTTAGTGTTGCTGTGAAGATGAACATTCCATCTTTATCTACATATAATAACTTCCAGTTTGAGAAAGATTTCATACGAGTATGGAGGCATTTTAACATTGGCAATGGTAACTATATATACTTATTTCTTTTTGCCAGAATGTAGGCATATACTTATAATAGTCATCATGTTTCATTATTAAACACTGTTCTATTAAAACATGGGAGGCACTTTTTAATCCTAATTAATGCAATTTGTTTGTAACAATAACTTTTATCAAACATTGACAAATATTTTTGAGATTCCATGTTCTTCCAGTCTATATACACGGTATAAACATAAAAAGACACCATTTTAAATTTCTCAAAAAGATAAAGCAAAAAGTCACGTTTTGTCTAAGCCTCAAACCTTCTTTTTAACAATATTGAATCCATTCTGAATTTTACTGGAGGTTTACAGATGTCTAGTGTTTATGTTTGACATCAAGAGTATACATGTGACGTCCCATTGTTGGATGCAACAGTTTTCATGGAATTTTTAATTTATGTAATTTTCAGCAAAAATATGAATTAAATGGTATTTATTTTAAAACGCTGCATTAGAATTGAGATAACTATACTGTATTTTAGGCTCAGCCTTCATAAAACTGTCTTCAATTCAATTACTATAGTCAAATAAACATTTTACAAAGGCCAAGCTTAAAATACAATAGAGTTATCTATTAACTGAATTTAATCATAATGTTGTAATGAATTAGTTTGAAAGTAATAATAACAAATATTTTTACAGGAAAAATAATCAAGAAGCCTGAAGGTTTTTCTGTGATGCTTCCCGCACTGCAAGTTGTTGAGCCATCAACACATGATGTCACCTTTCACAGTTTGACACCATCAACAAAAAAAAGTGGAAAGAGCGAAGATGTGTTTGTATGCTCAAATGATGGTTGCATGGCCTCATTTTCTACATATGAGGAATGTCAGGACCATGCAATAATTGATAATTGTGAACTACAGCCAGAGAAAAAAATCAAAGTTGAAGCTGTAAATCTTTACGTTGAAAAATTAAATAAATCATATTTTAATTTGAATAACATCGAAATTGCCTCAACAACATCACAATCAGTTTCTCCAAATGTATTGCAGATGGGCTGGTCTTTGAAAGAAGGAAGAAAAAATGTGCGATTTAACGAAAAGCAAAAGCAATTCCTTATTGACAAATTTAACAATGGTTTAGTAAGTGGTCACAAAGAAGATCCTGAAAATGTTTCAGAAGCAATGAAATTTTCTACAAACCCAGATGGAAGTAAAATGTTTAGAATGGAGGAATTTCTAACCCCTCAACAGATAATGAGCTTTTTTTCACGTCATGCAAGAAAAAGTGATGCTGCTAGGGAGCTGGTTATTTCAGAACTACAGCAAAATTTGCAATAACAATTTTAATTAACTTTTACTTACTTTACTATGGCTGTTTCATTATGTAAATTATGCAAAATATCTGGGGGGTTTTTCCTTGTAGAAAATAGATGAACCAAACCAGGGGTTATACAGTTATAATAATTTTTTGCAAATACTTTGAAAAAAAAAGTTATGCAATAGTTTTTCAATATGTTACAGAGAACAAACACTTCTTCTTAATGACAAAATATTCAAGGTTCACTTAACTTTATTTATTTTTTAATTCATATTCTGCATAATAATTTCAAATTCAAATTACAATTGTTAAACTTTTGGAATGAATAATTCAAAATTATTGATTTGAATGTAAATTTCAAAAAATAATCATTGGTGTAGTTCTTTTTACTGCCATTATTTACCTTAATCAAATTTATTGCCTAGGGTATTTTTCTAATAAAAAAGAACATTTTTTTAATATGTTTTATATCTGTTCAAGTTTTTGATTTAACAATTTGCATGTATAGAATTTTATGATCTTTAAACAAAAAAGTTGTGAACCAAACCTTCAATTCTAATCTTGGGGTTTTTTGGTGGAAATGTTTGTTTCTTATTTCATAATAGATAAAGTGGTAACTTTTGCTGTAAATAATATTAAAGAATTATATTTTCAAATCTAAACTATAAGTTCTTAATTTTACTATATTGAATTCATGTGTGAAGAATAGTCTGTTTGGTTGATATACAATATTGGAGAAAGGTCATTGGCCAATAGCGTATCTTTAAAACAGTAGGATTCTCACTTATGAAAATGTAAAACAAAGATTTTCCAGATTGCCAGATTACAATTTGAGAATAAAATGCAATTCATTGAGAAAGCTTAATATAAAATTCAATACTCACCATTCAATTTCCAACCACTTGTATTTACAAAGTATGTCTGTTTGATAATTTAGAAAATTTTCGGAAAAATTTGAAAGATTAAGGTCATTTTGAGGATAAAATCACCCTTTTTCATATTTGTATTTTATTATTATTGACTTATTGAAGCATTCTATGTGTGTTTATTATTTTATATTCATTTCTTGAACAAAGATGATCATTTAGTAACAAAAAAATACAAAATTGACCTGTATATGTTCGGATATGTACTGAAGGATTAAAAAAAAAAAATCAAAAAATTCAAAAATGACCTTTTTTCTATCAAAATTTCCAAAAAAACAAAAAATATACCCTCTGGGATATTTTTGTCAATAATGCATTAGATGCAATATTACCAAGTGTATATATCATTTTATGCCACAAAATCCGGAATAAAAAATTTTTTAACCATAAAGATGTGATTTTTTGTGAATTTTTTATTATCATGATTTCTGTTAAAACCTCAGATTTTTAAATTGAAAAATTTTATATAAGTTGAAACAATTTCCCAGTTATTCAAATGTTATTTTGTAACATTTATATATGTTATTGAATAGAAAAAGAAACAATGGCAATATGTTTTCAGGTTTTGTTACAATAAAAGTGGTAAAAACATGAAAAAAATGACTTTTCATTGAGCGTATTTGAAGTTTTTCAAGCAAATTCCGAGTTTCTTGTTTCCATGGCAACCAACACTTCAACTTTCTGAATGAGAGTTATTTTTGTTGTTAGTGCACCATAACAAACCCCTGAGGTAAAAATAAAGGAAATCCTGGAGTATGCATTTCTCATTTTCTTTGTAATTCTTTGATGCTTACAGAGAATGACTCTTAAATGCTCAGGGGAAGTGATTAAAATCAACAGTCGGGGAGCCATCAGATAGACCGTGTCCCAAAAAGCCCAAGGGACTGGAGTGGATGTTTGGCTAAGGTGATATGGAGTTTTGACCATCAGTCATTTCAGATACATGTACTAATACACATTTTGGCATACAAACATGGTCTTGTTTAACTTATTACGACGAATTAATTTGAACTTATGTTGCCGTTTTATTTTGTTAAATTGTGTTTATATTCAGTTTCAGTTAAACATGTAAAGAACCACGGGTCATTCTCCCTTAACTTAAAACCATTTATGCTTGGTGAGATAGGGAAGCGGCGGATTGACACGCACGCGCCGCAAAAACATATTTTCACTTTTGTACACAATTGTTTATTTTTTGTAAACTTTTGTTCGCTTATTCTTTCAATAATGTACATGTTTATTTTTAAATGAAATGTAGCATGTGTATGTCATTGATTATGATTTGTTATTCATTTGTTTTGTCTTATTATTTTTGTCCACTAAAACTATTAATCAATTCACAAAACTCATTACATTTATTTTTGTGGTTTTTATAAATAGATTTGCTTATCCTGGATGCCCCTTCTCACGAGGAACAGGGTATGGCGAATAATGAACATATATGTACCTGTCATCAATACGCTGACTTCTCGAAAAAAAAAAGAAATCCTAAATTTAATGTTAAAAATGAATATAGAAGTATAAAGAACACGTTTTTAGTTTGTCTAGATTTTTATTTATCAAAATAAGGTTTGATCAGAATGTGATGCCAAATATGTAACACTTCTTCAAACATGTAGCTATTTGAATGTGTATAATAAAGAATATGACCACATAAAATGTATTTACTTTATTATTTATACTTGTAAATAGCTTGTTCCGGGGCTTCTTGTGTAAATAAGAAAAATATTATTTCAGAGTTTTATATTGCAAAATGTACTTCTTGAGTATCGGGACTATGTTATAGGGGTGCTGCTCGATTTTGGTGTTTATCGTTGCAATTTCGTGATTCTAATTCCAGAAGGCCAGAGGAAGATGAGCGAGGGGAGGAGGGAGACAACAATTTAAAGAGTTAAGTTCATGGGACCTCTTAATCATGAAGAAAATTGATAATAATAATTTAAAAAAAAGAAGATGTGGTATGATTGCCAATGAGACAACTGTCCACAAGAGACCAAAATGACAGACATTAACAACTTCAGGTCATTGTACGGTCTTCAACAATGAGCACAGTCTATACCACATAGTTAGCTTTAAAAGTCCCTGACATGACAATGTAAAACAATTCAAACGAGAAAAATAACGGCCCTATAAATATTAAAAAGAGAACGACAAACAAATATGTAACACAAACATACGACAACCACTAAATTACAGGCTTATTTGATACTGGTGGTAAAATCTTCATGTTATAGACTTTCAACAAAAAAATCAATGATAAGTTGAACAAACCAGATATTTCAGCGTGAGCACTCCTGGTTTATAAACTGACATTTTTTAGCAAAATAGTTAGCAAAACCTATTCACTATTCAACATCTTAAGCATCAAGTTGCACATAGACCTTGAATTTGATAACGAGTGTATTGGGTTGAAATGCCAGGCAGATGTTGAAGTGATACACTATGATTCGTTAGCATGTTTAACCATTTACTGCATTATCCTTTTTCTAGAATATCGAGTGATTCTGAGAGAGAATCAGATGGTGCCATAAACAAAAGGCTAAAAAAGGCAAATCGAGGTAGAGGAAGAGGAAGAGGCGCACCCAATGGAAAGGGAAGAGGAAAGACATCGCAAAGCAGAACATAATTTGAGTCATCATTATACACAAGTTATAAAAATGACAATACTGATTGTGTTGGTTATCAAATGACTATTGATTACCCCCCCCCCCCTTTATGAAATCAATAAGCAAACATTTAAAGTGTAGATTAGGTATCATTTCAATTGATTGCTTCCTCTACATTACAAATACCTTTTGCTTAGATTCCCTGTCTATCTTTAGAAATTGCAATTGGTATTTAATGCTTTTCTGCTCAGCCAACACCATATAGCAGTATGAAATAAGTCTGTGTGACTTTGCATCATGCTAACATATACTAAGTAAATGACTGCTTGCACATTAATAGTCCAGCTCAATGTGTCATTCTATTCCATGGAAGGGTATATATATAAGTTTAGGAATATGTTTTTATTCTTAAATATGCCTATAAATCAATTTGCCACTGGACATTAATAAGACATCAATATAAAAAGTAAAAACACAAAAATACTGAACTCCGAGGAAAATTCAAAAGGGAAAGTCCAAACACACCAAACGAATGGATAACAACTGTCATATTCCTGACTTGGTACAGGCATTTTCTAATGTAGAAAATGGTGGAATGTGCTGTTTGCAATTGCTGTCTGCATATATTAAAAATACAACCATCACCCTGTCAATGTCTATGAAGGAAAAAGGTCTCAAATATTTATTTAAAAAATAATTGTGTGTCAATAGTGCTATCACAAAGACTGATCAAGGCCTCTGGTAGCAACCAATGTATCCAATGCTTATTGTTGAAAACTTCTCTTCCAGAACTGAAGCTAATGTACTTGAACTACATGTATACTTCATTGCAATTTCAGATAAGGGTTTATTTATTTGTGAGGCATTTTTCAATTAACTCTCAACATTAAAACTTGTTCCGGGACATATAATTCTGATGAGTAAAATAATTGGGGTATATAAAGAGAACTCCTTTGTTTCTTGTTCATTCAGATATGAAAAGTACACCAAAATTCGTAAGTATATTTTTTTCATGTATTTAGTCTAAATGATTATGTTTATAAATTATAAATACGAAATTATCTGAAATTTTCATGTTCGGACTTTTTGTTTATGTAAACGTTTTAATTGACACACCCATTTCCGTTTATGACCTTAAGAAACGAGTATACATAGATTTTTTAAATATAGCTTTTATACAAGATTTTATTACTGAATCGAGAACCCGTAATGGTGAATGGGAGATTTTCACACAAAAGGAGAATATCATTGATAGAATTATATGACAGATACTTATACTTTTCCGTCTATATTTTTTCTCTATTTCAGAATTGGCACGTTCCATCACAGGGTGGTTTTTTGGACGAGGGATCCTCCCTCATCCATTGGACCCATTCAAAGGAGTCCAACCCCAGTAAGTATTATTATGTTATTTCCCTTAATTATAATTACGTTCAATTTAACTATCTTTAATTGATTGTAAACTTATAGTCATCAATTGATTTAAAATGTGGAAAAAATGTATATGAGATTTTTTTTGCAGACTGTAGAATGGAAGTGGTGGAAGTGCTCTGGAGCGCAATATTTTCGCTCCAGAACGAGATGGCAGAAATGAAGAAAGCCATGGAGGCAAAGACATACCTCAGGCCCCTCCCTCCAAATAAAAAAAATAAAATAATTAAAATAATAAAAGTGAAAAGTTTACAGTTTTTTATGCTTTTTATCAGAATATTATGGATTTTCTCTCTAATGTATGGAATTTTACCGTAACTTGGGATAATTAGCTTTCAAGGTTTGTTTTATATTGTATCATTACAGATTTGTGCAATATGTTTTCACTCGGAATATTGTCTTTTTTAATGCTAATTTTATTTTATTTTTAATTGAGGAATACTTCCAGCGAAAACTTTTTGCATACGCCCTGAATTTACAATTTCATCCTCTTCTTAAATTTATATAAATCCTGAGTCAATTTAATGTCTCAACGGAAAACTTTTGATAATAATTCATAACTGCACACGCTCAAAATTTACCATTTAAGCGAAAACGTTTTACTTTAGTATATAAGATATTATTCATCAGGAAAATTCGTTTTGAAACATTTCATTGATATAAAATTCCCGTCATAAATGCGCAATGCAACTAAATTGTAAAGGCGTTTAAAATGTACATGATTTCTGATTCAATTTAATTTCTCACGGAAAACTTTATTTATTTACTTTCCAATTATTGGCGGTGGAGAAATATACGCACACTCTCAAAATAATTTCTAAAAAACCTTTCACTTTAATTTATACAATTTTAGTGTATTATTCGTCAGGATAAATATAGAAACATGATATTGGCTAATTTGATTGCACCCCGTTGCATTACTTTATAAATAAATGCGTTAAAACTATATATGATTTTTGTTTCAGTTTAATTTCTTACGGTTACTTTATTTATATTCTATAATTAAACTAAATCAAAATTTATAATTCAAAAAGTAAAAGCGGTATATAATTAATTTCTTTCTGAAAATTTCAGTTATTGATTCAAAATTGACGGTAAATAAATGTTTGTGCATTCTCAAAATTGATACCTCAAAATCGTTAAATCTTAATATATTTAATTTCCTAATGAAAAATTTTGGTTCACCGTAAATAAATGTTCAGAGAGTGAGTGTAGAGAGACAATACGTACGTATTGTAAAGATGGTATACACTTTTTGTCTATAATTTTTATATATATTCAATTTTTTTTTTTTAAATGGCCGAAACGTATGGGAATTTGTGTTTAAGTTTTTATTATATATAACGCCTGAATAGTAGTCAACGGTTTCCCCCACGTGGGCGCTGGATCGTTACGAGTAACGATACATGTACACAATACGTAAATTATATAAACGCCTAGAAAAGTGTACACAACAACTCCAAATACAAAACAAGGTAAGTATAAATGTAATTATTTAGAAATATTTCGGATAACAGATATCCTTCGTCAGTCATATTCTGATGTTAAATGAATCATCTTTAAGTCTTCTTAGATATAACTTTAACTAAATATATATATATCTCTTCTTTTGACCAGTACAACTTTATCTACGTATTAAACTTTGTTTTATTTTGAAGCATTAAGTGATTAACTTAAAAATAAAAACAATAATTTATTAATTGTTGATTTTATATCACCAGTATATGAGTATGAGTCATTGACTTGTCTATATATTCTTGTAATTTGCATTTTATTCATCTCTGCTTCATTATCTCTCTAATTTTAGGCCAAGAATTGGTATGAAGATGGCAGTTCACATCCTAATTTTGAAATGTTTTATTTGCAGAGAGATGAAATTGTGACAGAAGGTATGACTGGTAATAAATATAAAAAAAGAACGAATATGGATAAATGACACAAAGACATACAGACTCACTAACTGCAATACAATAAGAAATTTGGGAAACACATGAACGTTGATTAGCAGGAACTAACAGACAAACAACCTGGGTGGTCCATAACAAAACAAAATCAATCAAACAAAAGGGCACAGAAAAATGTCCAAGTATTTTATTTAAAACTAATAGGTTTAATAAGACACGGATACACCAATGGCCAAAAAACTAATATTTATTATTCAAACATTATATTGATACAAGTCAAATACTTAAACAATTTAATCTACATTTAAAATATATTACATGACCATCTCACTTGGCAGGATTTTTAAAAGATCCAGTAGTTCTTAAAAAGTTTAAGGAGGTGGCACTGGAAAGAACAGTCAATTTTCATACTGCTTCAGATATATATGATACTTGGCTCTTATGTTATATTGTTATACCTAAGCTATATATTTTTTTATATTTTAATCGTTTCTCTGCCTGTGGTAGAACACATAGTAAATTGTTAGTGTGATGAATTGTGATATTAAGAATACTGTATATTAACTTCATATATTGTATGTAACCTTTAATCTTTCTGTCATTATTTTTAATTAACACTACCAACATTTGGTTGAACCTTTTTTATACTATAATCCTGATAACAGTTTACTATTTTTTTGTGCCCTTAAGAAACTGCAGCTGAACCTGAACCTTTTGAAATGCCGTACAGCAACCCGAATTCGTATACCTGGGATGTAGGTGTTTTATTGGCAAGAGAGGGAATAAAAGATATTAATTAAGATAACATTTAAAAGAGCAAAAGTAACCTGAAGAATTGAATCCCTTTCCATAAACAAGGACCATCTAATTTTAGGAAGCTGAATTCCTTTTACTATGTTTACCCTTCAATTTCTTTGTCAATTCTTGAGTAAGATTGGTGCTAGTTGGAGAGGTAGCCTCTCAGCAAAATTGGTCAATCTGGAGCTAATTCCAAGTGTTAGATTTCATTTTTGTTGTCTACGCATTAAGGCAGTAGCCATCAAAATAAAGTAACACAATTATTTTGTTACAATAAAACATGAAACCACGCATCCCATATTACTGATAGGACCCGACACAAACATCAATTTCATGTTTCGGTAGTTAAGCTTGGGATGGTCATTTTAAGATGCATTATTTGAATATGATCAAATATGAAAATTATTCATGTTTATATTGATATATTTATATTTTAATTCTTCTTCAATATATCTAGATATTATGTCAGATCTACCATCATCAGGGGTCCAACTGTCAATTTAATGTTAAAGTCTTCAACTTTGATCTACTAAGCATATCTCCAATACTTTTATGTTTGCTATAAGCAACTATTGGTGCTGTATTGAATGTTTGTACACAGTCTTCGTCGAACTGTAATAAAAGCCAGTGTTTTATTATACGTTTCTTTATTTTACGTATATATGTATTATATCTATTGTGACAAGACCTACCTATTGTATTTATTGTGAACTTGTTCTCGTCCTGAATATGCATGAAATATTTGCCACTGGACGTAAAGCAACCAACAATCAATCAATCAATCTTCTCTATGGTCATGTTTATTAATTTTGTAACACATTCTTTATTTCCTTTTTCAATTTTATGAAATGTTGGTGTTATATTTTTAGTATTATGAATAGTATAGTTAATATGAAGGTTTTGTTTTTTTTATTACAGGAATTATAGATTTAAACGCAGAAACAGAAAAGTTAATTGAAACTGTTAGAGAGAGGACAGAGGTTTCTTTTAATTGTGGTGAATGTCAGCGTCGAATGTATATATTACAGAGGAAGGAAAAAGCTTTGAAACAGAAGGAGTTGTTTTAAAGACATTCATTAATAGGTGTGGTTTAGCTAAGAAACACAAGTCAGTGCAGTATTAAGTTGTTGTTGGGGTGAAATCGAATACAAAGAAAATTGAAGTTGAAAATGGAATGGGTGATGAAAATATGTGAATAAGAGAGTGCATACCATGCAGGAAAAAGAAAGCTTGGGTCTCTGTTAATACCTCAGGATTGTTGGGATGCCATTAGAATCCTTGTAGATGAAAAGTTCGAGTAGATGCAGGCATTGGGAAAGGAAATATTTTTTTATTTCCCACAACTGCAGGTAAAAATGAGCATGTAATTGTGTGGAGTTGTGTAAAAAAGCCAGATCTAGCAAGGACATCACTGCAACTGATATGCGACACAGGGCTGCAACTTTATATTCTGCAATGGACATCCCAGAAAAAGAGCGCCGATTATTTTATTTACACATGGGGCATAGTGCAGACATGAATAGAGATGTATGCCAGTGCCCTGAATCCGTAAGGATAACAACATCTGTTGGGAAAGCTCTGCAATGTTTAGACAGGGTTAAGTTCATTGTACAAGGATCATGACGCTAGGCTAGCAAATATGTAGTTGAGTTTTAATGTCATATTGTTATAACAGTTTTTATAATAACTCCCCTCCTTCATAAAACCAGTCTTGTCATTCATTTTATCCATGCACTCTGTGGTTACTCTTAATCAGTTAATTGATTTTGATGAAACTTTGCATACAAGATTAGGCATCACATGTATAGATATATGAAAACCAAAGACCAATTGCTCAACTTTTCATGAACTTAATGTCCAGCTTCAGTTGAGGACACGTTGAGAGACATCTATCAAACATACAGTGCTTGGCCAGGTTTGAGTTGAGCGGAGGTGCTGAACACCTAGCCTCAACTATTTTGCTTATAGGTTGCACTTTGTAAATACAGCTGTTTCTCAAAACACGCCTATTTCTGGAGATCTTGAATATTCATAGAAAATTGATTTTGTTTACATACTTGTTACCAGTTATGCGTTGTACATTAAATTTCCCAGGTGTGACTGCATTGCAATGCCCACTGTGGACGAATGCCTTTGTTGCAAGAAGTTGGTCCGGTTGCAGAAAAGATGAAAGATGGGGACCTTGATTGTATAACAGACCATGAGGGGTTCGTTGAAAACTGTCTAAATGGACATGTCATTAATTTCTCTTTGTATGACTTTGTTGAAAGGCATTAGACGATAATGAACCAATTCATGGGTTAGTTCCATTTAATATTGATGATTCAGCATAAACTTAGCTTCACAACTATCATTTTTTAATTATAATTTTAATCAGAAACATAATAAAAAAAAAATGTCAAGACCAAGTTAGTGATGAAGTGCAAAAAAGGCTAAATAAATAAATCTGGATAAACATGAAAATATGAACTCATATTGATCTATTTCTTTCAGCAACATAATATCCTTGTTCAAGCTTTGGGAGCTTTGATGACCTTCTTTCACATCTTCATCATCCACTAGGGTTACATTACATAAGAACTATTCTCTTTTCACTGCCAGTTAATTTTCTAAAACGTTTGAGAGATTATGCACTTGACAAAGAAGGCACCAATACATTTTCTGCAATATACAGACTAGTTAGTATTATTTGTGATGTAGCTCTTTTCCGTCTTTTCAAACCAGTAAGATCGGAACCTTTACATGAGGAAAAGAGGAGATTCCTTCCTGTTGATTTTGCCAATAGATGAATCGATGCAATCAATATCTGCAACGTTCTACATCACAAGGAGGTAACATCTAAAATTCCTATTTAATTTCAAAATCAGTCTGTTCCTATTGTATCCTACAGTTACACCAAAACCATTGCACCTAAAATATTTCACTATAAAAAGTCACTGCAGGACCTTGACTTAGAACAATACATTAAAAACCCTCCGACATGTGACTGTTCCCACTCGCCTTATAATTACAGCCCCTCTGGTCATATTATAACTGGGGATCTAAACATAATTCAACATGAAAATCTCCGAAAGGTTATTTCTCATGGTTCTCAGTTTAGAGAACCCCAACATATCAATTGGAACCATAACTTCAAAATAATATGGATTCCATTGAGGACTACGCCAGAGCATGGGCTAAATAAAGGCAACAGTAGTATACCGCTGTTCAAACTCATCAATCCATGGACAAAAAACAAAATCTGGGTAACAAACTAAAACTGAGGGAAACGCATAAATATAAGAGAACAACGACACAACACTACAATGTAACACAAACAGAAACGCTAAGCGAGAAGAAGTTGAACTGGACACTTTGTCAGAATGGGTTAAAACTATCAGGTCTCTGATAAAACGTCGCATTCACAAGTTGAAAGACCAAAGTCCGTTTTCAGAGACAAAGACGCCATGAAATGCCTATCAACTCTTCACGATAAGTATGTTGTTGTTCCTGCGGACAAAGCTTCAAATAATATTGTCTTTGTATGTAAATCGTATTATTACGAATGGCTTGTAAAAGAATTGGGTATAGCGCAGCACTCACATAGACACATACATAGACATATCATTTGACAAAATGAGATTTTAGCAAATCATAAGTCCTTCATGGCTTCAATAACCATTAAATTGAACACCAAATCGGAGGACTGACCTTGTTTGTATTGGATACCAAAGCTTCATAAAGTTCCGTACAAACAACGGTATATTGCTGGCTCATCTTCATGTTCCACTAAAGAATTGTCCATTAGATTGACTAAAATTCTGTCCGCAGTAAAAGAGGGTCTTCAGAAATACTGTGAAACTGTTTACTCGCGTAGTGGTATTAAGTTATTAACCATATGTGGATTCTTAAATCAAAGTGCTGGATAGCACCTCTGGAAAGTTTGCAACTGTATATGTGCATTATTTCAAATAGGTTATAGACGTGTATTATTTCAAATATGTATTTAATCACAGTTTTGATTTTTCAAACTAAACCATTGTCTCGCAGCAATTTCCAAAAATCATTTTTATACCCCATTAATGGGCATTATATTTTCTGGTCTGTGCGTCCGTTCATCAGGTTAAAGTTTTTGGTCGAGGTAGTTTTTGATGAAGTTGAAGTCCAATCAATTTGAAACTTAGAACAAACCCGTGATATTGGGGGTCCGTGACTGAACTTATGTATATAACAATGCGTAAGCCTTATTTTAGTATTGGGATTATCATATGATAAAGTCATGCCCATTATAAGATGCACAGTTTCCTCTGCTTTCAAAATCTTTCTGTTTGAACCTGTCGACCTGGAACTTTTCAATTATTGGTAATATTAACTATTCGGAAAACAAAAGGCCCTGAAGTATTTTTTAATTTTTTAATCAACATGCAGCATTGTCCTATATTTATTCATTTAGTTATAAATAAAGTTGAATTCGCTGTTTTATGTCATGCCCGCTTACAAATTGAAAACTGTACCTATATGCCTTATTTTAAAATTTTTAGTATTCGTATTGTCATCTTAGAAAGTCTTACTGATTAAAATACTACAATAGGGAACAATTTGACAATGATTGAATTTATTAGTGTCAACCCTGCAATTATGACCCGTGTATATAGCAAAATTCGAAATACACCGTTTGGTGGTGCACCTGTCAGATGAGAAATGTACAGATAAGGTAATAGGTAAATATACTAGTATGGTTTTTTTTTGGAAAAAAAAGTTTGTTTCTAGTTTTTGGAGAAAAAAATAATTTGTTTTAGATTCTGAGAAAAAAAAATTGTTTGTTTCACCCTCAGCTGCCACTATATGTAATGCTAAAATTGAAAGAAAAAAATTGTTTTCGACTTGTCGCGAAAAAAATAGATTATTTATCGCCGCAGGCGAAAAAAAAAATGATTTTTGGCATCAACACTTTCAGATCGATGTCAGTTTGACAAAAACAATGCACTTTTCTATAAAAGCCGGTATTTACCTTTACTCGCCCTTGGCGTGAGACACACACAATTTAAGCCATATAATTATCGATTATTTTATATTTTATCACCTGTGTATTGTTAAAATAAATCAAACCATTATCACTTGTCAATTATCTGACAACTTGGTCAAATATCTACTTGTTCTGGCATACCGGAATCTTTCGATACACTCGGGCTTTTACTTATTCAATAATAAACAGTTGTAACTATCGTACATAGTAAAAAATAGTGCGGGAAAATGTTCATTCATTCATGAAATATTCATGAATGAAACGCTGTCTCGCGTAGATTTCTTTTGATTTTCTCTTCAGCCAATGGCCGATCCGCAAAGTAGTGTTTGTGATATTTATTTTCAAAATGATGTTAACTCATCTGAATTGTCGGTGAACATTTATTCCTTTTTTTTCAAGCTGTAATCTTTTCAAAAGATTAGCAACTCAAAATATCCAAGAATCAGAATTCGAACACTAGTACTACATTATCATGGAGCAGAACATTGCGATAGTCTGTCTCATCAGAAGTTAAGGCCGACGCCTATGGAAAGTAGCTATAGGAAACTTTCCAAAAATCTAAAGACAATTTCAAATCTCGGTCTTTTTCTGAAATTAGTTTTCATTTCAACCCTGTATACCACTATTCCCCATGTTAAATTATCCACAATGCCTTTCAACATAAAAATGGTAGCATACGCTATAAATTTATTACTTTTGGATTTCATAAGGCATATTTCGTTAATAGTGACAAACAAAAAGGCAAAACATGCTACACAGAAGAACAAGTGGTCAGTATGCTGGAGTTTCTTATCGACAACATATTTGGTGAGTTTGGAGGTAGACTTTTCCAACGAATTGTCGGCATTCCTATGGGAAAAAAACTGTGCGCCTCTTCTTATTTCCAGACACTTGTCAAAAACAAGAGGATCAAAGAAGCCAGATTATTTAATTTCACTTTCAGATATATTGATGATGTTCTTTCCATAAACAATCCGAACTTTTCTGATTGGGTTCCATTAATATATTCCCCAGAACTAGAGATTAAAGAAACAACAGATACGGCTTCCTCCGCCTCATTTTTAGACTTATAGCTCGAATTTGACTTACACAGTATCTCAGTACCAGAATATATGACAAACGAGACGATTTTAATTTTGAAATTATAAATATCCCCCACCTTAGTAGTAATATACCAACTACACCTGCATATGGGATATATATTTCCCAACTTTTTCGATATTCAAAAGCTTACAGTTCCTACTCAGACTTTGTAAAACGTCATCAGTGTCTGAGTAGAAAGTTGATGAACCAGGGGTATGTCAAAGAACTTCTCGTCCTTTTTCTAAAAAAGGACATCGGAAGGTACCAAGACCTTGTTGATAAATTTTCCGTATCAACTTCTCAAATAATACACGATGGTCTTGATGTATAATCTGCGTACTGATGTTGTTTATCATCTTAACATGTTTTATTGTTCTTTCGTTTGTCTTTGTTCTATTATTGATATTAGTTTTACTGTTGAATGGTATTATGTGATATCCGTTTGACGTGCTCGGTACTTATACATCTCGTCAATGTGTTTGTATTGGATTTTATTTTTTGGTGGTTTGTTTTGTTTAAGCGACTCTTTGTATTTCTTTTGATCTTATAACGTTACTCTGTTCTTTAAAAGATCCCGTCAGTATGATATTGGTCTATTATATGTCATTATGATATATTTCTATTATGAATTACTATATACGTTGAACCACAAACGTCAAAATCATTCAATCGCGTAGTGGAATTAACTATTTTGTATTCTCATCAATTCTATCTATAACTTTTGGACTAGTTTGAATCTAGGTAAATTTCTGTAATTTATTCTTACATACTTTGTATTTTTTTTTTACCCTTACGCGTTATATGGTTACATTGCCTATGTAAATTTTAAAATTGTTTGTATGCACATTGAACGACAAATTTATTTGACGTATACATTTTCTGACGTCTGACACTCAAATCAATCAATGTGTTCGTAGATCCTGCCTTTTTTTTACTCAAAACTCCTGTGCTGCCTATTTTTTTCAAATTTAATCCTAGCACCTGATCATGCAAATGTATTTCTTGGCACCATGAAGCCATTTAAGTTCCAAGCCACTTTGACCTTTTTTTTCTTAACAATTATTTGATTATCTTTGTTCTTTTTTGATAAATTTTGTTTACAAAGTTGGTTTATATACAAAAGTTCAAGAAAAATACAAAAATATTTTTGTGGAAATAAGCATTTTTTATTCAAAGAAAATAATTAAAAAAATGAATTGTGACATTTTCATGAAAGTGTTTTGTGCGTTTAAGATGGCCTTTGTTATTATTATGTATACGGAGTTTACTTTTGTATTTTATTAATCGTTTTTTCTTATCCCTTTTTCTGAGAGATCTTTTTCTATTACTCATAGTAATTTATTTGTATAAAATTTTTTTGTGACAAAACTATTTTGTTTGTTTGTATAATTATTTCAACTCTAATTGAGAGATGAAATGAATATATATGAAATTCAACTCTATTTGAGAGATGAAATGTATTTTATTAATTCTACTCTATTTGAGAGATGAACTGATTTGTATTTTATTTAAATCTATTTCAAAAATTATACATTGTATATGTAAACTCTGTTGAAGTGTTTGTTCACTTCTGCGGCAATCAATGTGTACTGCAAATATACACCAAGAATTACCACGTGCATACATTAGTCTAAGACTTAGATTCTGATTGGATATTCCAATGTTCCCACGTCACTCGTAACAAGCACCAAAGTTCGTCATTTGTACTTGAATGAGATATAACGAGTCCAGAACCAATCCTATATATACCAATACATATTCTTAGTATTTGACTTTATTTCATAATCCATTTTGTTCAATTCAATATTTTATCATAAATATTTGTTGTTTTTTAAGGTGTTTCGGTTAAGGTTTAACTACCAAGGCTTTTCCTCATCAGGTATCCCAAGCCTCTAACTAATAAAATAATCAGTTTCAAAGTAAAGTTCAAAGCATCCATACGCATAGAATTTTAAAATTCTGCATACCGGGATACGACACCTGGTAACTTTGTATTGATGTATTGTATTCTAAATTAAATCAGTTTATGATTTGATATAACTATTGTCTTTTATGTTGTGATTTATCCTATAACTTGGTTTATCCTATAACTTGGAGGATGTAAGTAGATCCTTCAAGTTTTTGTGTCTTTTATATGCTATGATCGGAGATTTTGGAAACATGGTTTTTGTGCTATCATTTTGTTCAATTAGGTGCCAATGTTTTTTAATTGCTTTATTTAGTCCATTGAAGGAAGGATTAAATTTGGTGGCTAAAACTAATGGAGGCATTGCTCTTTTGTTTTTAAGCTTGTACCTTAGACAATCTTTTCTTTCCTTATGAAGTGCATTTGTTATAATGGGGTTGATATCTTTTTCCGAGTATCCCCTTTGGAGAAGTTTTGTTTTAAAAGTTTCAATTTCTTTTAGTGTATCTTTTTTGTTATTTGATGATCTCATAAAACGCAATATTTCCGCAGTAATAAATCTATTGAACACCGATGATGGGTGAGCTGACGTTCGTTCAAGATACTCTTCAATTTTAGATATGGAGGCAAGCTTGAAATGTAGTACTTTCCGGTAAAATTCAAATTGGCGGATGCATGTTGAAATCTCAACTTATTTAATTCTCTTTTTTTTTAGTTTAAACTACAAGAACTGATGTTTGAATTTGATCAGAATCGCATCAGATGGTTTTCAAAGTTGTTTATGAAGTTGTAGCAGCATTTTGATGACGTTTGGTCCACTTCCGGTCGAAATTTCGTGTTAACATTCAAAAGAAATATCGACTTTTAATTTGCCAAAAGTGAGAAGGATGTAATAGTATCATGAATTTAAAATTCATTTATTTATTATTATCGTTTCATTATTATTTTTGAATGTAGATAGACTTACACTTTTTAAATCAAGAGTCTAAATAACAGTTCAAAGATGAGCTCTTAAAGATTTAAATTATCGAGACATCAGATGATCAATGACCTGGAAGATCTTCATCTAATATTGAAGAGGTTTACTGGACTTTATTGTAGTTCTTTTATATATTTTGGAGATTAGTGTGCTGTTCATGATCACTAAACTAGTTCTCAATTTTATAAAGGGCCAGCTGAGGACCACCTCGGGGTGCGGGAATTTCTCTCCGCATTACACATCAATACATACATTAAATGGTATTATTCCAGAGTCAAAATTTAAGTAACTTATTTTCCATGTTTTCTAGTGGTATTGGACGAAAGAGAATTGACCTAACAAAAGATTTGCTATCTTGGGCTGTAAGTAACACATGTGGAATAGTGACTGGGTCGTTGTTTGACATATAACAAGAAAGTGTATCGTCTGTTTGATTTACAGGTCACTGAAAGGGGAAGTCCCATACGGAAGTAGGTGTTGATTATGATTTTTTGTAATATCCAGTGACACATATTACATGCGTATATATGAACGTTTTATACATCATTTATTCTCAAATTGCAAAAACGAAAATCTCCACTTGTATTTATAGTATTTTTAACCATCTGATGAGCTAAGCCTTTTTCAACTCAACGAGGGTATCACAGGCCAGTAGCCTGTCCTCCGGTACTGGCATGAAAATACGGATTTTTGTTTCATAAAAATTTGCTGTTACAAAATGTTAGAAATTATTATAAATTAAGGAATGTATCTCCCTCATCCAAAGCTCTGATTCCTTTCACGGATTTGGCTATACTTTTTGGAACTTTTGGATTATAACTCTTCATCTTTTATATAAGCTTTGGATTTCACATATTTTGGCCACGAGCATCACTGAAGAGACATGTATTGTCGAAATGCGCATCTGGTGCAGAAAAAATGGTACCGTTATTGTTATTTCAACTGATTTGTATAGTTCGTTCTGATGTTGTACTGTTACACCACTGTCCTAGATTATGGGAGGGTTGGAATCCCACTTACATGTTTAACCCGCCACATTCTGTATGTATGTGCCTGTCCCAAGTCAGGGGTCTGTACTTCACTGGTTGTCGTTTATTAATATGTTACGTACTAAATTATAATCCTGGTACTTTTGATAACTATTTACATGTTTGTTTTTCGTTCATTTTTTTAAAATAAATAAGACCTTTAGTTTGTTGGAAGCCTATAAACTCCATCTTGTTTGATGTTGTTTCCGAGACTTAAACTAAGTTGAAATCTGGTTTAACTCTCGTCTGTGTGTCCCTAAAAGTATAGGAACAATACTTGGTTGAAAAGCCAGGACTATCGCAGCGTCCATCTCCACCAAGGATGGGATGGTTGTACTGTAGTTTTAGGAGAATTACGTCTGTTTGCATGTTGTAAAATTGGTCAATTGCTGAGATGGGAATGTTCTTCTGTATACTGTTAAACTGGATAGGTCCAATGAACTTCAGCGAAAGGATATCTGCAATTCTTGTGAATGTTTCTCCGGACAGGACTATTGCTGTTGACTAATGCCAGAGATTCCCAAAATGTCTGATGACATTCCATGCAGATGAATTTTACTTTCATTGAAGTTCCATTGTATGTTATCAACTCCACATTCTGTGCATACGACTCGTGTAAACAATGAACTCATGGAGCCCTAACAAGCCGTACACTTTGGTTCTGTGCTGATTTGTGGAGAGGAGTCTAAAGAAGTTTACTGATTTGACTCGTGCGATTCATACATAAAAGTAGTCACTGTTAGTCTATGGATTAGGTGGTGGTGAAGGCTCGAACTCATCGGATGCATTCAGATCTTTTTGAAGTGAACAGATAATTGATTTAGCCAGTGGTTGTGTCGAGAAAGTCGTCTGAAAGTAGTTGTGGTCTGTCTGAAATTGTTGTGATGATAAAGTCTGAACCCTGACGTCAAGGTGGCCTCCATCGTCTTCAATGCTCTTCAACTTTGTATTTGTTTGGCTTTTTAACTATTTTGATCTGAGCGTCACTGATGAGTCTTATGTAGACGAAACGCGCGTCTGGCGTATAAAATTATAATCCTGGTACTTTTGATAACTATAATTGCTCCCATAATGTTTGAAATTTGTATGTCCCCCATTTCATTATACTTTATTGCGACAGAATTCGGGATAGTTCAAGTAGTTTTATTTGTCGTAAAATTTGAATATCACATCATCCTTTACGACATTGCCAAGGTCAATATTTTGCCGTATGAAATTGTAGAAGTTGTCACTTGGAATTTTGAGTTCTCCTCTGTTTAATATTTCAGTCCACTTCGCAAACTTCTAGACAAGCTCTTGTGGCATTGATGATTGTCTAACAACAAAATTGGTCATTGCTTAACGAATTTTCTGGGTTGTTTTTTTTCAAATTTGTGTTTTAGTGTTTTCTTCGGAAGCTTTGAAATTGTATACCCTGAATGTAGTAAAACACTGATTGGTCTGAATTTGTCATTGTGGTATCTAGGTTGGTTGCATTCTTTTGGTAAAGCTGTGCACGGTTTTTCACTGCAGACTTCAGTAGGGTATAATCTTGTTGCACAGGTAAAAACAGTTTGTCGGAAAGTTCAGCTGGCAGATATTTTAAATTGGAATTCATTATCAACTGTTAGTTTATAAAAAGAAGAGAAAAGTTTCTCAGATGTATTTAAATCTGTATTGCATTCAGACTACTTTTTCAAACAAGTTTGCGAAAACAGGTGCTAGTTTTTCTGACCATTGTGCGTTATGCTGTTGACTTGTGTAATATTTAGTAATTGCCAGAATACCTTTCCCAAGCTTAGAACGACTACTGTTCCGGAAAGGACTGTTGGTAATGTTTTCTACTGATTATTTATATATCTAATACAATTATCAAAAAAGTGGTTAAATCAACTGAAAAATGTAAAATTTTCAACAAAGCTGTGGCAAGTAAAAGTTTACATCTAATATAACTGTTAGTACACCTTAAAAAAATGATCTTGATCAAATTTTAAGTTAAAGATTGTAAACTTTTATCGAGTAAAAACCAAATATTAATGGTTTTCTCTATTGTAAAATATCGTAAAATGTTATTAACTTATTTATCAAAACATTTACTAAATTTTATCATCGGTATAAAGACATCATTCGTAAATATAGCTCAACATGCAGACTTCTAATACGTTCAGGTATTTCACATCCAATTTTTTATGGAAATATTCTTTATAAAGCACAAAGGTGTCAGTATTCACCTCAGAAACTTACAAAACCTTTGAATAGACTTATTAAGAAGAGATATAATTACGATACTGTTGTCAAGTCATTAAAGATTGCATATTTTGGCGTTAATATTGAGTCAGTGATAAGGTCTTTGCATCGGAACTAAACACATTTATTCTAAAAACAGTTGTTGGCATGACACGGGTTGTGTTCTTCTCATATATGTTATGATGGTATGATACTAAACCCCTAACGGGAAGGATTGTGTCTGATGTTCATATGATGAAATCATAATCTTTCAGTCAGTTTAATTGAAGTCTGGAGCTGGCATGTCAGTTAACTGCTAGTAGTCTGTTGTTATTTATGTATTATTGGCATTTTGTTTATTTTCTTTGGTTAAATCTTCTGACATCAGACTCGGACTTCTCTTGAACTGAATTTTAATGTGCGTATTGTTATGCGTTTACTTTTCTACATTGGTTAGAGGTATAGGGGGAGGGTTGAAATCTCACAAACATGTTTAACCCCGCCGCATTTTTGCGCCTGTCCCAAGTCAGGAGCCTCTGGCCTTTGTTAGTCTTGTATTATTTTCATTTTAGTTTCTTGTGTACAATTTGGAAATTAGTATGGCGTTCATTATCACTGAACTAGTATATATTTGTTTAGGGGCCAGCTGAAGGACGCCCATATTTGATAGATATTTGTAGTTATTGTTTACCAAACCTACCATAGGTGTATTGGTGATTTATCCATATTTTTCTGAAAATTTGACAAATTTTTTGATAAATGAAGTTGTTATTACCTTGAATCGGTCATGGTTATTATTTATTTTTAAATTTTCTTATACATGTATGTATATATAACCCGCGAAGGGAAAATATAAAACAAGCTCAAACCAAAGACTATATTAACAAGTCTTAATTGAAAACAACGTTCAAACTTTTTGATAATTTTATTTGATGTAACCATAAATCGCTCATTTAATCAAGATAATTTTCTAATATGTATTGACAATTGTATTACAAGTAAACTTGAAAAAAAACATAGCTTTATTTAAAAATAGCAACATTTTTACAGTTAATTTTACCAATTATTTTTAATATTTATTCAGATATTACCGTTTTTGAAAATTTCGCCACATTTTACTGTAAATTTGACAACTTATTTGATACTTGTATTGATGTTTCTCTTAATCGGTCTTTTGATCAAGATGAGTTTTTTAATAGGTATTGACATATGTATTCGAAGTAAACTTAAACCAACCACCTTGAATCGGTCATATATTATAGATATTTGTATAGCATGTACACTAAACCTGCCATCGGTGTATTGATAAGTATTTTACGTTTTACTGAAAATTTTGTGATTCTTTTATTATTGTTTTTAATGTTTTATTTATGTCCGATATTCTTATTCTAGGGGTGTTTTGTATTAGACAACCATACTTCCAGACACATGTTTAATCATAAAGTATCTAATTTATATAAAAAAAATGCCTTCAACTGTTCTTATTCCCTTTCTATTTTCCTTTTTGCTTGTGTGTGGGGGATTAAGGGGCGAGCGGGGGGAGGGGTAGGGTTTTTTTTTTATTTCCTACTGGATATAATTGACTTTCTTTTTAGATAGATTTTCAACTTTTTGAAATTTTATATCATCTTGAACTTAATATGAAACTTAACCGAAAGTAATGATAGTTTGTATTTTCTAACTTCATATGAACTTGAAACAGGAGTATCCCAAGAAAATATTATAAATTATTTGTAAGCTATTATTGAAAAGTTCCATGGCAGATGAAAAGTCAAAGTGAATATTTAAGAAAGGAAAAACGCTATAAATAATAAAACATCAGACGTTTGAATATTCCCTAGCTTCTTATTAACCACTGAAGTCTTAAGATATTTTCTAAATAATCAATTAACCAAGTGTCACTTCATTATGAATTTTGCAGTTTAAATGTTAGATGGTACATTTGTTTTATACGTTATTTTTGTTTTCCGAACTCATTTTTTATCAGTTTCCTGCCAACAGAATACATAGAGAATAATAATGTGCATGACGATCTTGGTTGTTCTGCAATGAAGTTCAGTTAAACACACTAAACGTATTTCGGATGTTTCTTTGGTAGGCACACCATGAACCTTCTAACATGTTTGTTAGTTTTCTTTTTTGCTTGGGCATTATGTGAAATAGTTGTCATCACAAAACAAAAAGATACAATATATAGTGGTCACGTTCTGTTTACGGTATATATGCCGATGTGGTCATTATGCGCCCAGTTTTGCTCAAGAGTGGAGATGTGCAAATCTATAAACTTTATAGAATGGAATAAAACTTGCCAGATAAATGATGCTGAACCCAGGGAAAGTAAATGTGGACTCATTGAAAGTACTGGAAATAGCTTTGTTGCTGCCTCGACCTTTTCAAAGGTAATTACGATATAGGATCTATCAAAACAAATTATTGCAAAATATTTTCAGAACATTTGGGATAATAAAATACCTTATCTTATAATGCTTATTTCGAAATAAACAATTGAAATTAGTCATTTGTTTTTATTACAAATTAATTGTTAAAGGTTTTATACCATTGAATTGCTCGTATTCAGTGAAAAGTATATTAGTCTTTAGAAAGGCAAGTTTTCAAAAGTACTTGATATGGTCTGAATATTCAGAAACTAATAGGATATTTTTATTAGTGCGAAAGGTTTATAATTTAATTCAATTCAAAGTTTATTGCCATAAAAACTTTACAGTTTGTGACATATAACAACAACAAAAACAAACTAGTATCTCAATTGTTTGTAAAACAATTGAAAGGTCTTTCCTGTAAAAGTGATGTTTTCGTAATGTACTTTGTACGACCTTTCGTTTGATATACGACAAACATACCTTCTGAAACTTTTTGCTTACTTTTTTGAGATCGGAAGTATGATATATGTAACATAGAGTAGATGAGCTTTCATTTGATATGCGACAACGCCATGTTCTGGAAAATTTGATTTTTGCACTTAATAACCCTATCCAATTATTTTTTTGAGGTCGGGAATTTGATATTTCAAATGTACATATCATGACCTTTCATTTGATATACAACAACCCTATCTTAAAAGATTTTTTTTTTTTGCACTCAATGACCCCATCCAACCCATGTTTGGGAGACGTCAATTTGAAATTTGAAATGTACGCTTTATGTTCTTTCATTTGATATGCGACAACCTTACCATCTGATAAATTTGAATGTTTCCACTAAATGACCCTTACCGTCCCCCTGGGATGAAAAGGGGGTTAAAAATTTTCATTTTTAAGTAGAGTTTATTAAGACCTTCAATTTGATATATCAGATGACCCCATTTGACAAAGTGCAAATAATGATGCAATATCAACTATATAAATAGAAGTTATGAAACTTGCAAAGTCAATGCAAAATTTGAAAATTTCAAATTGATTTTTTGGTGTTTTTTCCATGGAATGATTTTGGTATTTGGTTAAACATATGACTATGTAAACCTCTTCAATTTCTAAAACATTTTAAGTGGTAAGCTCTTGTTGATTCAGAAATACATGCCTCCGGTCGCAAAACTTCAAACTGCATTATTTCTAAAACGACAATAGATATCTCAAATCTGTTAAATGACAAATGATCTACCGTTAAAGGACAACATTATAGAAAAAGAAATGGGACAATTTCAAAGTTCACCAAGTTCACAATTAATCATCAAATACATGATGCAATACAAAACTTAAGAACCGGAAGTCGTAGAGACATGGGACCATCACCATTCAACTCAGAACCTCTTGACCTTTCAAATATCACAAGGTCAAGGTGAAATTTCATCATGACCTGACATTGACCTCAAATTGAAGGACTTGAATTACTGATCATCTTTGCAGTTTATAGTAGGTCGATATCTGTTACCTTTAAAAAGATATACACACAATACTATACTTTCCAGTTGTAACTTTTAAACAGACGGTTGGACATTTTTGGGCTTATTGTATAAAATGTAGAGCTCGACGAGAGGAACAATTTATACGCTGTATGTATGCAGCAAAGTCTTATCGTTTTCCTAATATGTAAGCTTGAAATTGCAGCGTAATTTTATTTTGCACTCTGTGACCTTTGACCTTGGGTGCATATTAAAGGTCACATGAATTAAAGATTATTGGTGAAGGTTCAAGGTCTCTATGACTTCCGGTTCTGAAAATAGAATTTTTCAAAAATTATTTATAATTCTTAAAGGGAAATAACTCCTTATAAGGGTAAGTAACAAATTAATTGTTTATGTTTATAAACATTGCCATCTGTTCTTGTACATGCTGTCATTTTCAATTACATTCTATCTCTAATACTTTTTGAGAGAAATGCAAATATAAAAAATTGCTATAAGGGGATATAACTCTTAAAGGGGATGATGAAATCCTATGCAGCCTCATAAGGTAATACATCATGATGATATCTACCTATTGTCCATATTAGGTCATGATATCCCTTAAATCATTAAAGGGGGGGCCATGTTGAAAAAAAATCAATAAAAGGGAGATAACTTCTAAAGGGGATGATGAAATCCCACGAAAGTTCATCTGGTAAAAGTTCATGGTGAGGTCTATCGATGGTCCATATTTGGTCTTGATAACTTCAACAGAAAGGGGAAAAGGCCCTGTCAAAAAAATGTTGGAAGAAAAAAAAGAAAAAGAAAAAAAAAAAAAAAAAACATTAGAAAAACAATAAGGTCTTTCCTCACGGAGAGGAAAGACCTTATTAAAGACAATAACTAAGTAACTCAATGTATATACACAAATTTATAGTACAAAATGTATAAACAACATTTGAAAATTCCCTTCCTTCAGATGAAAATGTACATAAAATGGTACATATCTAATTAAAGTTCCTTTTTGCAATAAATCCGATAATTTGCGGTATAGTTTGAAATTGATTACACAATTATGGAATGACTCATAAAAGCTATAAGACATTAAATGCCTATACGCCATATTGCTATGTATTCCTCATTAAAGAATATGTCAAACCTTGATGTAGAATTTGAATGTTATTGCAAGAAAAACGATGGTATGACAATACAAAGGGTTATTGTTTGACATCAATATGTCAAATTTCTCAAATTAAGGAACCACTGAACCCTGTATGCTAACATTGCTTATGTAAATTTTAAAATTGTTTGCATGGACATTGAACGACAAATTTATGTGACGTCAGACACTCAAATCAATCAATGTGTTCGAAGATAGTAGATGTTTTTGTGCTCTGTTAAATTGTTCCTTTTAAAATTGTTATACGATGATGACTGATGTACCCATATTATGACTATTCTATTTATTGTGTCTGTGTATTTAACGCATCAATGTAAATATAACGGAATTTGATGAGACTGTCATTAAAGTGAGAGGGTTAGCGCTATAGAAACAGGTTTAATCCACCATTTCCTACATTTAAAAATGCCTGTACCAAGTCAGGAATATGACAGTTCTTGTCCATTCGTTTTTGATGCGTTTTGTTATTTGATTTTGCCATGTGATTATGGACTTTCAGAATTGATTTTCCTCTAAGTTTAGTATTTTTGTGATTTTACTTTTTTTCGGTAATCTGAATAGCTGGTATATTTGTAAAGAGCAGATTTTGAAACTTCTGTGCAAGTTAAAAAAAAAAAATCTTCCAAGGAAAATCTTCATTAAATTCCGGTACATATAATATTTGTCATAGTTACGATATTCATGTCGACCTTGTGATCTCATTCATCAAGATTTTGTTTATGTCTGTATCTAAAAAAATTGACCTAGATCTTGATGGAAAAACTTTATTTAGGCAGCAACCATTTGATTTTCGGGGGAGGGGGGGGGGCTATAGTTTTTGGAGAAAACAATGTATTTTTTTCGCGACAAGTCGAAAACAATTTTTTTCTTTCAATTTTAGCATTACATATAGTGGCAGCTGAGGGTGAAACAAACAATTTTTTTTTCTCAGAATCTAAAACAAATTATTTTTTTCTCCAAAAACTGGAAACAAACTTTTTTTTCCAAAACAAACCATAGCCCCCCCCCCCCCCAGAAAATCAAATGGTTGCTGCCTAAGTATGTACGTCCCTTACTTGTACGTATGTCCATGCATCCCTAAATTGATTTCTGTTCTCTTACTTTAGTTTGCATGAACCAAATTTTATGAAACTTATACGCAATTCTTATATTAAACACAAAACACAAGTCAAGTTTAAATTTTGTTGGCGTCACTTTTACCATTCTAGATGTAAAGGGGTGAAATTTTCAGTATACCCTATTAAGTATATTTACCCTTATATATAAGTTTGACTTGTAGCTTTATTCGGTTATACATTTATCAGGTGAACATAAAAACTGTCTTTAGATTTAGAAGTATAGATATGTATATATATAAAACAAGAATGTGTCCATAGTACACAAGTGAGTACAAAAGTTCAGGGTCGAATCCGATACCAATACCATTAGTACATGTATATTTACCTATTACCTTATCTGTACATTTCTCATCTGACAGGTGCACCACCAAACGGTGTATTTCGAATTTTGCTATATACACGGGTCATAATTGCAGGGTTGACACTAATAAATTCAATCATTGTCAAATTGTTCCCTATTGTAGTATTTTAATCAGTAAGACTTTCTAAGATGACAATACGAATACTAAAAATTTTAAAATAAGGCATATAGGTACAGTTTTCAATTTGTAAGCGGGCATGACATAAAACAGCGAATTCAACTTTATTTATAACTAAATGAATAAATATAGGACAATGCTGCATGTTGATTAAAAAATTAAAAAATACTTCGGGGCCTTTTGTTTTCCGAATAGTTAATATTACCAATAATTGAAAAGTTCCAGGTCGACAGGTTCAAACAGAAAGATTTTGAAAGCAGAGGAAACTGTATTTTTTTCGCGACAAGTCGAAAACAATTTTTTTCTTTCAATTTTAGCATTACATATAGTGGCAGCTGAGGGTGAAAATTTTTAGAACATTAGGACATTAAGGCCTGGTTTTGGCCCAAGAAAATAAATTGTTTGATAACTTTTTCAAATTGGCACATAATGTTTAGAAATTCATAGGGTCAAGAAATATAAATGAAAAACATTAAGATTCTTATGTGATGACGTCACAATATGTACTGTTTTCACAAAAAACGATGAAAAATACAGAATTTATGCAGTTTTCTATCTTTATTCCTGTTGTGGAAACATCGTGCGCAGCCAAGAAACAACAAAATAATTTAACAGAAGCTTTATTATAACTATTGACAAATTCTCACCAAATATAAAGTTGTTTCTTGGCTGCGCACATACTTTTTCAAACTAAAATATACTTAAAAATTTGATGAAAAACAAGGAAAATTGCGAAATTTTACAAAATAGGCAGATTAAGTCATGATTTGTTGCCATGGTAACTTGTTCAATGTCCAAAATTGTTTTGTTTTTCTGAATACCTTTTACCTAAGATACTTTGTAGTAATTTAAAAATATGTATGATAACTTTTAAATTTGCAGTACTTTTTGGGCCAAATAATGGCCTTTATGCCCCTACTCCATAGAAGTTATTTGTGATACAAGTTAAACAAACATCTTCTTTATTTATGAAGATTGGAACCCCTTTTAGATTATTTATTGGACTACACATTTGGTCTTGAACATCCCCTACAAAATGTATTTAAATACACATGAAGAATGTTATTCTAGAAAAACGTACCATGAGCATTTTGACCAGTGTCATTCATGTTAATTAAACGAGATTATGTCTGTTTCTGTATTTTTATATACGAAAAAAAGTTTCGGTGAGTATTTTGGGGATGGAATATCTATTGCATATTACATTCAAAGACGTGAAAGGTAAACATGTTATAAAAAAGTATTACATATGTGTATTAGTTCGAGATAAATAATGAATTTTGAATGCTTTTGTTAACCTTGGGATCGTAAATTTAGTTAGACTCAACCAAAATTTCGACTCATCCAATTGCGACTTATCAGAAGTCGAATTATATCTATTTATGGAACAAAGTTCGGGACCACGTGAAAACTTTGACTCATCCGAAGTTTCGGGTCAACCGAGTTCGAGACAACGAGAGTTAACTGTGTTTGGAAATTTTACTGAATTGTTCATATTTTGTCACTAGGTTGATTTTTATACGACCGCAAATTTTGAAAAAATTTTCGTCGTATATTGCTATCACGTTGGCGTCGGCGTCGTCGTCGTCGTCGTCCGGCGTCCGAATACTTTTAGTTTTCGCACTCTAACTTTAGTAAAAGTGAATGGAAATCTATGAAATTTTAACACAAGGTTTATGACCACAAAAGGAAGGTTGGTATTGATTTTGGGAGTTTTGGTCCCAACATTTTAGGAATTAGGGGCCAAAAAGGGCCCAAATAAGCATTTTCTTGGTTTTCGCACTATAACTTTAGTTTAAGTTAATAGAAATCTATGAAATTTTGACACAAGGTTTATGACCACAAAAGAACGGTTGGGATTGATTTTGGGAGTTTTGGTCTCTACAGTTTAGGAATTAGGGGCCAAAAAAGGGCCCAAATAAGCATTATTCTTGGTTTTCGAACAATAACATTAGTTTAAGTAAATAGAAATCAATGAAATTTAAACACAATGTTAATGACTACAAAAGGAAGGTTGGTATTGATTTTGGGAGTTTAGGTCCCAACAGTTTAGGAATTAGGGGCCAAAAAGGGACCCAAATAAGCATTTTTCTTGGTTTTTGCACCATAACGTTAGTATAAGTAAATAGAAATCTATGAAATTTAAACACAAGGTTTATGACCATAAAAGAAAGGTTGGGTTTGATTTTGGGAGTTTTGGTCCCAACATAATAAGGGGCCCAAAAAAGTCCAAAATTAAACTTTTGTTTGATTTCATCAAAATTGAATAATTGGGGTTCTTTGATATGCTGAATCTAACTGTCATGACTGTGTATGTAGATTCTTAACTTTTGGTCCCGTTTTCAAATTGGTCTACATTAAGGTCCAAAGGGTCCAAAATTAAACTTAGTTTGATTTTGACAAAAAATGAATCAGTTAGGTTCTTTGATATGCTGAATCTAAAAATGTACTTAGATTCTTGATTATTGGCCCAGTTTTCAAGTTGGTCCAAATCGGGGTCCAAAATTAAACTTTGTTTGATTTCATCAAAAATTGAATAAATGGGGTTCTTTGATATACCAAATCTAACTGTGTATGTAGATTCTTCATTTTTGGTCCTGTTTTCAAATTGGTCTACACTAAAGTCCAAAGGGTCCAAAATTAAACTTAGTCTGATTTTAACAAAAATTGAAATCTTGAAGTTCTTTGATATGCTGAATCCAAAAATGTACTTAGATTTTTTATTATGGGCCCAGTTTTCAAGTTGGTCCAAATCAGGATCTAAAATTATTATATTAAGTATTGTGCAATAGCAAGTCTTTTCAATTGCACAGTATTGCGCAATGGCAAGAAATATCTAATTGCACAATATTGTGAAATAGCTAATTTTTTTTAAATTAGAGTTATCTTTCTTTGTCCAGAATAGTAAGCAAGAAATATCTAATTGCAAAATATTGTGCAATAGCAAGATTTTTTTTTAATTGGAGTTATCTTTCTTTGTCCAGAATCAACTTAAATCTTTGTTATATACAATATACAATGTATATTCACTTTTAACTACCAACTGATAAATTAAAATAATCTTTACCATTCAGTGATAACAAGCAGTTTTTTTACATCTTAATATTTTATGATGTATTTAAATGAGTAGTTATTGTTGCAAACTCCATTAGAAATTTTAATTGAGATTAGTTTTGGAATAAGGGAAAGAGGGATGTGATTAAAAAAAATGGGTTCAATTTTTCTCATTTGAAATTTCATAAATAAAAATGAAAATTTCTTCAAACATTTTTTTGAGAGGATTAATATTCAACAGCATAGTGAATTGCTCTAAGAGAAACAAACATTTTAAGTTCATTAGAACACATTCATTCTGTGTCAGAAACCTATGCTGTGTCAACTATTTAATCAC
Organism: Mytilus galloprovincialis; assembly: GCF_965363235.1. Lineage (NCBI taxonomy): Eukaryota > Metazoa > Mollusca > Bivalvia > Mytilida > Mytilidae > Mytilus > Mytilus galloprovincialis. The sequence goes on along the minus strand of NC_134848.1, from coordinate 28,530,833 downwards.
AATCCAAATTTAGAGCTGAATCCAGCTTGAATGTTGTGTCCATACTTGCCCTAACCGTTCAGGGTTCAACCTCTGCGGTCGTATAAAGCTACGCCCTGCGGAGCATCTGGTTACATTTCTAATCAAATACAGTAAACCTTTATTTTAATCAGTCTTTATTATTTCAGCTATTATTTGCATTTTAATCAGTCTTTATTATTTCAGCTATTATTTTGCCATGAAAATTAGTAACACCTTTGATTAAAAGACATATAATTTCAGTCGGTTGATTTTATGAATTAGAATGAAATTATTTTCTTCTGAATTTTCTGCCCATAGATGGCGTTTAGGTTAAGTGTTTTGTGTGATTTGGCGGTTAAATCATTCGGCACGACAGGGTCTACTCGATAGGTTACGTTAATTTTTACATCCATGCTATTTGATATTTTGTATCATGCATTACGAGATTGTGTGTATTGTAATACTATACTAGTATATATAAATATATATATATATATGATGACTTTTCGTTCTGATAAGTAATTTGTATACAATAAATATTATTAAATGGTTTTTATTAAACCAGCCCTCGGATATGTCGTGTGGTATTGCACTTTACCTTTTCTTGTTATTTATAATTATGATTATTATGAGTGGTTGTGATATATGGGTGTTAAAGGAAGAAGAACAACTTATACGTACGGCATATGTTAGAATTTTGAAGTATTTTGTTAAAATGATGATCCAATACATACATCATTTCTAGATAAACAAAGTCTAAATTCATAATTTAAAAGTTCAATCATAACAATCTCAAAATGATTTTGTAATTCCATCAAAAAATATTCATCTAGGCTGAAAATGTTGTAACATCGGGAAAAAAAATCCTACAAAGTTTTGAAAAGTTCATGTTCATATAATTCTTTGGCCGAACAATTTCAGAAACTAGCTGGTCAATGCGAAAGACATGATTGTATGTGCAATGAGGCCTGTATGCCACGGGGACATGAATACTATTGTGTTCCATTACCTATAACGTTATCTGAATGTAGCACACGTAAGTTTTAATTTTTATTCCATAAAAGAGGGACGAAAGATACCAAAGGAACAGTAAAACTCATAAATCTAAAAGATCTGACAACGCCATGGCTAAAAATGAAAAAGACAAACGAACAAACAATAGTACACATGACACAACATAGAAAACCAAAGAATAAACAACACGAACCCCACCAAAAACTAGGGGTGATCTCAGGTGCTCCGGAAGGGTAAGGATAAACATCTACACAAAATGATCTGATCAACAAAATGTGTTTTTTCATGACTTTCGATGTGTTCACCCTTCACATTTATTATTGAAGTGAAACAGTATTTTTCTCCTGTATTCGCAGCAGCTTATCATCAGATTTTAAAGGATGAAGTTTCATGTAAAACTTCTATTTTCAAACAACTTTGTCATATTTAAACTCTATTATGTAAACGATGTTCTTCAGTGCTTGAAATAAAATTGTTTTCTTGTTATTATGTCGTTTCGCATGATCTCGGACGAAATTGATATACATATCATTTCCATAATCTTCTCTTTTTATTATTATAAAAGTGAAATTACCAATTGTTTAAAGAATAGTAAAGAAGGTACTCTAGATCACTGATGCAAATTTATTTAAAACTTAATCATTACTAAGTAAGAAATTGCAAAATTTCAGTCTTCATTAGCAAAACCACACATACAATACGAACTGACACGGTTTTATATCAGTGGCGACAGGTTCTTTTCAAAAAGGACCAGTATGTAAAGTTTTTAAAAACTGGAAAATGTTAAGCTGATATCAATATTATTATCACAAAGTGTCATCATTCACTCATTCTCCGTGCACTATACGTATATTATCTGATACATGAAACAAACATAAATTAATAAACATAAAACAAATCTATTTTTTTAAATGACTTCAGATCTTCGCATACGGGACTGCAGTGACCTTCCACAAGGAAGTTTGTCAGGGGTATATACAATATATCCATCAGACGAGAAGATTGATGTTTACTGTGACATGGATACCGCAGGATTTGGTTGGACTGTAAGTGTAGTGAAAAGTAGATTTTAGTCAACTTTCGTCTTAATGTTAGTGTCATTTTATTCGTACAGAATACAAATATTAATGTTAAGTGTATTTTACTTTTGAAACATTAGTGTTGACTTTGTCGAACAAATGAAATGAGTACCAGTATTTCTTTGTACTATTTAACACGAAACATTTGTCGCATCAAGAGAATGTTTTATTAAATAACCCCCCAAGGATGACTGGGGTATAGAAATATGGTCACTTGGTCTTCTCCCGACGTCCAGTGGCTAATATTTCATGCATATTCAGGACGAGAACAAGTTCACAATTAATACAATAGGTAGGTTGATACGATAAAGGCCATCTGGAATGATGGTCGGAGAAATTTGGACTGCCACTGGAAAATGAGAGTATCTTGGATAGGGACAGAAATTTTGCCTTGCATCAGGCCTACTACGGACCCCTCAAAAGAGTTGTTGCAAGGGTTCTTAACGTGACTGCGAACTTGATACATCCCGCACAGCCAAACGGACGCCCCACTTCGGCAAGCGTTTTACTGCCGGTCGGGAGAAGACCAAGTGACCATATTTCTATATCCAGTCACCCTTGGGGGTATCATCTTTCCAAGCATTTGGAGCTGTCACATTATATCTTAAGAATTGCCAGAGCCTTTTCTCTCAATATGGAACAGTAAATGCATATGAAACGTTTTAATTTTGATTCTTCTGACATCTAGATTTGCCTTCATCCGTAAGGCAAAAAAAAAAGAAAAGAAAAAGAAAGTTACAATTAGTAGCACAAGTGAAGAGCTATAACTTAAAAAAAACAGACAAGAATAATAATATATTGTAATGACGATACTGTATCCACACACAAATTAACTTCATTGGAAACGGACTAATCGCTGAAAGATTGATAGATTGATGGTTGCATAACGTCCAGTGGCAAATATTTCATGCATATTCAGGACGAGAACAAGTTCACAATAAATACAATAAGTAGGTTGATACGATAGAGGACATCTGGGATGATTGTCGGGGGAAATTTGGACTGCCACTGGAAAATGAGGGTATCTTGGATAGGGACAGAAATTTTGCCTTGCAACAGGCCACCTACGGACCCCTCAAAAGAGTTGTTGCAATGGTTCTTAACGTGCAAAGAGCGTGGCACCGGATTTAACGTTCCCCTTCTGACAGGACGTGACTGCAAACTTGATACATCCCGCACAGCCAAACGGACGCCCCACTTTGGCAAGCGTTTTACTGCAGGTCGGGAGAAGCCCATGTGACCATATTTCTATACCCCAGTCACCCTTCGGGTGAATCGCTGAAAGACAATAATAATCAAAACCAAGGAGTAAACAAAGACCCACAAAACCAAGGACATTTACATCAACAGTTATATTTAATAATTAAGAACCAATACGAACTCCACTAAAAACCGGGAGTGAAATCAGATGCTCCGGAAGGGTAAGAATTTCCTGCACCGTATACCGTACGGCACCCGTCGTGTTATTTCTTTGTTCAGTTCGGTAATGATGAATGGTTATTATGACGGAGGAAGAATATCAGATATGATTTCTAACACACTTTTGTCATAATGGCCAATCAGCTCATGATGGCGACCGTAAAATTTCTTGAGTGATGACCTTAATTTGATTGATTCATAGCCCTCCCTGTCTTAGCAACTGACAACTCCTGGTAACTAACAGAAAACCCTTGCCGTTTTTGGCACAACTATTTTTATCTTTTGGTCCTCGATGCTGTTCCACTTTGTACCTGTTTCGGCTTTTAAACTTTTGTATCTGGGCGTCACTAGTAGGTCTTGAGTGGACAAAATACACTTCTGGCGTATTAAAATTTTGAACTTGTTGCCTTTTGATGGCTGTTGCTCGTGTGATTCTTTGTCAATTGTGTTCTCCAATTTATTTATATTGTAGTCCTGTGGTGTTGTGTTGTCATTTTGATGTTATATTTCACATGGCCATAAAAGTGCGAGGTTCAACCCACCATTTTTTCCTTTAAAAATGTCCTGTACCAAGTCAGGAATATGGCCATTGTTATATGATAGTTCGTTTCTGTGTGTGTTACATTTTAACGTTGCGTCGTTTGTTTTCTCTCGCTTTGAGTGTAAATTCAAATTGCGATAAGACGTGTCACGGTACTTGTCTATCCAAATTCATGTATTTGGTTTTGATGTTATATTTGTTATTCTCGTGGAATTTTGTCTGATGCTCGGTCCGTGTGTGTTACATTTTAGTGTTATGTCGTTCTCCTCTCTTATGTTTTATGCGTTTCCTTCGGTTTTAGTTTGTTGCCGCGATTTAGTTTTTTGTCCATGGATTTATGAGTTTTGAACAACGGTATACCACTGTTATTTAGCAACTTTTGAGAAAGCAGTATTCCTCGTTCAACAAAAAAATCAACGTACTTTCAGCTAGCTCCAGAGTCTCAATTGAGACACATATGAAATGTCGAGAATGTGTTTTATTTGATTTCATTATATTAATTAATGTTATATAATTTTTCAAAAGGTTTTTCAAAGCAGAATGAATGGAAGTGTGAATTTTTACAGAGGATGGTGCGATTATGAGATTGGATTTGGAAATTTGAATTCAGAGTATTGGTTAGGTAATTTTCTTTTTATAATCCATTGAAAAACCCGTTCTCCATTCTGCACACTCACAGCTGGAAAAGCCGTCTTTGTTTTTTTTTAATGCTTTTTGAGGATAAAGTTTTCAACTTCAATGAAAAAAAAGATTGGTTAATTATTTCTTTGTATAAGAATGTTAGAAGTATCAAGCGGAGACGATTCACGTTTGATGTAAAGGTTATTTATAAGCATGCTAGTTGTTTAGTGTTAACCCATGTCATAGATTGAATAGAAACAACAAATTTAACTCATATCCACAATCATAAATATATACGATTTAAAAATCAAAACATATCACGAAAACTCTTTCTTGTTTTTATAACAACTGAACATAGGAATCGACCCAGAAAGTTCTTTATGTATATTTCAGTAATTTTGTGTGCTTTTTTTATGCTGATTCTTATCAGGATTTTTAAAAAATCATAAAAGGACTGAACTCCAAGGCAAATCCAAAAATGAAAAATGCCTTACGACATGGCAAAATCAAAAGCTGAAACAAAAAAAAATATAGAAAACAAATATTATAGTTCTTACTTGCTACTGTAATTCAAGGTTGTTTAAAGTTAGTCAACATCTCACCTGAATGACACTCGCATAGAACTGAACCAATATCTCACTTATACAATTTAGTACAAACTAAGTAGATTTAACAAACAACACAATCATATTAACTAATAAAGATAATTTAAATGCAGCTCAAAACTGTAAGATTCAAAAAGCCGATCGATTGTTGTTTGTACGCAGAAGTATATATTATTTCATTTTTTGCACAGGAAATAATTTCATAAATATTTTAACCACTTCTGGAAACTACAAGCTTTACATACACCTTGAGGATTTTGAAGGGAATTCGAGATATGCCAAGTATTCTAAATTCAGTGTCGGAGATGCCAGAACAAAATATACTTTGAACATAGATGGATATAGCGGTAACGCAGGTATAACTTCACCATTTCAAATGAATATTTTGAAATAATGAACGTATTGTGTGATACATTCAAATGACATATCATTATCGTTAACATTATCTCTCTTAAACATGAATTTAATCTCTCTAGATGGTCAATTTAAAGGCACCGACAAAAAATAGCTAAAGTTGTCAATTTTGTTCCTGATTATTTGAAAAAGATATATACTAAATACTTAAACAGAGTTAAGTCTTTAATACTTGCATATTTAAGGCAAAAAAGAATAGTATATGTATTAACATCAATTATCAAAATATATATGAATGTTATCATTATAGGTTGATAATTCTGCAGGTGGGTTTGGCCCCTTACGGTATGCTGGTCAAGTACCCAGAACCTCGATAAAAATGAGAATACCGTTTGATTAAAATTTAATGCTATAACATTTTGAAAATCTTTTTTGATTTAAGGAAATAAACTCATCATAGATACCAAGACTGAATTTTATGTATACGCCAGACGCGCGTTTCGTCTACAAAAGACTAATCAGTGACGCTCGAATCCAAAAAAGTTTTAAAAAAGCCAAATAAAGTTCAAAGTTGAAGAGCATTGAGATTCAAAACTCCTAAAAGTGTTGCCAATTACAGCTAAGAATATATCTTCTGCATGTCAAGCTCTGATCTCTTGTCCGTTTTTTACTATAAACCTCATGTTCTTGTTTGTTTAGTCAGCCGTCCAATGCTTGAATTAAGTTTGGATTTCCAAATATTTCAGTCTTTGGTACCACTCTTAATAAAGACATAAACTGCCGAGACGCTCATTTGGTGCAGTCAAATTTTGTACTAGTAATGCTATGACTTTTAATATGTTTTGGAATCGACGACAAAAAAATCAGAAAACGAAATCAGGTATTATCGCCCTGTTTTTGCAAAGTGTTTCTGTTATAAGTGTTTATGAAATTTAATCTTTATTTATTTTCTCAGGAGATAGCTTTACCTTCCACAAGGACATGATGTTTTCTACGAAAGACGAGGATAATGACATAAACTTACCAGGCAGCTGTTCACAAGCGTTTAAAGGAGCATGGTGGTACGGTTCATGGCTAATTTAAACGGGGAATATTTAGGAGGACATCACTCGAATGAGGCCAATGGTATCGTATGGTATACATGGACAGGAATGTTCTACTCATTGAAATCCACAAGAATGATGATTAAACGGTACTAAGAACCATGTTACGAAAGACCTACATTTTCTGTTTCACAAGTCAATGATATTTCATTCGTGTTTAATGAAGCAAATAATTTGAAGATACGCAGAGTTTAAAATATGTGCTTACTGAAGTGAAATAAAATTTGGTAATGGTATATATTGTCTTAATTTCATTGATTAACGATCATTAACTACCTATCAACGTTCTTTTTGGTGAACAATCTATTTTTAAAATAATGGAATAGATATTTGAACAAAAAAAGAACACAAACTTGAAACTAATCTGGTTGCCGTCATGCTACTCCTAAACGTAAAAAAAAAAAGCAGTAAAGAAACTGATTTAAAGGACACAGTAAAACTGATACACGAGAAATACAAAGAAAACACAACAAAACACTGCCTCAGTCTGAAACATTTTAAATTTGATTTCAACGAAAAACATGGTAAAACGTATGAAACCGGAACTGTCCAGAAACAAGATGCAGCACGAATAAACGTAGAGCGTATGTGTTTTGTCATCTCGTTATGGATGGAAGAATGTACATCCAAATATAAGGCAATGAACTCTTCCCGATTCAATCACAATCTCAGGAGGAAAGCTACTATTCTGGCGTTAGTGATGATGACACTACCCTTGATTTAAGTAAAGTGGACGATAGGGGGCATCGTTTCGATGTCCTGGATTATTTATCCACACATTCAGAGGGTGAACTTACATAAGAAAAAAATAACAAAGAAGATCAGCGTGATGATGATTCTATTTGTTCAGAAATCTCTGAATGCAAAACAGGATTGATCACTTGAATTAATCAACTTTTATATCCACATAGAGATAGATCGGTTAAAAACTCAAATCAGTTGACATGCTATACTGTAACCAACTTGCAAGAGATGGTTCTAAATTCACTTTGATATGGAAGGACGAACCGCCGTATTTGATATACCGAAACGGCTTCGGGAATGTCGAGAGAACTGCAACCATTTTTTATTTAAAATAGTTGTCTTAGCGATAACTGCATTACGCATACTTTTACATTATTCTTCTTCTTTTATCAGGGTGTAGAATCTGTGTCTCTCTGTTTCTCACTGTCAACAATACTCATTCCGTCAAATGAAATGTTCTTTTTTTTCTGTTTTCTGATCAACAGTTGGAGTCTTCTTTGGTCGCAATATACATATCGGACCAGAATTTCCTTTGCAGTCTGGAGTTGTTAATAACATTGACTAACACATCTCTGTGGCATTGTATACTTAGGAGATAACTGTATTGTCTTTTAAGCTCCGACGGCATCAATTGGGGATTTGATGGTCGCAAATTAAGTTTACTGGCGACGCGTCGGAGCTTAAAATACAATACAGTTATCTCCATTCTAAAGAAGTTCATTTTCTCCTAACACTTATTGTGTGCTTAATAGTACACACTTGTCAGTACACATCGATTAGCTGAGGGCCGATAACAGCTTTCATTCGCAAGAAATAGCTCGAACTTGTGTCTACCTCATTTAAATAAATTTGGCTTTACAAAAATAACAATAATGAAAGATGATCTTTAAAAGTTCTTTTAAAAAACAACAGTTGCAGTTTTAGAATTATTATATTTTCTCAAAGTTCAATCAACTTGATCCTGAGAAAGATGGCGTCGAAAATTGTGGAAAGAAGATGTCATCACAAAGTTGTCAAATTTACTGGTTTCCTGGATGAGTCATGTGGTCATTGTTGACATGTACAGTGGAATTATTAACCTCAAATTGTTTTAATACATCGGAGCTCGGGGTAAATTAATCTGTTGCATAACGTTATGACTCGTGTTGTTGATTTGTGTCAACGGCATCCTCGTCTCGTTAGCAATGGCGAAATTTTGCTGAACGCTAGAGAGGGGACTAGATGAAACGGCTGGGACAATAGCGTTTGGGGTATAACTAGTGTTGGAATCACCCTGGAGAATGGCAGAGTAATCCCTTTTTTGTTTATCACTGGAATTTGAATGATAAGAGTTCAAGCTTCTCTCACATTTGTGGCCAGTTATCTTCATTATTTCCCTGTCAGAGACACCCGAGTGTGCCAAAACGTTGATTGTTGTAGCCCGGACACAATGATTTATGTACACCTTTGTTAATCCTTTGTTAATCCAGCATCTTTTGAACTGGCTTTCATCATGTCGTTCAACATTCTTTCTCCATAGGGCCTACTGGTGTACCATGTTGTGTCCGAATCTAAAATCTTGATTCTTGGGAGCTGAAAGAAGCATTCAGACTTAGGGTTACGCTTGTCCATATAAAATTCAAAAGATTCCACTGGACAGCCTTGCGTATACGTTGCGTAAACTCGGGGTGACTTCTCAAAATTATCATCCCCAAGTCCCCCTCTGTGATTTTTTGTTGTTTCACTTACAACCATTTCAGTATACTTGAAACCTCTGTCATCTTGGTTTATAGCAAACGTTTTGTTAGTAAAAGTTTTTTGGTTTTCACGACCGCGTCTTCCAAAACCAAGCAAAATATCGAACCACACCTAACGTAGTAGTGCTATAGGATTTTTGGTGGAGAGAACACCTGACAACCTTAGTTTTTCAAGGTCTCCATCTGAGATTGATGAGTGATGCTTTGTGACATCAAGGCCTTCCCTTTGCAATTTTTTTTATCATAGCTGTAAACATTTGTTAGATTTGTGAAAATCCTGTTTATCTTCAAGTAGAGAGAATGATTTGTTGCGTGGTGGTATATATTTATTGACGCTCTTATGCCAACAAAAGTTCTATTTGCATATAGTTGACCATCTGTGTTTCGGAACTCTGCATGAAAATTTCTAAGAATTTGATTAAGCTGTTCGTTGAAAATTGCTCAAAGTTTGAGTCTTGTTTTGTTTCAGTCAACCATTCTGTAAGAAAAAAAAAAGAAATTTAATGATAAATATATCATTCTATTTTTTTGATTTAATAGTTTCTTGCTTTATAAATAATTTGATATGAGCGTCACTGATGAGTCTTATGTAGACGAAACGCGCGTCTGGCGTACTAAATTATAATCCTGGTACCTTTGATAACTATTTACACCACTGGGTCGATGCCACTGCTGGTGGACGTTTCGTCCCCGAGGGTATCACCAGCCCAATAGTCAACACTTCGGTGTTGACATGAATATCAATAATGTGGTCATTTTAATTAATTTCCTGTTTACCAAACTGTGAAATTTTCGAAAAACTAAGGATTTTCTTATTCCAGGCATAGATTACCCTAGCCGTATTTGGCACAACTTTTTGGAATTTTGGATCCGCAATGCTCTTCAACTTTGAACTTGTTTGGCTTTATAAATATTTTGATATGAGCGTCACTGATGAGTCTTATGTAGACGAAACGCGCGTCTGGCGTACTAAATTATAATCCTGGTACCTTTGATAACTATTTACACCACTGGGTCGATGTCACTGCTGGTGGACGTTTCGTCCCCGAGGGTATCACCAGCCCAGTAGTCAACACTTCGGTGTTGACATGAATATCAATAATGTGGTCATTTTAATAAATTTCCTGTTTACCAAACTTTAAAATTTTCGAAAAACTAAGGATTTTCTTATTACAGGCATAGATTACCTTAGCCGTATTTGGCGCAACTTTTTGGAATTTTGGATCCGCAATGCTCTTCAACTTTGTACTTGTTTGGCTTTGTAAATATTTTGATATGATCGTCACTGATGAGTCTTATGTAGACGAAACGCGCGTCTGGCGTACTAAATTATAATCCTGGTACCTTTGATAACTATTCTTACATGTGTAACATTCATTTTGATTTGATAACAACACTTATTTACCCAATTGATGCTATGGAACGCAAGCGCAGACAGCATATGACAAGTTTTAAATACATGTTTTAACATTGTTTTTTTGTCAGTTTCAGAATTTCACTTTTTTTTCAAGTAGTCGCTGAACCATGAAAATGAGGTTAAGGACATTGGACATGTGACTGACGGAAACTTCGTAACATGAGGCCTCCATATACAAAGTATGAGGCATCCAGGTTTGTTACCTTATAAAATATAAAGCTTTTAAGAAGTTAGGTAACACCGCCGCCGCCGGATCACTATCCCTATGCCGAGCTTTCTGCACTAAAGTCGCAGGCTCGACATTTGCTATTTCGTCGGTCTTAATTATAGTTTTGCGAAAGCAAATTTTTATTCTTCCCTCGCCAGGATTCCAACCCATGCTACTGCGATACCGTAACATCAAATCGCCTGCTCTGTAGTCGTCCCGCTAGACCACACGACCACCTGGGCTTCATTAAAATAAAGCTTGCGGTGGCCGGGTGTTACCTTTCCACGTCAGTTTTAATCTAGCGTCGTACTACAGTACATAATATATAAGACATTGAGATATTATTTTAACAGATCAGCTAAATTATCTATAGTAAAGGATCCTACAAATTAATGTAAGATACAGTCACAGAAAATAATTATATTTATAAGTACGTTTGAGCCAGTGACAACTCTACAACAGATTTAATCTGTTGTAACTCTACAACAGATTTAATCTGTTGTAGAGTTGTTACTGGCTCAGACGGACTTATGTATATAACAAATCGATAAAGGCTATGCACAACTAGAACATATAAGCTTATACGCATGATTTTATTGATTTTATATCGCCTAGGCAGGAAGTTGAAAACTCGTCATTTTTTATCTTTAAGTAACGTTGTGTAGTTAATGTATAGACTTTTTACTATAATGCATGCCCTGTAAATAATATTCAAAATTTTGTTAAAACTTAATAACTTTTAAATCGTGACCCAATTTTTATGTACATAGAAGTTATTAGTTTTATCTTTTAGGGATTTAACTGTACATAATGTTATATTAAAATAGTAAGGTATTGACTCACATAATAAGGATTACTAACCAACCTTAATTCGGTAAGGTTGGTGTACTACAACTATTGAAAACAGTATAACATACACTTCGCACATATTACTAATTCCGACGGTTGGGTGACGCTGTTTATGTCCACTGTTGATGACTGATTTCGTCTTTGGTGTTGCAATTGGAATCAAATCTGATAAGAGCTGGTGTTTAACATTATCGGAAATGTTCTTGTTAGGCATCAACTGCTCTATACTCTCACTTATGCGTTTACTGTCATTGTTCTTAGAAAAAAAGATATAAATTTAAGGTATAGAAAGAAAGATTAAGTGTATATACGTGCATATTTTATTTAACACACACAGTGTATATATACACAGATTATTAGTAACTACCCCAAAATTGACTGGGGAAACGAAATATGATCACTTGGTTTTTTTCCCTATCCAATATACCCTCATTTTCCAGTGGGAGTCCAAATTTCCCCAGACCATCATTTCGGATGGCCTGTATCGTTACAAGATTTATCTAATGTATTTATTGTTAACTTATTCTGGTCCTGAACATGCATGAAACATTTGCAACTGGACGTTAGGCAACCAACAATCAATCAATGTTTTATGAATTTTTATTTTCTTTAGCTAAACACTGTTATTTCGCATTGTATGCATTTTCGACTGATATGATTCCACTCTTAAAATGTTTTTTATAATACTCACTTCTGGTGTTCCAGACTCAGTCCAACGAGATGTGGCTTGTCTACTTAAAACTGGTGTGTTGCAAATTGTTGAAAGGGTGCATGCAAGTGCTGGGCAGTACTGTTCAATGAGAAATTTGAGATGCCCAAGGATGAACTAGTTTCATGCATTATCGTAGCATTATGTGAAGTATGATGATGAGTTTAATCATTATACATTGACATTTCGGGGCCTTTTATAGCTAACTATGTGGTATGGGCTTTGCTCATTGTTGATGGCCGTACGGTTGGCTATAATTGTTAATTTTTGTGTCATTTTGGTCTTTTGTTGAGAATTGTCTCATCGGCACTCATACCACATCTTCTTTTTTTTTTTAAATAATCCGTGTCAGATGTTGTCATTTTTGGGTCCATCAATTCATCCGAGTCTGAGGAATAGACTGCCAGGTCTGGTATCTGCAACTAGGGGCTCTTAAGAGCCTGTGTCGCTCACCGTGGTCTATGTGCATATTAAACAAAGGACACAGATGGATTTATGACAAAATTGTGTTTTGGTGATGGTGATGCGTTTGTAGATCTTACTTTACTGAACATTCTTCCTACTTACTTTAATCTTTATCTATAATGAATTTATCCCATTAGTTACAGAGGAAAATATTTTGTAGTCTATAAAAATTAACTATTAAGGACAATAACTCCTCAAGGGTCAATTGAACATGTAGCAGTTGTATTTTCCTTCTTAAAATAGAGTTTGTAATTTTCAGGTACATGGTTTACACATGTTTTTTTTAATATATATTATATTAAGGGAATAAATTAATTATATATTAAGGAAAATCACTATTCAACAATGTTTGTTCATTGCTAACAAGTGTTTACACAATTTCAGCTTACTTACATGTACATCACTAATTAATAAGTAATTATTCAGATTATAACAAATATTTGTTTACATTACAATATTTAACCTTTTCATCTCTTACAAGTGTGGGTGTCCCCTTAGGGTGTTTATTTAGCAATATGAATTTAAAGCAATTAAGTTTTCAATTCACTAATACACTTCACAAAAATGCATTTTTTCAAACTTTGGATTTATTCAAACAAAGCTTGGAAGTAAACAAGGTATCCAGAAATGGGCAAACCTTAATCGTATTCTGCTCTTCATATAGAATTATTATAGAAAAGGAAGAAATTTAATGTTTCATCCTCTGAAAATGACTCTGAATGTTTATCTGTATAAATTGTATAGATTTAGCTATAATACTATGATATATGTATTTAATATTTTGTGTTAAAAGAAGCTTAAAAAATCATATTGCCCAGTATTACCCATTTCTGGGAGTATTGCCCAGCCCGGGATAATCCGGGTTTTCCCACCCGGATAATACTTTGCCAACCCTGAGCCCAAGCAACATATTTATTACCTATTTTTTTCCATAGTTTACTTTATAAGCGACCAAACATGCTGATAAGAATGACTTTACCACCTTGCATCAAACAGATGTTTTCTGTTAATGTCTGATATATATTATTTTTTTATCGTCATGCACCTAAAATTAAGGTTAACTTTATTTGCCTAGTTATTTACTGTTATCATCATGACAGTAACCCCTTTATGACCCTCACAATTTTCATTTGGGGAGGGTAAGTAGAAAGGCAGTTAACACATTTATATTTTATAAAAGCCTTTGTTAAAATCTGTTTTAAAATGGTTTTATTTGGTTTTTTTTATTAGAAATTTGAATTGAGATCGGTTTTGGAATAAAGGAAAGGGGGATGTGAAAAAAAAAATTGGGGGGGGGGGGGGGGGGGGGGGTTCAATTTTTCTCATTTCAGATTTCATAAATAAAAAGAAAATTTCTTCAAACATTTTTTTGAGAGGATTAATATTCAACAGCATAGTGAATTGCTCAAAGGCAAAACAAAAATTTTAAGTTCATTAGACCCCATTCATTCTGTGTCAGAAACTTATGCTGTGTCAACTATTTAATCACAATCCAAATTTAGAGCTGAATCCAGCTTGAATGTTGTGTCCATACTTGCCCAACTGTTCAGGGTTCAACCTCTGTGGTCGTATAAAGCTGCGCCCTGCGGAGCATCTGGTTAAGATTTACTGGACACAACTAAAATATAAAAATATAGGGTGCTTCATACAATGGAAAGCGCAAAAATCCAAAGTTTACGGATTGGAATATAAATGTAAATAAAAAACAAATAAAAACTGGACAGGATCACTTAAGCTTTATACAGTAAAAATAAAGGGGACACTCTACCTTATCACATATGTACAAATAGCTCATATCACAAATGTTCAATATTTATGGTTTTACTTTTATATATACAGTTCATCGGACGGATTCACAATTTCTGCAGAATACAAGTTCTCTCGGTATGCAACCTATAGCACATATCGGTAGACATTTTTTTGAATTTTGTCCAAGTCGGTACGACTGTTAATATCAGGCAATATAACCGTACTGTCAATAATCAATTTAACAATATCTACTTGATTTTTAAATCTTTCAGTCCATCCTGACGTGCCTATAAAAGAGATCACTAAGGCCTTTAGATTATTGAGTAATGCCTTTCTCTGCTGATGCAGGACAGAGGAGTAAAAAGTGTGTTACGTCCTCATTTGATGTTCCACACAATCTGCATAAGGAAGACTCTTTTCCACCACTAAATTTATGTTTATTTGACTCAAAGAGATATGTTCCAGTTAAAAGACGAATTTTTACTGCTCCTTTCTTAACATCTGAGATTGTTGACGATAAGCTGGTCCAAACAGGGTGTACTGATCCAATTTTTAAGAGAGTTCTATCCAGGTGTACCAATCCTACAAAATCTATGAACAACATCTTCAAACAATGCATGTAGACACTTTTCTGCTGTTTCATTTACAACACGTAAATAATTAGTAGAATAATCAAAAGATTTGAATGTCTCCAAATATTAAATAAATTCGTATCATTCAAAAGGACACTGACAGTGACTCAAAAATCAGAACCATACTAATGAAATATTTTCTCCTGCTGATCTGAAAGTCTCTTTTCATTAACTTCTGATATAAATCCATATGTGTCATCAGTTATGTTTGTTAATCCTTGTGAGAAGCTTTGTTTCCTTTGTGTCTCTAAAAGTGTTTCCTTGTACTTTAGAGTCATGCATCAATTCTGTATATCTCCTTGTAAGAGACCACCCCAAGGGTGACTGGGGTATAGAAATATGGTCACTTGGTCTTCTTCCGACCGGCAGTAAAAAGCTTGCCGAAGTGGGGCGTCCGTTTGGCTGTGCGGGATGTATCAAGTTTGCAGTCACGTCCGGTCAGAAGGGGGACGTTAAATCCGATGCTTCGTGTAAAGAGAGTGCCACGCTCTTTGCACGTTAAGAACCCTTGCAACAACTCTCTGAGGGGTCCGTAGGTTGCCTGTTGCAAGGCAAAATTTCTGTCTCTATCCAATAAACCCTCATTTTCCAGTGGCAGTCCAAATTTCCCCTACCATCATCCTCTATTATAACAACCTACCTATTGTGTTTATTGTTAACTTGTTCTCGTCCTGAATATGCATGAACTATTTGCCACTGGACGTTAAGCAACCAACAATCAATCAATCAATCCTTGTAAGAGAGTCCAACAGCAGTCAAAGTTAATTCATCTTGACTAACGGGCTCTGTGTCATTTTGGTCTTTTGGGAAGGGTTGTCTCATTGGCAATCATATCTCCTCTTTTGTATATATGATTATTTTTAGCCTCTCCATATACTAATATAACCTACATCTTTTGAGTCACCATTGTGCAGTCGCCATCAGAATTGACCCCTCTTTCACCTGGGTTTACTCCTATTTGAAAAAGTCGATGGTGCTCCACTGGCGGAGGATACAGATCCGAAAGACAGAGGAGCCTCGTTCCGGATCTGTCATTCAGAGAGCTACAGCCATAACAGACAAACGTTTAACGCTGTCTACGCTGAAAACCATTGAAATATATATCTTTTGCCGTTATGTATTAAAAATTAAATACTTGTTGACTTTTTTCAAATGTTACTTTTACTTTTATTTCCTCGATAATTATTTTGTTTCGAGTTTCGATCCTCGTTTGTTCATCGTCATTTTTTGGACGTCAATATATATGTATTCACGAAAAGAACACACGTATGTTAATAATCATGTCAGTATTATAGGTAGAATGAATATTATAGATAGAATGAATAAACTATGTGAATTACATTGTTGCTTAATCATCAAAAAAATCTTCCTTCAATAGTGCAATAAATAGGTAACCTGTCCTCTGAGTTTAAAAAATAAATAACCGATCAAAAACACATCCTTTTGAAAGATTGTTGACTTGTTTCTGAATTCAACAGACAAATATAAAAATCTCTGAAACACTCTTGAATTTTCTTCTTTTTTTTTGAATAAAAGACAAAATATGTGCTGGGCATTTGGAGTGCCAAATTGTATGTAAAATACTTGTACAAATGTTTGTGTAAAATGACAGTTCAAATATTCTATATAGTTACATAAAAATAAAACATGCATTCATATACATACATGTATATGTCAATGAACTGCCTTATGTTTGCAGATGACATTTTGTTATTATCTGAAACTCCTGAAGGTTTACAGAACTCTATAAATAAACTAAATTCTTATTGTAATAAGTGGCAGCTCACAATAAATACACTAAAAACTAAAATAATGGTCTTTCAACAGAAAAACATTTTATATAATAAATATGATTTTTACTTAAATGGTGACAAACTAGAAAAAGTTTTAAAATATAAATATCTTGGAAATATAATTGAAGCATCTGGGAAATTGACTTCATCACACACTGAATTGGCTAAGAAAGGTACTAAAGTTTTGTTTTCTATTTTTAAGTATCTTTCTCCTTTAGAAAATGTGTCTATAAAAGTAAACCAAAAATTGTTCGAATCACTAGTTAAACCTATTCTTATGTATAACTCTGAAATTTGGTATATGGATTTTTATGAAAAAATAATAAGAGCTAAAAGACGAGCTCAAATTAAAGACATGAGTAAATTTGATATTTTAGCAATGATTGATAGTCAAGTGGAGAAGACACATTTAAAATTTTGCAAATATATACTTGGGCTTAGTAAACAATCTGTCAATATAGCTGCAAGAGCAGAACTAGCTCAGTATCCCATAGATGTCTTTATTAAAGTACAATCATTGAAGTACTTAGCAAGAATTTCTAGTGATGAAAATAACCCTTTATTATATGATGCTTTTTGTTTATCTGATTGGCTTAGCACTAACGGTATATTTTCATGGTTTTCATATGTAGAAAATATAGCAAATGTAAATAAATTAGACATAAATAAAATTCAGGATATAAACTATAAACAAGAGAAGAGTTCATTCTCAAAAAATATTAAAAAAGAACTTAAAGATAGCTTTGAAAATATTTTCTTTGAAAAATTAAAATTAACTAATGAAACCAGTAAAATGTTCTTGTACAGTAAAATAAAAACAAAATATGAAATAGACAAATACATTTCTAAAAATAGTTTTGAAAATAGAAAATTATTATGTAAAATGCGAGTAAGTGACCATTTCTTGGAAATAGAGAGGAGTAGATATAAAAGAATTCAAAGAGAAAATAGAATATGTAAACATTGTAATATAAATGCGGTTGAAGATGAAACCCACTTTTTCTTAAAATGCAAAATTAATAAATCTTTACGTAATCAGCTTGAAAAAGATAAAAATAATTTATGTCCAGAATACTTTAATTTGTCTGAAACAGATAGATTACAATTAATTCTATCTTCATTTGATATTATGCAGCTTACTGTTCCGTTCATTAAAAAGTCATTTGCACTGAGGGGAGTGGACACAACGCCTGCATAAATATTACTGTTTTACCACTTTATATATGATGTTTAAGATGTTAATTTTTCTATTGTGTATATTGTATTGTATTGTTTGTATATGCCTTCAACCCCAGGGGTATAAATGTGCATTTCATTAATAAATAAATAAATAAATAAATATATATGATACATATCTCTATATTTAATATATTTCAATGGGGGTTGAAAATAGGGGTACATATAACCTGGGTGATAGCCTTCAGGGGCAGGAGTACCAGATTGAAATATATCAGCTCTTTCATTGTGTCTGGCTATGTTCTGATATTGATGCCGGTTGTCTCTATGTGTTGGTCTATAACCATTTCTAGAACCTGAATCAAAGTTTCTTGTTACCTGCCTGAGGTCTAATTTTAGACACTTGCCAACAGATGATTTGATATTGGAGGAGTTACAGCTTGCAAGGAAGCAGAACAGTTCAAGTGTCAAATGAAAAATGTACAGCATATTACATTGAAACAAGAAGTTTTGAAAACAAAATATGAAACTCAAATTAGCCAGTTCAAACTGCAAGGTGAACAAAAGTTAGAAACTATTATAAAACTTGATAATGAAGTATTAAAATTGGCGGCCAATTTAACTGAGCAAGAGTCTAAAATTCAGGTACTGGAAACTCAACATAAAGCATTAAATAAACAATTGGAAAACAAAGAACAAGAAATACTTAGTCTTAAAATTCATGATTGTAGAGATGAATCTGGAGGTGATTTCACTTCTGTGCAGAGTAAAATCAAATCCGGGGAAAATACTACCAGAAACACTCAGCCTATTCCTATTCAGTTACTATAATATGAACTTCAAACACGAAAGGCATAACCCACAAGGAATGTCCTCTCGCTATTCACTCAACAAAGCTGTTGCATATACTTTGAGTGAGACCGAAAGTAAAGTCACAATTTTAACAAATGTATCAAAAGTCCGGGTATTTCACTCATTAACCATTGACATTAAAACTTGTCATCCAGATGAATGTATATTTAAAATGGAAACAACTACCAATGTATCACTTTTTCCTAATACTAAAATAGTTTTGACATTACCAACCCCAAAGCCGACAACCCTACATTTAACAATAGAGGACTGTTGATTAGTGCATTACTAAAGGAAAAATTCAATGATAACAAAATGATCGCATTCTGTGATAACAGTAACCTGTCGTACAAAAACTAACCTCTCCAAAAATTCCTGGACACGAGGGACGGTGTACACCTAAATGAAAAGTCGAATCAGAGTGTTTGCGTCAAATTTGAGAGACTGCATAGACAATATTTTGGATCTTCTCAGTAGACATTCATATAATTATGGCAATAGACACCCGTATGATGGACAACGATACTATAACCAAAACTTTCGAGGGCGTGGCCAAAAATGATATGGAATATGGATGAATCTGGATTTTTTTTCGAACACAACCCTGTAAAGGTGGTGGGAAAGGGGGCAAAAAATGTACCAGGACGCACAAGAGGTATCAGCACACATGTGACGATAGTTGTTTGTGACAATGCTACATGTATAGGAGATAAGATGAGTCCTTTGTTGGTTGTGAAAGGTAAAACAGAACGATCGATATTTGGTTTCAATACACAAGAGGCTCCATCTGGTACCATGTGGGATTACCAGGAAAGTGGGTGGATGGATGATAGGATAGGAGAAAGGTGGTTTAAGGAAATATTGTTGAAACAATGTGGTAACGATCGGCCACAGATTCTAATTTTGGATAGGCACTCCTCACATGAATCATTGGCACTAATACAAGAGGGTATCACAGAAGATATTGTTATTATGTCGGTGCCACCGCACACTACACACTATTTACAACCACTTGACAGAACTGTGTTTGGTTCTTTTAGCAAGCAGTATGACAGATCGTGCTCAGAATTTCTACAACAAAATATACTGCACAAAGTGGATATGTGAACTTTCCCAACTTTTTTGTTCCATACAGCATGGAATTCTGCATTAACAAATGAAAACATCAAAACCGGATTCCGAGCTTGCGGAATTAACCCTTTCAATCCGCTAGCAATTCCAGAGTGTGCTCTTCAACTTCGTACTTTATTTGGCATTTCAAACTTTTTTGGATTCGAGCGTCACTGATAAGTCTTTTGTAGATGAAACGCGCGTCTGGCGTATATATAAAATTTAGTCCTGGTATATTTGATGAGTTTATTTACCAACCAAGTGAGCCTTCACAATATACTGAACAAAACAACTCGGTCATAAAATCGACTGAAGCTGTATGGCATATCTCAACTGCCTCTGGTTCTCGGTCGTTAACGGAAATTGAAGCTAAAAAGACAATGGTTCCATCTGGTGATGGGCCGGTTTCAAATGTCAACCATAACCAGATATTACCACTAATTGCTGATATTACTGATAGTCTACAACAACCTGAAATAGACGACCCGCATCATCTGCTAGAGTTGATATTACAAAACAAAATTGAGATAGCTGCTACTGCAAATGAGGATGGAGTTGCTGCAGTATCTGATATGTGGAATGCAGAGGTAACCTCTTTATTTCTACCGTTCAGCAATGTAAGAGAGAATAAAAAAAAAACTGATTCAACTGACCATGTTGGTCATGATGACATATTTGTAGATCTTGCTTTCCTGAACATTATTGCTGTTTACAGTTTATCTCTATCTATAATAGTATTCAAGATAATAACCCCAAAAAACGGTAAAATGTCCATAAAATTACCAATTCGGGGGCAGCAACCCAACAACTAGTTGTCCGATTCATCTGAAAATTCCAGGGCAGATAGATCTTCACTTATTAAACAATTTAACCCAATGTCAGATTTGCTCTAAATGCTTTGGTTTCAGAGTTATAAGCAAAAATCTACATGTTACCCCTATGTTCTATATTTAGTCATGGCCGGGTCACCGGACACATTTTTTTTTCAACTGATACTCCAATGATGATTGTGGCCAAGTTTGGTTAAATTTGGCCCAGTATTTTCATAATTAAACAAATATTGCATGCGTATTGCTTGACATGGTTCTTGTCGTCTCTTTTTTTAATTTTTCCAAATTTTTTGCTTCAGCCTTGAGGTTGTTGTAGAGTCATTATCTGCGTAAATAATGCCAAATGTGCACCCTCTGTTGTCCATCCTTGTAACCATGGACAAAGCCTAGACCCTGTTATAAAAATAGGACTTACAAAAAAGGACATTGTAATTAAAACAATTAGTTAGAACTGTTTTGGATGACTGAAACATATTTCATCTCCCTACTTATAACTTACACCATCACGAATTAGTTGATCCATACGATGTGTCTTTGAACAAACTAGCTAAGGACATTTTTACCACATGGTAGATTGTGGTTTGTCATTACGTCGTCTTATCTTTTAATTACCGAACGTGACTTATTCCTGATTGTGACTGTTTTGCTGATTGTGAATTCGCATTACTATAAGACGTGTTAGGGTACTTGTCTATCCCAAATTCATGTGTTTAGTTTGATGTTGGATTTGTGGTTCTCTTTGCATATTTCTTTTTTTATTTACAGAATGCTTGTCAAAAAAAGAAAAAACCCTAAAATGTGTTAGAGAAGATTTGATATGGGCAATGACGGGGCAAGAAAAAAGACGGGATGGTTTGTATTCAAATTTTGGCTTGGCCATAATAGAAATACTCAAATTCTTTTTGTTTTTGGCTTAAAATCACATTTTGTTCTAGTAAAATAAAGTTCTGAGTGTTAATCAGTAAATTTCATGCTTATTTGAATTCAAGGACTTTTCATATTCATTAAAATGACACCCTTTTTGTCGAGCCTGCGACTTTTGTTGCAGAAAGCTCGACATAGGGATAGTGGTACAGCGGCGGCGTTAGCTAACTTCTTTAAAGCTTTATATTTTAAAAACTAGAAGACCTTGATGCTTCATACTTTGAATATAGATGCCTTATGTTACAAAGTTTCCGTCTGTTATATTTCCATTGTCCTTGACTACATTTTCATGGTTCAGTGACTACTTGAAAAAAAAGTCAACACTTTTTGTAATGTTAATTTCTTTCTTATAATGAGTAATAGGATAACTATATTTAGTATGTGAGTACCTTGCAAGGTCCTCATGCCCGTCAGATAATTTTTATTTGACCTCGGCCTCAATTCATGGATCAGTGAAAAGGTTAAGTTTTCATGGTCAGGTCCATATATCAGATACTATAAGCAGTAGGTCTACTATATTTGGTATATGGAATGATTGTAAGGTGAACATGTCCAACTGGTAGGTGTCATCTAACCTTGACCTCATTTTGCAGGAGACAGAAAAGATGAGAAAGTCTTGAAAGAAAGACCAGATGATCTGGCAGACTCGAGAAGAGACAGAAAAGATGAGAAAACCATGAAAGAAAAAGATGATCTGCCAATAGGAGTAGGAGACAGATGGGATGGGAATGGAGAGGAAGAAAGAATTGATGGTTTGTAAAAAAAACTAAAGAAAGTAGAGCTAAACTGTCAAGGAAAAGTGATAAACAGGTCAATTTCTATCAGCCTTGAAACTTTTAGATCAATTGGACAACCTATTGTAGGGTTACTGTCTCAAAATAGTTAATTTTTAGGAAATTTCAGTTTTTGGTTATTATCTTTAACTATATTCTAAATGGCTTAGCACTAACGGTATATTTTCATGGTTTTCATATGTAGAAAATATAGCCAATGTAAATAAATTAGACATAAATACAATTCAGGATATAAACTATAAACAAGAGAAGAGGTCATTCTCAAAAAATATTAAAAAAGAACTTAAAGATAGCTTTGAAAATATTTTCTTTGAAAAATTAAAATTAACTAATGAAACCAGTAAAATATTCTTGTACAGTAAAATAAAAACACAATATGAAATAGACAAATACATTTCTAAAAATAGTTTTGAAAATAGAAAATTATTATGTAAAATGCGAGTAAGTGACCATTTCTTGGAAATAGAGAGGGGTAGATATAAAAGAATTCAAAGAGAAAATAGAATATGTAAACATTGTAATTTAAATGCGGTTGAAGATGAAACCCACTTTTTCTTAAAATGTAAAATTAATAAATCTTTACGTAATCAGCTTGAAAAAGATATAAATAATATATGTCCAGAATACTTTAATTTGTCTGAAACAGATAAATTACAATTAATTCTATCTTCATTTGATATTATGCAGCTTACTGTTCCGTTCATTAAAAGTCATTTGCACTGAGGGGAGTGGACACAACGCCGGCATAAATATTACTGTTTTACCACTTTATATATGATGTTTGATATGTTAATTTTTATATTGTGTATATTGTATTGTATTGTTTGTATATGCCTTCAACCCCCAGGGGTATAAATGTGCATTTCATTAATAAATAAATAAATATATTATAAATAGTTCAGCATAAAAGTTGCATGAGCAAAATGTTGAAAATGACCCCTTAAGGAGTTAAATGATCTTGAAAGACAATTTTTTTTCTTATTTCTTATTTTTTGTTAGAAACTTTGATGAATAGATACATAAAATGGCATGGTTATATAATTATTGATGAAATATATGCACAAAAAACTACAGTTAGCGATTTCAGGCTCTCATGAGCCTCTTGTTATTCATGTTTATCAGTGTTCTAGCCAGAAGCGTGAAAAGTGAGAAGAAAAATTATGTAGAATTTGAAATAAATTTGTTGGTTATTTTTAAAATTTTCTATCCAACAAGAAAAAAATGATTTGGAGACGGATCACTTCCTTATCAATTCATATTTGATATGGGCTTTATAAAAAAAAAATTAAATGGAATAAGATTAGTATGATTCTTAGGCGACAATGTGTTATCTTTTTTAAAGAAATAATTGTAAACATTTTTAAGGTGGTATAGGACTATAAACAATCTGTTTTTTCATACCAATTATGTGTATTCTTAAACATAATCAATGTGTCATTTGACTTTAACCAATTTTCGTGGTAAGTTCTTGGGACAGGGTTTTTTAATTTGTTGGTTTACGGATCCACCGACCCTATTTTTCCGATTTTCAGAATAAAAATAAAATTGACATTTCATGCTTTTTTTATTCCCGCTAGCCCTAACAAATACATTATCCCTGAAATATAAATAAAAATATTCTTTTTTTTATGAAATTGAATGCATTTAACATCAACAGAAATGATTACACATTGCGTTTAAAAAAAAAATAAGAATCTAAAAATAATCTGTAGGTTTTCGTATCTAAATATAGACAATTATGACTGCCCTTGAAATGTTGTTTGCGCAAATAATTTTGCGGAACGAAACCTGTGTTAAAAACCCATTACAATAAGTTGTGTTCCTTTTTTGTCATAATTCCTTAATATTTATCATCTCATAGATGAAATGGACCCGTTCAAACGTGAAAAACGTCGAGTTAAGAGTAAAATATATATTCACAAACATGTTTCATAGATTGAAAACAAAGGGTTCGTCCATTTGGCTATCAAAAACGGGAATGCATGTTCCCCCTAGGTTAGATCTTTTTCATTTAAATGCCAAATTAGATTTTTGACCACAATTTCAGTCCACTGATCGTAGAAAATGATAGTGGGAGAGGGGCATCCGTGTACTATGGACACATTCTTATTTTTAATTATGTTAAACAACATAGACTAACATTGAAGATGGTTGTTACCACTTTACTAAATATAATTTTTATGGTTTTAAATCCAAATACCAAACAATTGATAAAAGATAATGTCATCATGCAGATGAATAATGAAAGCAAGGAATGCAACAATACTGTCAGCACGACAGTCAACGATCAACAACTTTCCAAAAGTGACATTTATAGATGTGAAACACTTTTATGATTTGCAGGATACCCTTTCAGAAATATTATCGATAAAATAGAATCATGTATACCATCCATTGAAACATATTCTAGTGTCATTTGTTCTGAATTGTTATTCCCATATACTTTTATATGTACCTTTACCCTATAGCCCTTTAAGGTATACATTTTTTATTTCTAATTGGATTTTATTTATTATATTTTTTGCACAAGAAGAAGAATTAGTCAACAATAATAATAATTGGATACATGAGGATAATGAGGGTGAACATTATTATTGTTATGTACTAATGTATGTGAAAGCTTAAACCTTTTGTTCATTTGTTTCAGCTCTTTCTATTAAAGTCTTGTAATGCCAAACTCAATGTTGATATAAACGACCACACAATTTTAACTCTATGATTCGCGGAAGTAGAAATCAGCTTCTGCTCAATAAGGAAAAGCTGCCACTCTACTTCTTGTAGAAGAATACAATACAAAATTAAAATTTATTGACAAGGAAATCAATTATGGTAGACAATAAATGAACGAGGATATTCATATACCAACGACCAAGTTTCTGGTCGTCGGTAGAAAAGCTTGATAGTACGTAGGTGGCTTGTAGCAAGGCAAAATTTCCGTCCCAGTCTAATTTCCAATCCTCATTTTTAGTGGGTGTCCAAATTTGACCGACCATCATCGTCACAAGTCAATTGTCAAACTTTTACATTGCGTAGCCTATTAACTTGGGGGAGAATATAACAATAATAATGCAATTTTCTGATGACTATAGCAGTCAATACAAATCAAAACGACCTATTCTAGATATCAGTGAGGCTAAGTTAGCATCGACACACTTTTTGGATGATGATGACTTGGAAAGGGTCCTGCAGACGTATGTTCAGGCGTTGTAAAGGCACCAGTTACAAAAGCACTCGTAGCAGGAGTAGTTATAAACTGTGCCAAAGATATCTTTAACTTTTTGTCTAAGAAAATGACATAAGCAGACAAAGATTGAAACTTTCGAAGATCATTTTATTGTTGTCCATCAAGTGAGGTAAGAGTACACTGTACATACACAACACAACTACAAACTTAAAAAGGATCAAGGAAACTGTATGTGGTCAAAGGAGTAGGATCTGGATTCTTATGATGTAGAAGACTCCCCTGTTTTGTATTTACAGCAAATAGGGGGTCAATGTTGCAAGAAAAGTTTGTAGAACCAGTGGAAGTAAAGAAGTAATTAAAAAAAATACATAAACCGAACGCTACTCTACCTCCTAATGATAAAATGCAGACAGCAGGTTATTAAAAGTTGAATTTCTTTATAATTCAAAAGAAGGAGAAATCTTCGAATGAAAAATGAAACATAACATACACAATTCGATTGATTGATTGATTGTTGGTTGCTTAACCTCCAGTGGCAATTATTTCATGCATATTCAGGACGAGAACAAGTTCACAATAAATACAATAGGTAGGTCAATACAATTGAGGCCATCTGGGATGATGGTCGGAGAAATTTGGAGTGCCACCGGAAAAGGAGGGTATATTGGATAGGGACAGAAATTTTGCCTTGCAACAGGCCACCTACGGACCCCTCAAAGAGTTGTTGCAAGGGTTCTTAACGTGCAAAGAGCGTGGCCTTCTCTTTACACGAGGCATCGGATTTAACGTCCCCCTTCTGACCGGACGTGACTGCGAACTTGATACATCCCGCACAGCCAAACGGACGCCCCACTTCGGCAAGCGTTTTACTGCCAGTCGGGAGAAGACCTAGTGACCATATTTCTATACCCCAGTCACCCTTGGGGATTACACAATTCGAAAAACTGTGTTAATTGACTTAAACAAACAAGATACATAGATAATACTTTATCAATATTTGAATAATTATTTTTTTTAAAAGCTAAGCTATTTGTTTTAATTTTTGTTTTTGTAAAGTTAAATTTAACTATCACTTAATGTGTAGTGGACACTACCATGATCTGACAATTTCACTTTGATAATGTTATTATTGTTGCTCGATTTTCTGCTGATAGTTCCTTCAGTATCTCTATTATTTCTCTATTTGAGCAACTGTTCGGTCTCCTTTACACCACCAATGAAGTTCAGAATGTAATGGGAGCTATGCTTCATCTCCCACCTATACTATTCCCATTGGTCTGAATTCCCGTTGTGTTGTGGGAACTTTGATTTCACACTTTTCTTCTATTTATATAAGAGATATGTATATCTATGAATAGTTTATTCCTCAATGCTCTTCAACTTTGTACTTGTTTGGCTTTATAAATATTTTGATATGAGCGTCACTGATGAGTCTTTTGTAGACGAAACGCGCGTCTGGCATACTAAATTATAATCCTGGTACCTTTGATAACTATTATTCACCCGACACACGAGTCTGGATTAAATATAGCTGTGTTAATTATAAATACAGGAGTCAACAAAAAAAATCAATTTAATTTCTATTATATTTGATTTGCATATTTTAATTCTGATTAAATGAATATTTGTAATAAAGTGAATTACCACAATTTATTCATCACTCTTAATCGAGAAATAAAGTTAATATCAACAGAGTGCCAGGAGGAAACCACTGACCTTCGATAGCAAACTGACAATACTAGTCTACTAAGATTTGAGTAGAGTGCACGGTTTCACGAGCGGGGTTCGCACTTAAAACAAACTTCAGTGTTGACGGGCTAGTGATTAGTAGAAATTACTTAGACAACTTGGCCAGCATGGCGGTTTAGTCGATTGCGATGTGATTTATACATACAGCCAACATATAAAGCTTAAGTTCATTGGAATACCTTTGTATATGTAATGAATTAAACAATTACAGAATATTTCTTATATAAAATACATGAACCATTACTTAACATGTAGTTTTATTTTTTTGGCCGGCTGGGTCATCTGTGTTTGTATGCCCATTATTTTATTTGGAGAAGGCATAAAACATTTCCTATTGGATAAAAAAATATAGACTTTACAGAGTATGTAGTAGGTAATGGAGAAACCCTACGATAATATATATAGAACATAATATCATTTGTTTCCTCTGTCTTTTGCAGTCATGCAATTAAAATCTGGAGGCTATCATTTTTATAAATTTCCTGTAACAAAACTTTGAATTTTTCGAAAAAAACTAAGGATTTTCTTATCCCACGAATAGATTACCTTAGCCGTATTTGGCTCAACCTTTTGGAATTTTGGATCCTTAATGCTCTTCAACTTTGTACTTGTTTGGCTTTACAACTATTTTGATCTGAGCGTCACTGATGAGTGTTGTGTAGACGAAACGCGCGTCTGATGTATTTAATTATAATCCTGGTACTTTTTTATAACTATCTTCTCAGACGTGTGACACACAACAACTTGATGAGCAGAAATATACATCTCCATGAAAGCTCTTTTGGATGAACTTAAAGACAGGATGGCCCTGGGCTTAACATCTTAGATTATGTTTTATATAAACTTTGGTTAGACCAGATCCTTTTTAAATGAGTTAAATTTCAAGCTCATTAAAAGACCAGGAAGCCAGGATTATTCTCCAGCAGTTGTAAATGATAACATAATATAGAATAGCCATTTGGAAACAGAGAGGAACGCACAGTGTAAGTATCACTAACCTGTCAGCATACAAGACTACGGGAAAGTTTACAGTTGATCAGGAAGGATTTTAACTGATATCTGCGTCTGTGATGTCGCATATCAGTAATGCCACTTGCTTAATTAGACTTAAAAGGGGGAGGGACAATTCTCCTTTTATTCGAAATTAAATAACAGAAAAAAAAACACGTTAAAAGTAGGGTCCAGTATACAAGAGGAACAGAAAGAATGTCATGAAAAGCCTTGCGGTGCAGCACATGTCGCCAAGTTCTAAATGACAACTCCAGAGCTTACTTCCTATCTGCCTATAGAATGAATGATTGTCCTGATTTCGAGGTGTTTTCTCCGAAAATGGCTCTCCTAAAAGGCAGGTAATTGAAAGTCAGGTCATAATGCTCTTCAACCTGGGTTTTGTGTTAGCCTTCCAACTTTTGATCTGACCGTCGCTGATGAATCTTTTGTAAGGGGGACTTGGGACTAGAAATATGGTCACTAGGTCTTCTATCGAATGGGGACGTTAAAACCGATGTCTCATGTATAGAGAGTGCCAAGCTCCTTGAACGTTAAGAACCCTTGAAATAACTCTTTGAGGGTCCGTAGGTGGCCTGTTGCTAGGCAAAATTTCTGACCCTATCAAATATACCCTCATTTTGTAGTGGCAGTCCAAATTTCCCCGACCATTATCCCAAATGGCCTCTATTAAGACAAGACCTATCTATTGTATTTATTGTTAACATGTTCGCGTCCTCAATATGCATGACATATTTGCCACTGGACGAATCATTTTAATGTAGACGAAACACGCGTCGAGCGTAACAGATTAAAAGCCTGTTACCTATGAAAACTGAATGTTGTTTGTCGTTTACCAATTAACATTTGCGTACTACCAACGACACAATTATTTAATATTTACCTGCGTGATTTTGACACTTTCATTGTATCCGACACTTTCCAAGCAGAATATTGGATTCAGCCTTATGAAGCCGTAGTTTAATAGATGTTCGAATTGCAACGATTTTGGTTCGGGTTGGGCTTATACAGAGAGAGCAGGATGTGTCGGTGTCAAGGTCAAATCAGATAACAATAAGGTAATTTTGTCATTGGTAGTACGCTAAAATTAAATCGAAAACCGACAGATATTAAACCCGTTTGCAGGTGCACGTTTAGTGCCATTTCTTAGCATGAGCACGATAGTGCTGCATGTCTTATATCAGTATACCCACACATTTATTGCAGTCTATCAGCAACAAAAACTGTTTACTTGTAAAATTAATCTGCTTGAGTACTAGCAACGCCAAAATTAAAATTACTTCCTGAGGGCCAAAATATTATAAACATTTAATAACACCCAAAGGTAGAGGTAACAGTGTAGAACCTTACACATTGATTCATGGCGTCCTTACACGCTCGAAGTCGGGAACTTTTCAGGGACAAAAGTCCTACCTCGAATAGAAATCAGAATTTTTAATACCAATCCAAGTATATGATTCTTTTTCATGGTACAATTTCTATCAAGGTGGAAACCTAATACGAGTCTTCAGTCATAGTACACATGTTAAAGATCATGATAAACAGGAGACAACATTTACTATGCTGACAAATTATAGGAAGAGAGAAATATTTTTCAACATTAATTTTTGACGTCTACTGTTCATCAAACATATAATTTCTAAAGAATTCTTGTGCAGTGACTAAAATAATTCACTTCTAAAAGGAAAAGGTGCAGTGAACACAAATTAAGTGGGGTGAGCGTAAATATTTAGCAATCGGGTCATGGGGGATTTATTGGTACAAATTTTAAATCAAATTTACTAGTATTTTTGGAGGAAAAAAAACTAACTGATTTCTAAAATCTTCTCTATTGTTGTGAAAGAGGCATGTTCTGAGTTTTTGTTGGATCATAATAATTCTCAGAAACATATATATATATATGGATCTGGACTTCTGATTCTAAGTACTGCCCAGACATTCTATTGATTTTTGTTCTTACTACTGTTCATCACACGTCTCAATGACTGTACCAATATCATTCCCCGTTGCTTTAAAGGTCCAATTGTCGTATTACTTAAGATATATCTTTACTTCCACTTAAACAGCAACACTGAACAATGTTACCAAAATTACACCCATAAGGATCTGCAATACAAACAATCAATTATACATTTTAAATACAATGAAATACATTAAAGACAAACAAGAATGATGTATATATGTTCATACAAAAGATTGAAAAGCTATTAAGATGCAATCACCATTATTATCAATTCCAGCGACCTCCTAATAGAAGACCACTGAGAGAACAAAGAGGAGACGGTGCTTTAATAGATTTCTGATGTGAGTTCCTTCCTTGGTTTATCATTATGAAATAATAATATAAATAATGAGCAACGTTGTACTTCTTCTGATTGGTTTTTAAGTTTCCTGCTATTAGTGGAGTGGCGTTTGTATGTGTGCGATCTACAAGTACACAGTGACGTTTGACAACCAGAGACGATGAAATAAAACAAGTTATATTCGGCATTTTGTGTGTACTAGCTCTTCTGCCATTTGAATTAATATGTTATTTGACCTAGTGCTGCCCTAGATTCTTTATTGAATATATATCATCTTTAATCACTTTCATTGTCAGAATCTACTTAATTTGTTTGGTGGGTATTAGAGTGGCCACTTTAAGCGAAACTATATTTCGAATCATTATTCAATATCAATATGAACTATTAAAAATCACGCTGAATCAAAATACTAGTACCCCAAATGTTTATAAATATTCACGAAACAATTAATTTTCATTGCGTGGTGGCAAAAGCAACCTTCTTCCTATGTTGTAAAACTAGAGGCACCATATTTTTTTGTTAACTGCATTTTACCCCCTATTTTTAAATTTTAAACATGTGGGCCATGTGTGTTGATAGTCAGGGTCATCAGACACATTCTTAAACTAAATACCCTATTGATGATAGTGGTCAAGTTTGGTTGCATTTAGACTTTAGAAAAGAAAATAGACAAATGATACGCCGAAATAGAGACCAACAAAATACATCGATTTTGTTATGACTTGAATGTACTGTAATTTGTGAATGCAGGAAATAGACATTCGATTTTGATAGTTTTTTTTTTGATAGTTTTTTTGGTTAATTAATGTTAAAAGTAATATTTGTTATATTATTATAATTGATTAAGCTTGGAATATTACAGTAAATTTAATTACACTCACTTGACAGTTTAAGATAAGACATTGTTTAATTTTATTAAAGAGAAAGAATGTCACTATGACTCAGAGCTGATATGCTTTCCGTCATATTCACAACGACAAAATTGTTTTTCACTCAATCTGTCATCCTAGTTCTAGTAAGAACATACTTTCATGTCGATACGTTGCAATTGGATTACCAACCTTGACGATAATTTATGTTACGACAAGACTATATCGATACGTTAAGGGCATACGATACAGTTTTGAACCTGTATTTACAAGTTGATGAAAATTTGCATATAGGCTATTTTTTACCTGATTAAATCAAATATGTAATAAAAAATATACCTTCATGTGCTACTTTTTGAGTAAAATAAGGTCGAAATTTTGTATATTTGCTCAAAATTCAGATTTGTGTCCGTATTTTCTTTTTCGAAAGAAAGACATAACTTTTTTGTTTTAAAAGATAAACACAAAATGGTTTTTGTTAAATAATCGGTGATTTCTGCATTTTATAAGTATCATTAAAAATTATGCAATTTTTATTCCGAAATAACTCTATATTTATCAAATGTTCATGAATAGAGGAAAAAACGTCATTTTTTGCTGCATGTTTATCAAAATTAAAAAAATTGCGCTATTTACTGTTTTATAAAATTTGGGGTCACATAATCTCCTTGCAAAATGAAACAAATTGCTGTTTTAAAAAATAGGGGTCCATGCACTCGTTTTCAAATTAAATCAGTTTGAACGATAAAAATCAGTCGAAAAATGCATCTTTTCCCGATATGTCAGAGTTTGACGTCGCGAAAATAACATTTTACGTTAGCAACGTCATTACCTTCACTGTAACTGTATCGTATGCCCTTAAATAGCTGAAAAGCAAAAGTGAGAATTTTGAGTTAATCAACTAAAAATGTGTTTTTTTTATTTACCTGGAAACTGTCCAGTGTTTGATTCAATTAAATACTATTTACAAAATCTGCCTTTTCATTTATTTTGGTCTTTGATTAATAATTTTGCTCAAGTTGCTTTAGTCATTCGAGGCTTAACATTCCGCACCACTAACGTTAAAATTATTTTTCGTTTACATGATGTGGCAGTCCAAATTTCCCCGACCATCATCCTCTATTATAAAAACCTACCTATTGTGTTTATTGTTAACTTGTTCTCGTCCTGAATATGCATGAAATATTTGCCACTGGACGTTAAGCAACCAACAATCAATTAATCGTTTACATGATTAAATTAATTTAGCCAATTAAACCTCTCACTCTATCACACACGTTTAAAATGCCACTCACTTTATTGACAACACTGTTTGAACAAATCACAAAAAAATAGGTAAACATGTTAAAACATTATGTTACATTAAAAAGGAGAAATTTATGTTGTGATTTGTTTGCATATCACGATATTTTTTGAAAATATGAACTTAAGTTTTTAAATAATTCTATCCGAAGAGAATTTAAGGAACGGTATGGTATATGCATTTCAACACCTTAACACTGGTGCTAAAATAATACCGAATAAAATAAATAAGAAATGTTTTAGTTCCATATTGGTTTATCCACTATTTTATTCAATATGTACACTTGTTACACTTGAATGAAGTCTTGATTCGTGATTTATTTGCAGGAATTGATAAATATTTTGTATTGTCCTAGCTTTATTGATTCTCCGGAATCATATCTTGCACCGCATCACTTGAATTATCAACAGCAATCCGATTTGATTGCCGATATCAAGAAACCTGCCATTTCTAGGTCCTCGACTTCCGCATTTTGTTCATTACTTCCCCTATTTATGGACACATCTAGGCTAATTTTTGCACAACGGTCAACTTGTCGGCATTTCGGTTCATGTTTGCTCTTCTACATTTTTTATGTGCACAAAAGCAAACGATACTGCAACTGAAAACGAGAAAAATGCCAGCTCTAAACGATACAAAAATGAAAATGTTTTCTTTCGTTCATTATATATACAAAATAAAAAAAATAAATTTATAAAGCAATTTGAAATATATAATTTAATTAGCTACGTATTTTAATATTGACGGCATCAAAGCCACTACACCCCCAAGGGTGACTGGGATATAGAAATATGGTCACTTGGTCTTCTCCCGACCGGCAGTAAAACGCTTGCCGAAGTGTGGTGTCCGTTTGGCTGTGTGGGATGTATCAAGTTCGCAGTCACTTGAAAAAAAAAAATTGAGACAAATCGTTTCAAATTGTTTTCCAAGTTATATTTGTGCTCTAATATTGTTTTCACGTCTTTTGTTGTCAGCCAAAAAAGAAAAGATCCCTACCTACCCAACCCTACAAGGCATTGGTAGGCAACATGAAACAAAAGAATTTGATGAGGGTGGCCTCAAATATCCTGGACTTTGCAATATGAAAATCAATGGACTTGACTCAAATATGCAAATATTTATATTTTTTTCACCTCCCTTATAGGAGATCGATGTTTAACATTTAGAAGCCAACCACGATTTTTCACCTCCTTTACAGGAGATCGGTATTAAGCATTTAGTTCCGACCACGATAACAATCGGAAGCTCTCGGACATTTACATAACTTGCATCGTAAATGAACGAGATGTGTCATTTTGGTCATTTTCACTGTTTTCTCGTGGTCACGTGATAATCTTTGAAAATGAAAGTCAAAATGCAGAAATCGATGGTCATTATTGAACTTGACCTCCATTTTGTTGTCAGTAACAACATATTAAAATTATAAAAGCTTTGGTTAAACGGTTCATGAGTTAATGCACGGACAACATTTGTTTGCCGCCCGCTCGACCGCCCGCCGTACATCCCCAAATCAATAATCGACATTTTTGTCACAAAAATCCGGGTAACAGATTCACCAGAAAATTGCTGCAACAGTAAAGCACTGAATACAAGCCATCAATTTTGCCACAGATATTTCCAGTCCGAATGATGATCTAGAATATAGATTTCGGCAACCTACCAAAAAGCATAAACAGAGAAGAAAATCCCCATCAATTGAGTCGAATAATGTAATGCCGGCACACGAAGAAACCATTGTTATAAAGGATTCGCCAGAAAAAGAAAAGTATAAATGCGTTTCAAGCTCATCTAATTATGAACCAGTGACGAAAAGGCCACGATACCAACCATACTCAGGATTCCACCATTCAAAATCATCTTGGAAAATGTGAAAGTCAGGATTATTACAGTGCGATCACTTAAAAGGTAGGTCAGTAGTGGTTTTTCTTTTGACGATTTATGAATGGAATGTGAAAAACTATATCTCGAGTGAACGCGATTGATAGTTTAGATTATTTTTTTTACCGATAACCGCTACGAACTTCAGCTGACGGCGACTACAGAGAGGATTTATTTCTTTTGTTGACAATTTTTGTTCATTACGTAAATAGTGGGTCCCTTTTTCTCTAAAGTGCAGCCTTTGTGTTAATGTCTATCTTAAACATAAATGATTTTGCTCTTTGATTGGTGACTTTTCGTTTTGAGTTTTCCTCGGAGTCCAGAATTTTTTTGATTTCACGTTTTTTTTTAAACGTATGTAAAGGTGCAATGCAGTTTTCTCTTTCCTCTTCATTAATACAAGAAATGGTACTTCAGAATGTGACAAATAGTTGGTATTTTTTCTTGCATGTCACCAGATTAGGTCATAAGGTCCAATGAAAATAGACACAGGCAAATGGTGGACAAGAAATGTATTTTGATGGCATACTATACATAAATGTCGGTTGGATGGCCAAATAGACCCGATAGACAAAAGAAAAAGAAAGCTAAATATAAAGAGAAAAGGTTAGAAATCTATTCATTTGCATATTGTATTTTCAACATGGGCCTGTCACATCAAATCAATATTTTCAATTAACATGAAACTTACAATGGACATAATGTATAATGTACCCCCCTGAAATACTTAAAAATTTTCCAAACTGCGTAATGATTTTGGACTGTACAGAATTTGAGGTCGATGAGCTCAGTGAGCTTGACAAACAGTCAGTATTTTGTTCCGAATATTGGAGTCACACAAACAAGAAGTAAGTGGCTTCACTTTATGGGGTCCTTATCTTTCATCTCCGACTAGTTGGAATGTGCCAGAAGTCAGGCTTATTTGGTATAATTAACACAGGCGAGGTATTAATGGCTGACAAGGTTTTCTCTCTTCAGAAGCAGTTTCAGGAAAAGGTAGCGCAACTTCTTGTTCCTACTTTTGCCTATAAAAATAAGAAACAATTCAATCCACAGCAGGTCGAAAAAAAAAAAAAAGAACACAGATGCGTTTGATGATTTTCTTGGTGTTAAACAAGGGGAACCTTTATTGTCTTCTCCTCTCATAAGACACCAAAATGACAAAGTAGTTAACAACTAAATATAGGTCACCGTACGGTCTTCAACAATAAGCAAAGCCCATACCTTATTGAAGATACATTTCAAAGTTGTGGTTAATAAAATACTTTCAGAGCTCGACCCCGTCGTGTAATTGATATTGATTGTTATTAGCTTGCATAATGTTCGGTGGCTTTTCTAAACACTGTGGAAACAGCAGTATAGTTTTCAAAAATCAATACAAACATATGGATGTATACTAGAATACTAAGATCATGCTTTCATAAAATAGTAAATTTTCGTTATTCTGTTCACAATTTTTACTACAGAACAATATTCATTTACTCTAGCTATTTACAGTATCTTTTTGCAAAATACCTAGCTATGTACATTCTCAACTTGGACATCAACAATTTTCCCCTTTAACAGGAACAAGATTTTAAAAATGAAAGATCTTAACCAGTTTTTTCATCTTTATAAAGTTGCTCGAGAACTGTTTGCTGTATGTTATCTTGCAGCTACATCCAACCCAAATAATCCGCTGATTCAATTGTCCCTCATTACACACTTTACAATCATTTCCAATAGTGGTGATTACTTTTACAAAGCTCTCAGTAGTTTGACTTTCTGCCTCCTTTTTTTAGTGTAAGTTGATCAATTATGTCTTGTGTGGTTATAGCTACAAGCTCGTTGGTCTTCCTTAGAAAATGTGATATACATGTTGTATCCTTTAAAAGATAAATTGTCCAGCTTTTATAAAGGAGTCAAACACAGGTAAATTATATAGATTAAACACAAAGAGGTAAATTATAGATTAGACCGTTGTTTTTTTCTGTTTAAATGGTTTTACACTAGTAATTTTGAGGCCCTTTTTGCTTATTGTTCGGTGTGAGCCACGGTTCCGTGTTGAAGGCCGTGCATTGACCCATCATAATGGTTTACTTTTATAAATTTGTATTTTGATGGAGAGCTCTCATTATACCACATCTTCCTATATATATATTAAAAACAAAATCATCTTGAAGATACCATCATCGTCTTTAATTGTTGTCAGCTTTGTATTGTTGATAGATATACGAAGTTTTCGAAAATTTCCTTTGCCTTGTTGATTACACTTTTGTCTTTGCTGTGAACCTCATCCAGAAGGACTTGTCCTTGTGTGTACAGCAGAGCCGCGTTGCAATTTGAAGGGTATGGCAACATTGCCATGTATTAAATACCCATCAATACCAACACTGCATTAACTTCTGATGAAGCCTTTTTAATAGTAGACTGTTTATAATCATAACGGTTATGAAATCTTGGTCACCAAGTCGTTTTTTCACGCATTTCTATTACAATACGACATCTCATCTCGTTGTGATGAACTGTGATGATGTTCATCACCAAAAGCATACAAAGACCCAGTTCTCGGTGAACAATTACTATCTCCATACATGAAACATGAAACATGAAAACTTAATTAAACGCCTATTTCTATATATACAATATGTATTCAATGGCGTTGTACATAAATGACATATAAAATACAAAAATACTATACAAAAATACAATATGTATTTTGTATTTCATACACTCTTGAGAGGTTAAAAACCATTGCAAAATTGGTCTTTCTCTGGAAAAAAATAACATTATCCACTATGTTTGAAAGGTTTTCAGTTGTCATGGAAAGGTGATATTCCCTGATACATTCTTCATGAAAAATACACAAATTATGCAAAGCTTCAAATCTTGGGCATCATATTAAAAAAAGTCCTCTCTTGTTTCCATTACCAAAGCCATTTCTTCCTGGAATTGAAGTAGTTAAACAACGGACAACACATCTGCCAGTTCATCTTGTGGTGGTTTCCATTGCCTTGTCGCTGGCAAGGAAGGCAGGACTTTTTTCTTTCTAATTGACTCAGCTGGTGAAGTTAGCGAATCTTTGATATCGGACAAAAACTTGTCTAGGTCTGATGTTTCAGATAAAACTGTATCGTTATCAGAAATACTGTGTATTGATGGTGTAGGTTCAGAAAGATCAGACTGATCAAGAGTAATGTCTTTGTAAGTTTGGCTATCGTTTAAAATTAATTCTGGAAATGTGTCTTTAGAAACACTTTCATTGGAAGAGCTGACTTCTTTTTTCCCATCAATATCCTGCCTTAACTGTCGGAGCATTTCGTCATGGCTTTTCACATAATTTAAAATGGAAGTTATGGAGTCGACTAAGAAGTTTGTCAACTGAGGACCTAAGATTGTATCTTTTGATTTACAAACGTTGGCACTGGTACATTTAGTCTCATCTTCTAAAGGCTCTTCTTGTGCGACATTGTTTTTTTTCTTTTTGTGTGGCGTAATTTTTCTCCTCTTGCTCAACATTAGATTCCTCTTGTATTCCATCAGTTTCCTCCTCTTCTCTTGCAGTATATATCCCAACTTTTGCAATGACATTTCTTTTTTCAGTCTGCTCTAGTGGTGTTTCCACTACTATGGGTGATGTTGCATGAGTAGCATTATTTCCGGTTTCTTCCGATTGGGCATCACCTTTTTTCTTTGAAAGGTCTTGTGAAGTAAGCGAAGGCGTCTTTCTGGTGTAATTGTAATTCAGCGCAGTTGCAGCTATTTTTACTGTTCGTGTCTGAGTAGATACAGACGCCATGTCTATTTAAACTAAATGTTCTAATTAATGGGTCGATTGAAGAATGGTCTAAACTGTTATCTTCTAAAATGATAACCGGCTGAGTCTGTGTTGAAAACGTTGATTTATTTCTGGAAGAGGCCTCTACTTGCTGACGTACAATTTCTCTCTCATCGTCTTTCAAGTGGTCTGTGAAAAACGGGTTTTCTTTTTGCCTGGCCTACTTCATCTGTATAATCACCGTACCCCTCATAGTGAATTGTTAAGATTCTTCCACTAGCACCCTGTAATAAATAATAAAAAAAAATATGGATTGTTTTTCCATATTGATTGGTTGGTGTTTTATGACACTTGTTCTGTTTGGCGGCGACCAATTTTTACTAGTAAGGGAAGGCTTGGGTGCCCCGAGGGAACCACCATTGTCAAATCGTTGTGATATAATTTTGTAGTCGATTGGACAATTTCTTTGATGTTTACTTGAATTCGTTAATTTGACAAACATCACACGAGTCTTGATGGTTTTTTTGTATTTTGTTGAATACTCAAATTAAATCTACATATACCTGTACCTGCAAAATCGAGAAAAAAAATGGTTCTAAAATAACAATGAAACATATGTATGCATACATTAAATCTTTCTTAAATTTATCGTTGATGACATCTCTTTTACTTTATTCATAGCTCTTTTTTTTCAAAAACGACGTACAGTTTTACGTAGTGGACATGTTGGATGCACATACATGTAAGAGTGTTATATTCCAGCTACTGACTGTCAATTGTATTGTTCAATGTAAATTATTTTCTATTAATTACCTGAAACTGTCTTAGAAATGATGTCTGATTTGTTATAGATGATTTTGATGTAGCAGGTCTTGCTCCTGTGACAGTTTTCCTTAGTTGACCTATTTTCTGTTTTCCTGCTGCATGAAAAGAGGATGGTCGTGTGGTAAGTCTAGGTCTCTTGGCTGCCTAGAGAAATACAATAAAATTCAAACTGTTCAAATGTTAGTCTGTGAAGAAATAGCATTAGTTTTCTCGTTTGAATTGTTTGAACATTGTCATTTCGGGGCCTTTTATAGCTGACTATGCGGTATGGTCTTTCCTCATTGCTGAAGACCGTACGGTCACCTATAGTAGTTAATTTCTGTGTCATTTTGGTCTCTTGTGGAGAGTTGTCTCATTGGCAATCATACCACATCTTCTTTTTTATATAATCAAGTTAATATTATGTCAATCAACACATAGCTCACAGTGATATTTTTTTTTCATATTTTACTGTAAATTTGTCAATTTTTTTTATGTTACCTTAAATCTGTCATCTGATCAAGAAGAAAACTTGAACCAACCACAGCTTTATCAAAACATTCCGGGTTTTTTTTAATGAATTTAACCACTTTTTGGATATTCATTCGGAAGTAACGTTATTGATATTTTTTCATATTTTACTGTAAATTTGTCAATTTTTTTTGATAATTTTTTTGATGTTA
The DNA here is from genome assembly GCF_965363235.1 of Mytilus galloprovincialis. Lineage (NCBI taxonomy): Eukaryota > Metazoa > Mollusca > Bivalvia > Mytilida > Mytilidae > Mytilus > Mytilus galloprovincialis. The sequence continues at coordinate 28,490,571 of NC_134848.1, read as the reverse complement.
CCTTAAATCGGTCATTTGATCAAGAAGAAAACCTGAACCAACCACAGCTTTATTAAAAAATATCAACATTTTTCATTCAATTTAATAACTTGTTGGATATTCGTTCGGATGTTACCTTATTGATATTTTTTCCATATTTCACTGTAAATTTGTCAATTTGTTGATAAATTTTTTGATGTTACCTTAAATCTGTCATTTGATCAAGAAGTCGATTTTTTGGATAATTTTTTTGATGTTACCTTAAATCGGTCATTTGATCAAGAAGAAAACTTGAACCAACCACAGCTTTATTAAAAAATATCATTTTTCATTCAATTTAACCACTTTTTGGATATTCGTTCGGATGTTACCTTATTGATATATTTTTCATATTTTACTGTAAATTTGTCAATTTTATGTTACCTTAAATCGGTCATTTGATCAAGAAAAAAACTTGAACCAACCACAGCTTTATCAAAATATTTCAAATTTTTTTATTGAATTTAACCCATTTTTGGATATTCATTCGGATGTTACCTTATTGATATATTTTCATATTTTACTGTAAATTTGTCATTTTTTTTTATAATTTTTTTGATGTTACCTTAAATCGGTCATTCGATCAGTGACATTTAGTCTCTTGTAGAGAATTGTCTCATTGGCATTCACAAAACATCTTTTCTATATCAACTATATAAAAACTTAATAACAATATATTTATAAACATATAAAACCATGCTAACGACCAGAAATTTTCGTTTGGTGATAGTAACTTGAAAGACTATCGGTTTTTTTTCGGTATGACAGAAAACTAAGTCTATAACCATAAAAGTACAATATCTAAAATACATTTTCAAACTTTAATAAATTTACTACTCCGTGCCGTAAGCCTCCGAGGTTTGTGAATCAATATACAAACAGCTATATATATATATATATATATTTTACTATAGATAATTTAGCTGATCTGTAACAATAACATCTTCATGCCTTATATATAATGTACTGTAGTACGCTGCTAGATTAAAACTGACGAGGAAAGGTAAAACACGGCCAGCGAAAGCTCTTTTTTGAGAGCCCAGGTGGTCGTGTGGTCTAGCGGGACGGCTGCAGTGCAGGCGATTTGGTATCACGATATCACAGTAGCATGGGTTCGAATCCCGATGAGGGAAGAACCAAAAATTTGCTAAAGCAAATTTACAGATCTAACATTGTTGGGTTGATGTTTAGACGAGTTGTATATATATATATATATACAAATTGATCAAACAGCAACGTAGAAAACGTTTTTTTGTTTAAACCTACAAGACTTTAGTGACGTAAATGCTTTAAATGTTAAAACAAAAACAAAATTGGAAAGAAAGCACATTTTTCTTGCATATATACACAAAATAAACAGCATATAAATACCATCTGGGACTATTGAAAACTGTCAATATATTCTGTCTCAGATATCATCAAATGATGGAATGAAGGTTAAACTTTGCTTATTATAATCAATATTTTCAGTTTGATACTCAAGATAAGACGGTATACGAGGCTAACTTGCTTTGTATATACATCCTTAAACAAAATATTACTAGAATACCCCTACAGATGTCTGATACAATGGCATTATTTACAGGATTACATCTGATAGTATGATATCTAAATGAATGAAGATGTACAATTTCTTTGATATAAGAGCAAAAAAGGGAACACAGAGAACTAACCGAAAAATGTTTATAACCTTAAAAAATAAAGTTCTTGTTTTTTTTTAAAGTAAAAAACATAGCCCCCCCCCCCCCCACACACACACACAAACACTTCCATGACCACACCCCCACCCTTGTAACGAAACATTGATTTCTTACCTAAATTTTCTCAAAAGTGTTTTACATTTTTTTTTAATTATCTTGTAGACAACTTTCACTAAATAAATCAAAGATCTACCATAAATTTCAACCAAAAAGTAGTAATAACGAAAAGGAATAACACGCATTCAACCAATCTAAAGTAAAGTTTGTATTAAAATGTCTACTTTCTGCCGCCAACAGTTTCTTTTAAAAGAACTACGAGTTTTTCTTTCTTCCGCAGTTTTGTTTTTATGCCAAACAGTTTCTGTTTAATTTCTTCGACTGACAGGTCTTTAAAATCAGCAACCTCGTCGGTTGATAAGGATGATGTGACGGAATTTACCGTTGGTACATGGAACTTTTCGTCTGCGGCTTGTATCTCTTTCGACACATTCTCCTTCTTTTGTGCACGGGTTACACGGATGTGGTGTTCCCACCAGTCGTCATTCTTTTTCACATAATTCCTTCTTTCCCGTTCCATTTCGCTGCATAAGTTTTCTATCCGCGTTCTAATTTTAATCGTATCAATAGTGCAATCCATCTTATTAGTTTTCTTTTGATATATTGTTTTATTACTGTCATTAACTTTTTCGACCGCTAAACTTTCGAATCTGTCCGTAATTTGACACGTAAAATGGGATGTGATAGACGAGCGTATGTATATACGGAGTAATATTTTCAGGACGGTATCCATTGGGGAATTAATCAGTCGTAAAATGGAGGAAAAGTCATTCCATGGTTTCACCGTTTGATCGTGGGTATTGTTATGAATACAGAACATTAACCTTTCTGGTAAATTTTTCATATTTTTTTCATATCATCTCTCCTTAAAGAAGTCCAATCTCTTTCGCACCTTCCAGATTTTGGTGTCCAAATGTTAAACGAAACCCCACATGATCTGATACTTTTGACTAAAGACTCCAGATAGTCTGTTTTGTTACCTACTGCAGCTGCTCTGTCATCTTTTTCTGCCGCATCATCAATCAAATTTCGCAGTAACACGTCGAACACTCTCATAGTCAAATGAAATTCGTCCGGAACGATATGGTTTGGATCAATTTGTATTAGGGGTGGATTCTTTACGCTAAACTATTTCTTACTGTTCTTACAAATCAAAATTATTGCTTCAATGGATCGCCGGTTTTCTTCTAAATGATAGAAATTCCAGGATTTGGAAAAGTCACTGCTTTCCATTTTTTACACCTTGCACCATGGACAAGCATATTCCGCGATTGCGCTACTGAGACCCAGGCATAATTGTACAAACTTCATATATTCATGTATGTAGTTGCATGTTTGGTTCATTTTGATTTTGCTGATATTTGATGTAGCAAAACCTACAGTTATACATGTATGGATCTTTCAATGTCATGATTCAGACAGTAGTTCATATATTTTGTTGAACACTAATACAAGTGGATAATGCCATCAACGAAAAAACATGATAAGATGGTACCCACGAATAAAAGTACTTTCACAGCATCCAAAATCTAATTACAGTAAGACCCAAACAATTTGAGTCTTTAAATTTATTCCAATTGAATTGGTTAAGAGATTTGTATTATTTTCAATTTGAAATTTCTCACTTTTGTGCAATAATGTGTAGTGAAGACAAAACAACACAACTATGATTTATATCAACCAATCAAATACCTTCATCTGTATGCATAATATTATTAGGATTAAGACACATATGAAATTGAAAACCTACCATGATAGTCTGTCTCTTCAAAAGTAAATATTTATATTTGATTTGTAGTTATTGGACGAAAATGTGCTAAAAGCTTTTTTTTGTGAGACAAATTTCAAATGAATCACAATGCAATCTTATTTGATTGATTGATTGTTGGTTGCTTAACGTCCAGTGGCAAATATTTCATGCATATTCAGGACGAGAACAAGTTCACAATAAATACTATAGGTAGGTCTTGTCACTAGAGAGGTTATCTCGGATGATGGTCGGGGAAATTTAGACTGCCACTGGAAAATGAGGGTATATTGGATAGGGACAGAAATTTTGCCTTGCAACAGGCCACCTACGGACCCCTCAAAGAGTTGTTGCAAGGGTTCTTAATGTGCAAAGAGCGTGGCACTCTCTTAACACGAGGCATCGGATTTAACGTCCCCAATCTGACCGGACGTGACTGCGAACTTGATACATCCCGTACAGCCAAACGGACGCCCCACTTCGGCAAGCGTTTTACTTCCGGTCGGGAGAAGACCAAGTGACCATATTTCTATACCCCAGTCACCCTTGGGGTTGCAATCTTATTTGTCTATCTATCCTATTGTATAACGTATACTGATATAACTGAATTTTTAAAGGATATCATCTACAGATTTTAATATAAATGTAACGGTTGGACATCATAAATATGATTTGATTTTGTTTTTCTAAATGAAAAGATGACAACCATTTCTATTTTAATGTTTAAACATTCATATTTTAAATGAAGTATACACAAAAAAAGAGTTCTTTTGCTGTAATGTTTTTCTTTAATAACAAAAACAAAAACCATAATTATATCCCTTATAGTATTTGGATGTATATATAATTTAAAGCAAGTACAAATTATTTGAATGTGTGTGTAACTTAATTGGATGTGTGGATACATTATTTTGATGAACGTATAAATTATTAAGATGTATATATATGCATGATTGGTACAAGTGTAAATTATTTTGATGTGTGTATACGGTGACCTATAGTCGTTAATGTCGGTGTCATGTTGGTCTCTTGTGGACAGTTGTCTCATTGGCAATCATACCGAATCTTCTTTCTTATATACAGTAAAATAATGATACATGCTTTAGACTTTTGCTAACAGGGCTTTACGTGTTGTTCATATTATTACTATTTGCTTGATATACTGTGTGCCAAACTTTACCTATAATTTATTTCGCTTCATACGAACATTTCCAGTTTATTTCAAGAATCATTTATGAAGAGGATGGCAGGGTGATATTCATCCCAAGAGGATATGTTTGTATATTTTTTTACAATAAGTAATATAAAATCATTCTCAAATAAAAATGATTACCTGATCTCATTGAAATTATATGAAATTTCTTTAAACCATCATGACAAACGGTGACAACTATACATGTTTAATTATTAATATTTCAGAAAAGCTGCAAAATATAAATACTTGGGAACAGCTTGGTATAAGATTTGTTTGAAATTGTACTTTAATAGCAACATTGAATGTATTGATATATTTTTAAAGAGTGCCGTCCCTCGGTAATATCAATTATATAGAAATTAGCCCTCTATATGTACAAATCTTGACCAGCATTAATGAAACTTCATAGTTTTATATAAGCAATGTCACGGAAAAATCAATGCCTAACTTGCGTTAAATAATATTTGAATATATTTAACTTTTACAATTAAAATATTTGGGGTAAATATTGGTCACAATACAGTTATTTCTTCTTGAATTGTGTGGTCACTTCTCAAGCTATGAAACTGCCTAAACAGTTGCCCAAGATCAATTGTTGTGATCGGATTAGTAGAACGTGTTACTGATGTTGCTCTTCCGGAAATTCCTTCTTCAAGATGCTTCTTATCTGAAGTACCGATCCGTAGCTAACACCTCAATCCTGAATCCCATGACAAGCAGAAGAGTCGTGTATCTTCAAAAACCTTCAACTTCCATTTCTTATTATGACATAAGTGACACCTGAAGATATTGTGCATGTGGTGAACGAAGGAATTGCACTTTATGAAGTTAAAGCAACATTAAGGGTGTTGATTGGTGAAGGCTGTTTAGCTTAAGGTCAAATTAATTAAGTTCATCGTTCACTTATGGATATAAAGACAGAAAATGTCAACCTTCTTGTATACCTGACAACGTTTTCAATTCAGACGATACATCACTGCGTCAGTCAGCATCTGCAATGATTGCTTATATAAGCTTCTACTACATATGCTGATTAATATTTGGCTCTGCTTGTAAAGCGGTAGCTAAAAGTTTATGTTTGTTGCAGATGTCGTTTTCTGAAAATGGAGTAGTACATGTTAGTAATTGAATATATATAAATTATTATAACAAAGCAAGAAAGATAATGGTTTGATGCTATATATATTCAGAATAGTTATATTAGTCTTAATAGTACATTGAAATAAAGATTTATTATTTTTTTCTACACATATACTTGGTTATTATATTTATCTTTGCTGTGTTTTTTTGGTGTTATTTGTGTTGAGTGAGTCAGCAGTGCTGGCCGTATTTAAAACGTATCTTAAAATTTATTAAATATAGAAGTAATTATTGTGTATTAAATAAAAGTGAAGATGTCGACAATTAACATAAATACTGCGACAAAAGAAGAGTTAATGGGAATTAGAGACATAGGGGAGGCCAGAGCCAATTTAATTACGAAAGCAAGAAAAGTAAAAGGTACCTTGACATTAGAAGATCTACAGATGATAGAAGGTGTACCAAACACGATTTGGGACCCATTGATAAGGAAAGGCACAGTTGAAGTTCGTCCAGAGGAAGAAACTCAAGAAAAGCAATCCACAGCACAAGACGATACTTCTGCAATATTAGAACAGTATAAGACAAAGTTGTTAATTGCATTCACACATTTACCAACCCAAGAAGACATACTATTCAAACTCATCTACCATGGTATGTGACACCAGAGACTGCCTGTTGGATTTGTGGTACACAGGAACAGACAGCCAATTTCCTGAACAAGCATATAACTAACTCGCTGTCATCCCACAAATGCTATTGATGCTACCTTTAAGAACAGAGAAGTGATGTACGCTGAGCTAATGAAAGGTCTTCTACGAGAGTTAGCACATGCACTAGGTACCTCCTTCCCTGTAGGCCTTGAAGAGAAACTGAATGCCATAATGAGAATAAGGACACAATTGCCGCCTACATAATTTCATATTTCTCAAGTTAAACTCGTGGATTCTTTCTTGAAATTAAATGGTATGGAACGTCCCGCTGATTACAAAATTCCAGCTACTCCATTATTGAAAATTTATCATATTCTACATTGAAAAATTCTTAAAAATCTTATTGGCTATTTAAATTCAGATGAACAACTCTGGCTGTTAAAATTTGAGGAAAGAAAAAAGAAGCTAAGGTATTAGCAAGCCCACACAAACACTTCAATATATCAAGTATAAATAACATCAAGAATTAAATAATGATAAATACCTCAAATGTATAAATTAATTCCAAAAAGTCAATTGTAAACAGCAATAGACAATAAAAGAGTCCAATAATAGTAAATGCAAACCCAGCTGAATGTATTTCTGACACTAAATAAAAGAGGGACGAAAGATACCAAAGGGACAGTCAAATAAAGTAAATAAAGTAGCAGTCATAATTTCAATTATTGAGGTTTATTGAATATAAGGTACATTTTAAGGGACCTTTTTCATTGTATATTTGGGGTTTATTATTATTGTTTAGAACTAACTCTATTACGGTTGCAACTAGTTTGGGACTTAATCCAAGTTTTACCGACTAACAGCTAGTCACAGGCAATAGGTAACAAATATATTTTAGTACGTCACACAGGTAAATGGAAATAAATTTGTTGTTTACAGTAAAAAGATAACAATTAAATGTTCTATATGCACTAATTTAAGTATGTTAGAATTTATCAGTATATAAGCACAAGCTGAAGATGTGATATATATCAAAATATGGTAATGCATGTAGGCAAATAGTATTGCAACAGTATTTCAACGTCCTTGGGGGACTAATAAAGGACGAAATCGTTTCTAAAAACTAATTTTACTGCTCTCAATATATTTGTGTGTGACTACCTTAACATGCGGTGGTAAAGAGAAAGAGAACAGGCATGCTAATGTAATTTGATACGGAGGATATATAGATGATTATACTATTTACAAACATCATCCCGGAGCACCCCTGTGATTCCGGTATGATACGTACTGATCTACGTTTCCAACAACCATATACAAATCAAGTATATAACATCCCCGCCCCGAAAGAAAAAGAAATTCAAAAATTTCGTGATGGTTGTTGGTAAACGTAGGTCAGAGAATATAAAACTAAAATAAGACAACAAACATAATAGTCGACCATAATCAAAAAGATAATTAAAAAAAATATATATATATACATGTATATGCAAGTTTCTCACTAAACTTCAACATATGTTCAAGCTATCAAATCCCTGACGCCGACTACCACACAAATCTCTTACTATGTAATATTTTCTCATCACAGTTCTGGTCTGGATAAAATTTGGGCTTTTTCCACCAAGTTACAATAAAATCTTCTATTGCCTGACCTGAACTTAGACGAATGTTTTGAAAAATCTCATTTGTCATTAACATTGTGGAACTTTGACCTGTAAAGTCCATGTAATGTCTTTTAAATAAAGCTGAAAGTAAAGTCCAATCAGATTTTGTAGTATTGCTTACATTTATAAACCATGTAAGCGCTGGACCTTTGAGATGCAGGTGAAATGCTGCAATTTTTCTTTTGGAATCCAGTAAATCATAAAGAGTTGAGTAGGACTCAAATTCAGCCATAAATTTAGCGGCATTTTCTTGGGGATAACCTGAGAATTCCCTACACTTTACAATTTTCTCCATTGGGATGGAAGCGGGTGAGTATGATGAAGACATTAAGGAAGTTGTGCTTCTTGTAAACGGTAAATGAGAAATGTCCGTTCGAGGAGTAGATTTTGGAATGTTGGTTATGTTGTCAAACGAACGTGTCGGAGTCGGTAAAGATTTAAACTCGTCCTCTTGTATAGCTTGTTTCGAAATAAAACTGTCACTTAATAAATATCTAGACTGAGAGAGGTCATTTGAATGTTCTTTATACATGTGTTCAATTGAAGATTCAGAAATGTTGGGGTTTATTTTGTCTTCCTCAAATGTTACAGATTTACTCATACTATGTCGTATTAATACAAACAATCATGAACTTAAACTTGGTCTGGCGAGACAATTCTCACCGAGAGCCTCATATGTATACACATAAAACAATAAATTCTTCAACACTGACAATTCCTTTATTACAATAAAACATGTGATTATGCGCAATCAACAACAATCAAAGCTACTATTCGCAACAGCCATAATTTGGACAGCAATGATGTAGGATGAATTCCATCTAAATAAAAGGCATTAAATTTGTATGTAAACCGGCTATTTCTCATTTGTCTGCATTTTCTAGAATTTTGAAGATCACAGCTAAATTTTGGTGAATGTTTTCGAAGAATTAAATTTGTCTCCCGAATAAAACTATTTACGGTAATGATTTGTTCTTCAAGTTTCAAATCGTCATTCTGAAATTGTTCCGAATATTTGTGGCCTTGGTATTTATTCCAACATACAATGGAATAAACAGGTATTTCCAAAAACACTAATTCAACAGTTTTATATTTAGCGACAAGTGCATAAATTCGTCTAAAGTTATTATTATATCATTGACCGAGGAAGAGTCACGTGATCGGAGACTGATATATCTATTTTTACGATTAAAATCAGTAAAGTCACAAGTTCCTAACCATACATAAAATACAATGTTTTTGTAGTGACGTACAGCTTCTTCGATCTGTCCTTCTAAATATTTATAACTGTCTCTTGTTGTTGCTCCCTTTTTATGCCAAAAACGAACGCCAGATTTAATTGCTAAATTTCTTTGTAATTTTAAATATTTCCCTTTACTATCGGATAAAATTATAGGTGTTTTATTAAAGGCACGTTGATGCGAAAGTTTGTTTTTCAATTTAAGAATTTCTCGCTGTAGCTTATCATTGCTCATTATCATGTAGCTGGTCACTGCAATCTAAAAATACATTCCTTATCTGCATGATGATTGCGTGCAGACGATACACACACTACGCTGTAATTTGGGTCAAATTCACACAATCAAAATGTCAATTAATTCATTTTTAAAGACGGAATGCAATAAAAAAAAATACAATGTTCATAACGCCAGCGGGAAGTATTTGAGGTCCTCCACCATTCAACGTCCTTGGGGGACTAATAAAGGACGAAATCGTTTCTAAAAACTAATTTTACTGCTCTCAATATATTTGTGTGTGACTACCTTAACATGCGGTGGTAAAGAGAAAGAGAACAGGCATGCTAATGTAATTTGAAACGGAGGATATATAGATGATTATACTATTTACAAACATCATCCAGGAGCACCCCTGTGATTCCGGTATGATACGTACTGATCTACGTTTCCAACAACAATATACAAATCAAGTATATAACGGTATGTATACATACATACAATAAAGTATTGACCCCAAGGGTGACTGGGTAAACAAAATATGGTCACTTGATCTTTTCCCGACCGACAATAACCGCTTGCCGAAGTGGGGCGTTCGTTTATCTGTGCGGGATGTATAGAGTTCACAGTCAGGTCAGAATTGGGACGTAAAATTTGATGCCTCGTTTAATGAGAGTGCTACACTCTCTGAACGCAAAGAACCCTTGCAACAATTCTTTGAGAGGTCCGTATGTGGCCGGTTGCAAGGTATAATTTCTGTCCTATCCAATATACCCTCATTTTCCAGTGGCAGTCCTAGTTTCTCTGACCATAACCCCGGATGTCCTCTTTGATGGCAAGACCTACCTATTGTATTTATCGTTAACTTGTTTTCGTCCTGAACATGCATGAAATATTTGCCACTGGACGTTAAGCAACCAACAATCAATCATAAAGTATTTAAATACGGCAATGTTTGTAGAACAAGTAAAAAAACATTTATATTCAAACAAAGATAAAATTTCAAAAGACAAAAATTTGACGCTACGTTACAGTACCCGAAAATAACTACCCTGTTACAAAGATATTATTTGTTCGTATTTACATGTAATATATTATTGATTATGTCAAACACAAACCTAATGTTTCAATTGAAGACCTATTGAAAACAGTTGTTCTGCTACACTTAAAAAAAGTCGTTCCTATATTCTGCAGACAAACTAATATCACATTGTTCTAGTGCAATGTTTGACTCTATATAAATGTATTTTCTAATAAATCTTCCGACTCGACCAGATAAGTCAAAGTCTTTATTTTTTATAAAAGTTCTTACTCTTTTTGATGATTTCTCTAACTCTTGTGTTTTAGGTTCCAGGTCCTCAATTTGGCTGTTTTCTGTATCATTTGCCTCTTCCTCAGTTATAATATTATCCATGTAAGTTGTTGTTGGCGCTGTGATCAGATCTTCCTCTTTCGTGTGAAGAGAGGAGAGATCAACTGTGAGCATGGGATTTGATGTGAAAAACTTCGATCTCATCAAAATTATCAAATACTGCAGCAAAATGTTTGCAAGGCAAGTGTGATCGTCGACATTGCTTGATAGCCATTGTATAATCATCTCCAAGGTAAACATTATGCAGTTCCGATGACTTTGTTTTGGATTTTACTTTTTAGGCAGTTAAGCTGCCTTATGCGAGCACCCTAGATTTGTGTTCTACCCAATAAATGCTAAAATATGTGCCATTGTTATTATCTAGCTGGATGTGATGTTATTTATGTTATTTATAACTAATTTGACAGTTTTTTCATACTTTTAATTCTTGATTACAAAAAATATGACCAGGTAAATCTTAAATGATCGTCGAATTATCCAAAAGTTTTAAAGTTGCGCATAGGAAGTAAGGCACATTAGGAATCTTTATGTAGTTTATCACCAGCCCAGTAGTCAACACTTCGGTGTTGACATGGATATCAATAATGTGGTCATTTTTATAAATTTCCAGTTTACAAAACTTTGAATTATTCGTAAAACTAAGGATTTTCTTATCCCAGGCATAGATTACCTTAGCCGTATTTGGCACAACTTTTTGGAATTTTGGATTCTCAATGCTCTTCAACTTTGTACTTGTTTGGCTATATAAATATTTTGATATGAGCGTCACTGATGAGTCTTATGTAGACGAAACGCGGTCTGGCGTACTAAATTACAATCCTGGTACTTTTGATAACTATTATTATTTCCCGGTTTTTTGGCTAAGCTGTCAAAGAATAAATGTAAGAAATGTTTAATCGCCGAAAATCTCTAAAGACAAGTAGTTCAGATTTCCCAAATAGCAAAAGTCGTAGAAATATTGTTTGTCGTCAATACGTAGTCAACTACGTCAGTAGTCTTAAAATAAGTTCCACTGTTCATGCTTTTGGCGGCAATTTTAAATTATAAGATGAAATTTGTGTATCTTTTCAATTTGGAGGCAGGGGTTCAAATAAGCGGATGTCCGAGGTCTGCGACCTTCCTATTTTGCAGTCGGACTTTCGACTTTGTTACTAGCTACGCTCCAGAGGAAATAAATAAATAACTTTGTAAACCTTTTTACCAAAATCTCCTTATTAACGATCTCAAAACTTGTTGTTAGCATTATTATTCATGACAGCGATGTTCATTTTGTTCAACCGCTAGCTTTATACAGAAAATAGCCGACAAATAATGTGTAAATTCGAGTAAAATCGTATCTGACAAAAACAACATTGAAAACAAAATGGCTGACATGAGAAGAAAATTACAATATCGGATCCGATTCCGGAAGCGGATATGGGTAATTCCGGGTTTTGGCAATCAACTATTAAAAAAATCATACAGATGACAAAATACATCTTTGCATGGTAAATAAATATAAACACTAGAATTGAAAACCAAAAGATATATGTAAAAGAATGAAAAAAAAAAAACCAGAAATATTTTGTACTGAAACTCAAAATTACTTTTTGACAAATTTTAATGTCAAAATCCAATACAATGCGAGTCTTATTGACAGCTGGGAACAGTATATCTAACAATATATATGGTCCTGGTGAGAGTATAAATTTTCTTTATCAGTAATAAATGTTGGTAAAGCAAGTTAGATGCTTTTAAAGTGTAAACATATTACTGCAATTTCAATGGGTATTTTTTTTCTCAATTTTGATGGGTCAGTTAAACTATTAAAATTATTTTACACATATAGTGCAACTAGATTATATGATACCTGAATGTAAGCAAATCATATGATATGTATGTGGAGTCCTTTGGGGCACTCTATCCCCTCCTGTTTGAAAACTTTGAAACGGATGAGATACCCACCTCTCAACCATATACATTCCTGTATGGGACAATATAATAAATCAAATGAATTATAGTGGGAGTCCCTGTGGGTCATCCCACCCCTCCTGTTTGAGAACATGGAAACGGTCGAGATCTCCACCCCTAAACCATATTTATTCATGTATTGGACAATATATCAAATCAAATGAATTAAAGGGGGGAGTCCCTAGGGTCACTGCACCCCTTGGAAACAGTCAAGATCCTCACCCCTTAACCATATATACTCATGTATGGGACTAAATAACAAATCAAATAAATTATAGGGTGAGTCCCCACGGTCACCCCATCCCTCCTGTTGTTTGAGAATTTGGAAACAGTGGAGATCCCCACCTATAAACAATATATTTTCATGTATGGGACTACAGAACAAATCAAATGAAATATAGGGAGAGTCTATGTTTTTTTAGATCTGAACCCTCCCCCTTTACCTCTAGCCAATGTAGAAAAGCATTACAAGTCAGTACTGTTACAAAATGATAGAAATTATTATAAATTAAGGAATGTATCTCCCTCATGCAAAGCTCTGGTTCCTTTCACGGATTTGGCTATACTTTTTGGACCTTTTGGATTATAGCTCTTCATCTTTTATATAAGCTTTGGATTTCAAATATTTTGGCCACGAGCATCACTGAAGAGACATGTATTGTCGAAATGCGCATCTGGTGCAAGAAAATTGGTACCGTTAATTTTATTAAGAGAGAAGTCCTATGTGAGAAGATGTAACATAAGAAAATAAACAGAATGACAATAATACATAAATAACAACATATTACTAGCAGATAACTGAGTCAACTTGTACTACTAGCAGCCAACCAATACCAACGTTAACTACCAACTAGTACAACTGAAATCATTTCGAACTTGTACCACTGAAGACTCACCATTAAAAATATACATTTGTCTTTGCCTATAAATGTTACGTATTCTTCATCGCCTATATTATACTTGGATGGTGGATATTTTGCCAAACCATTTTTCTGCTAGCTTTTTTCGAAATATTAAATGCCGGACTTTTATTTTTTTCAATGTGCCTCATTCTCTCTGTATAGTCTTCACTCGGTATAAATGTCATATTCGATTCCTCGTTTGCAAGTTCAATTGGTATGTCTTCTAAGTTTATATTTGTGAAATTACATTTTTGTGTTACAGAATTTGGTTTGATTCCCAATAAACATTCATAAGGTGATTTTCCCAAAGACGAGTGAACTGCGTTATTGTAAGCTTGGAAAGATTCGTCACCCAATCGCAAATGCCTCCGAATTTTGAATTAATTAGATCGAAACGAGTTTTGTCTTTCCAGGTCCCATGAGATCTTTCTATTTTCCCCTGGCTCTGCGGATGGTAAATTGAATTACATATCAATTTAATGTTCATATCTTTACAGAGGCGTATAACAACACCGTTGAACTCTGAACTTTGGTCACTCTGTAATATTTCAGGGTTTCCAAATTCCGCGTATATCTCCCGTAGCTTAGCAGCAACTTTTTCCGAGCTCTTGTCAGACCATGGTCGCAACCATTGTTGACAGAATATATATATACGAAACATCGTTTTTATTCCTTCTCAACCAAAACGTCTTCCAACAAGTCAAACATATTGACCAGATTGGTCTTGGAATCTGTCCCTCATAGCCCAAATCAGCATCTTTGAATAACTTTTGTCTGCTCCCAGCTCCAAGATCTTCATGGATCCATAGCTATTGGCGGTTTCTGTATGTCTATGGCATCTATTATAGTATCTCATTGCAACCTTCAGAATCAAAATATTCAAAACAACATCACCCCAAGGGTGACTGGGGTATAGAAATATGGTCACTTGGTCTTCTGCCGACCGGCAGTAAAACGCTTGCCGAAGTGGGGCGTCCGTTTGGCTGTGCGGGATGTATCAAGTTCGCAGTCACGTCCGGTCAGAAGGGGGACGTTAAATCCGATGCCTCGTGTAAAGAGAGTGCCACGCTCTTTGAGGGGTCCGTAGGTGGCCTGTTGCAAGGCAAAATTTCTGTCCCTATCCAATATACCCTCATTTTCCAGTGGCAGTCCAAATTTCCCCGACCATCTTAATATTATTTATTACATAACAAGTGTTGTACAGATAACATAATTATACATTGCTCTTAGATTCACAAAATGTATGCATGGGTATTTTATAAATTTAACAATAAATAACTTGTGCAATTTCAATTATTCAAATATAACTTATCAAAATGATAGTTACGATGAAAACATTTTTAATTACCAATGCAAGTACAATGAATATGGTGCAAATACTTCATTAAACTTCCTCAATCTTAGGGCTAGATCACAATTAAGATTACTTTTACTCTTTGTTAAAAACATGAACTAAACTAGAATAGTCAGCTTGTTCTTTAAATACAGTTTCAATATTTTCAGACCCATTTGCAACTTGAGATAATCTCAATGCAATACTGCCTGCATCAACTAATGTATGAATTCTACTATAGTACTCGGCACTTGTTCTGCCAAACCAACCAATATGTTTCATTGCCTGGTCTACATTTTCAGCTGCCCCTGATAAAGCCATGGTAACTGCACAACCTGATCGAAAGCTATGGGGGGTTTCTCCTTCATAAATTCCCAACAGTGATAAGTAATAACGCAATCTCTCATACATGACAGAGTAATTGACAGCCTTATCCAACACTCTGCCTTTTTCAGAAACTATTCTGAACAAATAACCTACTGACATATCAACTGTACTGACTTGGCAAAAATTAACATAATCAAGCAGACCTTGTACAGGACAAATAGACAAGTCATCACACTTTTTAATAACAAATGTATTACTCTTTCCCTTATCACCTCGGAGTGTCTTTCCAAACGTATGTTGAAAAACCAAGCCACTATTATCATTTAATACTTTTACCTCCTGAGCAACAACTAAAGAAAGGTCACTAGCCCTATCACCTGCAAAAAATTGTAGTTTCATCCAAGCTCTATCTCTATACAGAATATACCTCTCCCGTAATGACAGACCAGGACTTTTAATTTCCCTATCAATGTATGAACACATTGCCTTAATTTTTGATAAAAATATAGGCTTAGCTTGTTTTGGCAATACATGTGCACTGGCTTGTTCTTCCCTGATTAGTTTAAGATATTCTTTTACTATGGGGGCACAAGCAGGGTTACCAGACTTAGAAAAAATGTCCCAATATCTCCCAAAGCCATTATCATCAAATATATTAACCAATTGATTAATCACCCCTTCAACTGTACCGGAAGCCAGTCGTTTTGGACAAAAAACAGTCAAACTCCCCCTTTTGGCCTAAATGTTTGCAATGACCACCGTGAATAGTAGTTTTTCCAGAAAAATCCTTCCAAATTAAAAATCTTCGAATATCATCAGGTGTACAAACTGACAAATGTTTGCAATCTAAATCTTGGAGAAATTGGAGAAAAGAACCTTGAAAACTTTTCTTCCTCTTGTGACCTGATGAACAAGTTATTCGTTTATCTCGTCCATTCTTCCCTCAATTTTTTCCAAATCAATGTCATTATTTATCTGCAATGACAAATATAAGGTCCATTTTTAGGTCAATGACAAAAAATTTAACAATTAAAAATTGAAAATATCTTAATAGGACTTATAACCTCAAAAGAAATACAATGCACATGCATTACCCAATAACAATATACATATTTTTCATAAATGAAAAGATTAGCAACACTGGTACATTAAAATTATACAAAAACATTCAATTCATTTTAAGTTCACTTGAAATATCCGTATTACAGATGTATTACTTCACATGAAATATAAACAAAAATAAGATCAAGAAAAAGAAACTCTGAATACCCACAATGGCCATCTTAAACCAAATTCATCAACAACAAAGCCTTTCTTTGAAGGTGCTTTGACAACCCCTTTTTGACCCCTAGCTCCTAGAAGAATGGAGGTTGATGAACAACTAGTCAACATTGGCCACCACATAGGAACTGGATAAAGTTCAGGTACCACAACTGTGCAAGAAACTGACTGTTCCTTCAAAAAACATAGCAAAGGAAAAATCAATACATAGGGTGGATATACATACATATTAGATTCTGCCTTTAAATCTTGGGAAAACACATTAACACCAGAGGTTTCTGGTGTTAACCATGGGGTAAAATGTCTAAGTGGCCTACTGTCTACTGATTGCATTACATTCGAGTCTAAAGACATAAGATCAACAGTATGTGGACCAAATCGAGAATCAACTAAAACCCATGAAGCATTACTCAACATAGTATCAGCCGTGTTCAAAATTCTAGAAGGACCATCAGCCTTATTCAGTTCAGATGGAACAAAACTTAGATGCAAATCAACATTTTGCCCAGCGACCAACTGAACTATATCCTTCATAATACAATTCAAGGCCGGACATTTGCTCCCTTGACTATTCCAGGCTCCTATTACCGCCATGCTATCAGTTAATACATCAACCCGAGAGTCTAATAAAGATTTTCCCAAAGATTGCAATGCCTTCAAAATGGCTTCAGCCTCCTTTTCATGAATAGGTCTAGTATCATCAGCCAACCAATAATCACCCATAGTCAAATGGTTGTCACCTAAATTCACAAGTGCCCCATATCTATAACCTGAAGAGTCTGTAACCATGTCAATCTTATTATGAAATTCTGGTCTCCATTTTGAGAAGCCTTCCCATTTGTCCAAAAATTTCCAATATTCAATCTCCTCTTTAAGAGGTCCAAATACCCTAACAGGCTTACTACATTTAGTACAAACAGAAATAGCAGCATTCACCTCCCTACAAAAAAGCTTACAGCCAGGTACAGCTAATTGCATACTAATACACTTTCCAGAAAACCTTTGTAAAGTTCTCAAGTCTACCTCCTTAGAAGACAAAATAAATTCACGCAACTCAATAAATTTTTTCCGCTTATCCTCTGGTAAAATAAATGCTTGCTTTTCCGAATCAACGAAAAAACCAAGAAATTTCTTACAAAATTCTGGAACCAATGAACACTTCTTAAGCGAAAGAGTATACCCTAACCTTGTCAAAACCTCCAGCATAACATAAACCAACCTCCTACCTTCGAACTCTTTCTCCTCACTAAACTGCAATGGGCCCCCTCGAGTTACTGAAAACCTATCATCAATATATAATGTATTCAGTACATATAATTTTCTTAAATATGATGTTACACACATCCCTATTGACTGGTATATGAATGGGCTTGCTTTCCAACCAAAGGGCAATGTTGTGTAAGTCATGTAAAATCCCCCAAACTGAATACCAAAATATGTAAATGAATGTTGACTAAGTTTAACATGGTCATAACCTGACTTTTCATCATATGTTACCATTAATGCATCTTTCTGTACTAATCTAGGAATATCTTTCAAAGTTTCAAGATGAAATGGTAAATCTTTCACCCACAAATTTAAAAAACGTTCATCATGGCATAAACGTGGCTTGCTGGGTTCGACTGTAAGTGGCATTACTATTCTAGGGGGTTCACATTCACCAACTGCTCCCAACAGCTTAACTGAACCCATAGCAATTTTCTCGCATAATTCTTTTGAAATAAAATCAACATGTTGCTTACAAATTTTTGAATTTTGAAAATATTGATTTGGAGGGATATCCGAATCATAGAAACGACCCTTAAAATTTCCTTTAAAGTATCTGAAAAAATCTGTAGCATCAACCCCATTTATAAGCCATTTTAGTATATCTTTATCATCTGTCCCTACTAGAATATCTTTCCAGTTAGACAAATGGTGATGAATCTGACCGCTTAGAAAAAGATCAGGATCACGCAAAGGAAAAGTCCCACTATCAAAATGAACACCACATGCACCATTCAGAACTTCTTCAGCCGAAGGAACGTGTGTTGTAAGTGAAGGAGTTTCACCTCCAAGTGTTACCCATGCTGGTTCTTGGCGTACTTGTACCTTTTCGGGATTAAAACCACTTTCCATTTCCCATTCTGGAACATGAATGTTGAATGAATTTAAACTTCCCAATGTATTACTATTCTGAAGAAAAAATAAAACTCTCTCTATATCCAAGAACCAACATAAGAGCACTTTAAGGAGAAACCCCTTCACCTACAATCCACGTGGAACATGTAGAACCACTAGGGTATCAGTGACCCTTGAATTGTAAATGAAGACATTTCAAATAGAGAAAAAATAAAATAAAATAAAAAACAAAATATTTCACAATAAATTAAAATTCCCCAATTAATTGAACATACAAATATACGAAAAACATTATTTTCCCTTTGCAGCCTTCATTTTGTCACAGTCTCTTATCTGATGACTTGTACTCTCGCAAAACAGACAAGCACCTCTCTGACGTATTCCAGAATTTCCAAAATTTCCAGAATTTCGGGGTCTACCCCTATAATTATTATTAAAGCCACCTGGATATGGCGGTTGCAAGTAAGGCATAGCATTGTATGGATACATACAAGGAGCCTGGTATGGCGGGTATAAATTATGCAATGGCGAATCTTCAGGTTTTGGAGTAGTATCCTTTTCAGGTTGCTTTTCCTTTAAACACTTCGACACAGCTTTTGTGATTGCATCCGCAACCTTACCACCCAGTACGGACAAACACAATGAAGAGATATCTAATTTTAATTGATGTCGGTTTGCCTGACGTGTTAACTCTTCAAAGGTATCGGCATCATCATGATTAACCCGTCTTGCAGCTTTAGCAAGTTCCTCCAGAGTAAGTAATATGAGTGAATCACTAGGATTATCTTGCAGACAAAGTGTCCTCACCTTCTCCTTTAAGTTCTTAACAACTTCTTCTTTTGTAGTATTCTCTAAGTTAGCAATCCTGTCTTCCAAATCGTCCCTCTTCCATTTATTTGTCCCATTGTTGTTGTTGTCACCACTACTCTGCACAATGTCACCACTCATCTGCACATTGACAGGATTAGCACTAGTAGTGGGAGTCTTAAAAACAGAAAACAAAATCGGTCTTAAAAACAGAAACAAAACCGGTATCATTATTAACACACATTACATAACACCAGTCAATGCCAGTGAATCACTATTAATATCAAAATTCTATGTAAATTACCACAGTGTTGTCAATATTTTCATTTATAAATATGAATAAACATATACTTGGATTCAACCAGTATGAATTACGTCACAGTAAGACAAGTAATTATGTATTAACCAACAAGACAATTTTATATTTTTATATGCTCGTTATGTGGTACAATTTGTTGCTCATAAGTGAAGGCCACACAAAGACCATAAATGATGGCATTGTCCAATTACTTCTTAGGTTATTACCTCATTGGCATACAATTTTAGAAATTCTCTAGTGCGATCATTGATTTGTCTTCTAAGCTTGTCATCCTAGTCAATGTGCAGAATTGTATATGTAAAATTCAATAGATTTAATTTTATCTGCCAGCCAAGACATTACATTCAAAGTGCAGGACTAGAAATTACTTACTTGATCTTGTGACTGGGTTAAATCTTGTCCACTAGGTCGCCCATATTCATTTGCATACAGTATCAAACAATTTGTGGCCCACCTGGCTTCTTCAACTGTATTATCTCTATTGGCAAATTGAAGTAAATCTTGTAGTTCTGCACCAGTTAAATCCAGAACCTGATCAATAATTTAAAACAAAAAAAATGACAAATAAAACTCAACAGAGCTTTTGTTTTACTTCTTGTACTAGTAACCTTGCTAAATTTAAATAAAACTGGTTTATTTATAATGTATTACAAAACACTTGACTTGCATATGATTGTCTATAAATGGTTTTAAAATAGTAGCAAGATAAATCAAGTCAAACAATGAAATGATTAATAGTACTACAAACCTGTTGCCTCAGATCATCCATGGATAAATTATCCAATTTGTTGTCCTTTTGAAAACGGGCAAACTCCTTTAAGCCCTGTGGTTGTCCTCCTCTTATTCTCTTAATAGCTGCCACTAACCGTACCCCTTTTAATGAGTGCCTCCGTTTCAAACACGTGGGTAAAACCATCTGAAAATAAATACACAACTCTACACACTAGTCTAGACATCAAATGACCTTGCGCACCTGTTGAGGGAAATCCCCTTTTGGAATTTTTTAAAACTATCTGAAGTACCACACATAATAAACGAACATAGGCAAATGTTATTTATCATTATAATCTTAAAGAAACAAACAACATTTTTAAAAGTGTCTATCATTTGATTATATAAATCAAATCTTATTAAATCTATGATAACACGTGTCGAGCGCACCTTTCGCCACGACGGGATTGTTGAAAATCTTTATACCTCATTAAATTTCGTGAGAAACTATGAAATGAACATATCTTATCAACCAGTTTAGAATATAAATACAATACAAATGTTAAAAAAAAAAAAACATTGGTCCTATAGATATAATTTATTTCGCACTCGACCTCGTGGTGTCGGACTTTCCGGCCAATCTAAAATTTATTATATCTCCTTGGCCCTGGTTATTTTTTCAAATTATACCTTATAACCCTTGTCATTATTCTTCAATTATATCTCAAAACCTCTTGCTTTATCAAAAAATAAATATTACCATCTCCAAATAAATCAAACCATCTCCTTGGCCCTCGCCATTGTTCCAGTATCATATCTCATGGCCTCTTGCCCATTTAAAAATGTATTATGTCTATTGCTATTCTCAAATTACATGACCTCTTGTCATTCTTATATCATATGGCCTCTTGCCATTTAAAATAAAAAATATATACCTTTCCTATGAAGTATGTTGCCAACTTGGCCTGAGCAGTCAGGACACGGTCCGCTCTCTTCAGTGGATATTAAACAAATGAGACAGAATCACATGGACTTCCGCCTAAGTTAATTGGCCAATGAGGTTATTGGAAAAAGCGATAAACATAAATTAAACTTTAACTAGTGAACCATGAAAATAATGTCTAAGTTAGATAAAACCTGGATATTTTACACATAAAAATCATTCCATTCACCAAATATAGTAGTTCAACACAACTATTAAAATGAACAACATATATTCAGTAGAGTAATGAAACAATTTCAATGACTAAAAATCATATTTCTTGGCCTCTGAATTTTACCAACAATTTTTTTAAATTTACTAGTTTCTCGAGGAAAAGCCACTTAAGAATGTACACCTCTGAGGGACCAATATTTTCTAGAATTAAACTTTTTTTCTTAACCTGATTTTTGGGTTTATAAGACTGTAACAAAATAATTGGTGAAGAAAAAATCATATGGTGTGGTGCACTTCTTTTTTTTTTTGCTACGGCCCTTTGAAAATGCCCAATTTTGATGATTTTCCAATTTTACATCGATTTTTACCTATTTTGGGCCATAATCGAGAAAAAAATAAGTCTAAGGATGCTACCATTTGATTTAGGTGGGGAGGGCTAGGATTTTTAATTTTGTCCTGCATTTTTTTTTTATAGTTGTAATCCTCATTATTGTCCAGCATTTTTTATTTTCCATTCTATACGGACCTGCAATTTTCATAAGATTACTGAAATTGTTTTCATAAATTGTCATCCTGCTTGTTATGCCGAATTACTGATCCTTCCTTTGTTTGTTTAAAAGTATGTCTTGCCTTTTTTTCAAATTCCATCCATCAAGACCCTTCCTATCCCTCTCTCAAATGGTAGCTCCCTCCGACAATAAAATTATAACCAAATAGATAAAAATCCCTCGACAATTACACACTGCTTATCTTCGTAGATCTCCTTATCAAATTGATGAAATCGAAACTGAATTGACTTTAAAATACTTTTTTTTTTAACGAAACATGTAGTCTTTAATGAAATACACCATGGCCTTAGTAATTCATGTAGTAATGTAAAAAAGATTACTAATAATTTATAACTTTATAATTGCTGTCATGTTTTTTAAAGTGCAATTGAATATTTTATTGCATGATTTATATTCATGTAAAAAGATAGAAGTTACCCAGAGTACAGGCACTAGACATTCTGTCAATATATATGGACACCACTTTCTTCCAATTGCCAATATTTTTATACTATTGACAGAACGTCTAGTGCCTGTGCCCAGAGCATCATTTATATGTCACGGTGCAAGGCAAAAAGATGAAAAAAAAACATCCGATTCAGTACAAAAACACGACACATATGTTTGCTTTCTTAGTTCGTCTGAATAAAAAAAAAACTATATCTTTCTAGCATCGTATTCATACTATAGGACCCCCCTAATCATATGCAGCGATTTGTGCCGAATATTTTGCCCATTAAGTTATATTTGACTGTTGGTTTCATAGAGAACATTCACAGAATATTTCAGATCTGCCGAAGAGTGAATAGGATTGTGTACACTATTATATGTCCGTAAAATCACTATAAATCCATTTATGTATCTTATTTTCGCCAATCGTGTACAGAAACTTGCCCTTACTGGACACTGTTAACCTATATGTTAATTCTTGATCTTTTAACATCGAGGTGTGCAGTGCATGGTAAAGAAAAAACATTTGCATGTGAACAGTGTGATAAAAGATTTTTAATTATGGCTGATCTCACCGGTCACCTCAAGATTCACGAGGAACACCCTGTAAAATTTAAATGTACAGTATGTGGTTTAGAGTTTAAGAAAGCACATGATTGTGGTGATCACGAGGCTAGTCACAGGGGTGACAAACAGCATAGGTGCACATGTGGAAAGGCATACATCCACCAAACAAACCTCTACAGACATAAGAGAAAATGTAATCATTGACAATCAGGATTCATCTTGACTTTATTATTTATTTTACGTTTTGTACTTTGATCTCAAAGATTGTTTGCTTTTTTTATACTCATGTACTTGTTTTGTTATTTCAGGGGGCAAAGTATTGCCATCAGACTTTGCAGGCACTGGAAACAAAATTCACAAGTCAATTAAAGAATACAATGACATCGGATGTCCAACAACAACCCTTCCATTGAATATTCTATTCAATATTGAGTATATTCAATGAGATCAAAGATCGCAATGGGGATATTTGGAAGACAGTTCATCTTGAATATAGTGGTGAAGTTCCATGTGAAATAAAACAACAAGCAATCAACGCAAGATCACTGATTGAGCGAACTGTTGAGGAGCAAAGCCTTGTAAAACAAGAGATGACTTCAACTATTAATTGGTATTTCAATCGAGGTACTTAAATTATCAAGATTGGATAAATTCGATAATTCACGAGTAACTATGTGAGAATCTGTTTCTCTAATGATTAAAAAGACATTTTCTTTTTTTGTTAACCAAAAAACCCCTTCGAGTGCCTTTCACATTGCACGTAGTTGTCAATTTCATTAACATCTGTTATCATGTTTTGATTCATCGAGTTAGCTAAAAAGGTCATGACCCTCAAAATCATCTAATCTTTTGAGATCACCAGCAACCACACGTTGATTAAATTCAATGGGTTCAGAAAGGGATAAACTTCCATAGAATTAGAGAAAAGCTTATATCTCATACCCTCATGGATCACTTTATCAAAAGCCTGTTTAAAATCTACAAAACAGGCAAATAGTGGACCCCCTTTTTACAAATATATTTATAAATAATGGTTTTTAAAACAAAAACATGATTAGATGGTCTACATTTTTTGGAAAATCCAATTTGACATGGATAAATCACTGATTCTTTTACCAAAAAATTATCTAGTCTGTTATTCAAAACAGAGTTGAACAATTTACCAGCACAAGAGTTAATGGCAATGCCACCACAATTATCTGTTGAACTTGGATAACCAGACTTAAAAAAAGCAGATAAATAAACTGATGACCACTGCATTGGATATCTACCAGATGAAAATACATGGTTTAAGTTTCCGAATTAAAGGATTTAGATAATATAATTTATACGTATAAGCCTGTATGGCAGTTTTTTTATGGTTTTTTTTAGAAATAAATATAACTTATTTCATGTGATTTTCTTATGTTATTTTATTTTTGTGGTAGACTTTATTGCAACAAGAAGAAAATAAAGAAGATATTGGTTTGTAGAGAATGGAAAACAGGGAAACAGACATGTACATATATACAGGAAAAACAAAACAATTTTTTGTTTGTTTTTTTGTTTTTTTTATAGTTTAATTGTAGGTCAATAATTTTGGCTCTTTGTTGAACTTGGCAATCGGTTGTTCTGAAAATAAACCAAAAAAAAAATGATTTGCAACATATTATATAATCCATCGAGAAATCTTTGCCAACCCCATTAATTTTTGTGCAATATAAAAGCTAGTTTCAAGGTAGAATGAAACAATGGATAAATTATAAACTTGGCAATTTGCAACAAACGTGGACACTGGTGTAATGGTAAACATAACCTATGGTATGTAATTAAATGGGAAACAACGGACCACAGGCAATTAATGTCTAGAACGCAGAGCTTTACTTGCTAAAGGAGAGCATTCTAATTGGCAAATAAAGCTCTTCGTTCTAGATGTCGCAGTCAAGAATAGCCAACAATTATATGGCAGTGTTATAATGAATACAAACTGCATAAAAACAAGAAGTGACTAATTGACAAAAATGAAAACCCTGAATTTTTCTGTGTTTAGACCAGACAGGAATAACTTTTTTTCAAGATGAAATTGTCCGTTGTATAAAAGACAACAAAACTTCAACAGGCGCATCATCTTAAAAAAAGTAAGATAAGGAAAACGGGCAAAATGTTATCATTTGAAGTTAAAAAACAGGAACCTCGTACAGGAAGGAAAGGAAACACAGAATATGCAGGCTGTTGAATATTTGAAGAAGAAACAAATATTGGTATTTTATACAGTATAAAAGTCATTTTAAAGTAGAACTTCACAGACAATACTGGAATACAGTTATTAAGAAAGTTTCTAACCAGAACAAAAAGGATTGATTGATTTTGTAATAGAAGATTTTGTGTTTAGTCTTGATGTTCATCATGTATTATTATACTAGTTTTTGTCTTGTAAGAGGAGAATGATGCACAAAGTACTCTTGATCTATTAGTACTTGAAGACCCATGTCCACAAAACATAAAAGAAGATTATATTCTTCTTATTCTAGGTTTGTATAAAGGCAACGACTCATGATAAGTCAATGGTACTTGATATGAAGTTGTACTAGCATTGGCACATCCCATTTCCATGAAAATTATTTAGCATTATGTACCTTCAGTTATGGTCCATTGACTTTAAATATTCGCCTAACTTGTGAACAGGCTAAATTATTGGTATTTTAATTTCAATATTTGTAGTATCAAAATTACAAAAGGGGTGAGACATATCTCTGTGATAACAGTAACTGTTTATTATTGGTTTGATATTCTTTGAAAAAAAATTTGATTTAAAAAAGTTCGAAAAAAAAAAGGGTGGAAAGATTTGGTTATGCTATTAATAACCTTTTCAATTAATTGTTTCTAAAGTTGCATATTGTAGAAATCTCTGTATAACCGATCAGATCACTTACTTTTTTTTGTAGAAAACAGGATAACTTTATGAATATTTTTTTTCAGGAAATGTTTGAGACAGACTCATTTCCCTCTACATGTGAGCAAGCTGATTTGTCACAGGTAAAGTTCCACACACATTGTAACTTGAATCCTCATTGTCACAGTTATCTCTCTTTCAACATTTTAATTGCATTAAACAAAATTTGTAACTATATCTTATTGAAAGATTACATTTTGAGTGGCTTTGACATTTACCTTATAATAAAAAATAGGAAAACAACACATAAAAAAATTGCACTTAAAATCACCTGGACTAAGGTTTATTGAGCTAATGCCATCACTTGGTATCAATTACGGAGTCAAAAAAACTATAAAAAAATAAACTATTCAAAACTTGTACTTCTCTGAAACTGATGAATGGATTGTGATCAAACTTGGCCACAATAATAACCAGGGTATCTTCTTTTATAGAAATGTGGATAAAGTCCCACAACTACCATACACGATACTATATTATTAGTTACACAAGTGTTCAATTGTCCTAATACGAGAATTTATCGGGTCAATTAATTCATATCGGGTGATGTGAAGCCAAACCCGATATGAATTTTATTGACCTGATTAATTCTGTATTAAGACAGTTGCACACTGTGTAACGAATTTATGCTGAATTTGTTATATTACATATTTTCATAATAATAATAATAGGACATTATCAACCATTATATTAAAGATATTAAAACGAAAACTATTTTTTTTTCAAATATTTGGACTATTTACATCAACTCAAATTATATTTTTTTTATTAGGTCAGTGGTATAAGGGACGTAATAAATAAGGGAGATAATTCCAATTGACATGGTAAACTTGTATATATATAGAGACCATGAATCTACTGCATTTCTATTTTTAGCAATCTAGTCAAAACAGTTGTGGTAAGTTTGAAAGTTAAAACCATTTTCTAAGTTTGTGTGGTGTTGCCAATTTCAACATACCAGTTTATACATGGGCCTCGTATACATTCAGAAAATAAAAGAAGTTGTTATAAAAGCTGTCGTGAATACTTGTTATTCTTCAAGATGTTTATTCATCAGTTAATGGGTGCAATATTTAAAAGTGAAAGTTTAAAGAAGTTTTAAGAAGGACCCGAACATGCAAAAGGGAGCTGGCAAATTATAGACAACGTACGTAAATAAAACGTTTTTTTATGACGTAATTATGTAAACTACTATAACCTGTCAGTGCATTTCGAATATTTGTGCTATCCATACATCTATTTTTAGGGAGATTAACATTACAAACTTCCAACATTTTACAATTTTAGACCAGACACTAGCCACGAAACTTTGACACAACGTTTATTATCTCTCTTGTCAACCTGGTTCCTCCTACAGTTTTGCTAAACAACGGGGAATCTGATACTTTACAATCAACAGTAGTGTCCCTTTTACGATTGATATTTTTTGGTTTTTTAAATTTATAAATAAAATTTAGAATGGAAATTACACATCTTACAACACCGCGAACATTGCTATTGAGGTTGTATACATTTATCTATTAAAAATCAATGATTCTTAACATGAATCGAATCCTAATGCCATTACGCCTGTTTGACATACGTGTAAAAAATGTAATTATAAAAATGATTTATTATTTTATGGTTTTACTTCTATTTATCATGATCAACTTAAAATCTACGAAAAAATCGTTGGTTTTACGACTTGGTAAATTTTGAAGTGAGTATAATCTTATAATATTATATTTATTAGGAATAGGAAGAGTGTTTTATATAAGAGAACAACCTGAAAAACCTGAGAGACTTTTATTTAAAATTCCAATATTAGTATTTGACAGTGAATGATTTACATGGAGGAATAACTGTTTAGATAATGAATTTCCATTGGAACTGTGGTCTTTATCATCTGCAAGGACAAAATAATAAGTTGTTATCATAGAGAAACGTATTGATAAGGCAATTTAACACCATAATCATATAATTTTGTATATGTAGAAGTGAGTAACTCTCCCGAAGATGGTGGGAATATCAGAAAATTGTCAAACGAAAATTACCCAAACAGAGCCTGAGATGAATTAAATGTGATACCGTTAAGAAAAACAAGTAAACATGGTTTATACCATTTGTAATAACGATAGAAAGTCATGTGTTAACTTTTTGATGCATTGCTATATGAATGTAGTCACAGGGGAGTCATTGAAAAAAGATGTTAAGTAAGTTTTTCCTCCTAAATTTAAATTGAACCTTTGATGTCGTCCCTTAGATTTAGCTTTGAATGTAGTCTATATAAATAATAAGATTATGATTCTCGTTTCGGACAAAATTTATGATTGGCCATGTTTAACTACTTGTCAATTTGAACATTATGTTCATCTTCAGATATGTGCATCAAATTTTCAATGAGATTTCAGCATGTCCGACAACGAAAAGGTGGTAAGGGAGCTACCATTTGATTTTTATGGGGGGGGGGGGACTAGGATGAAAAATTTTGTCCTGCATTTTTTTTTTAAGCTGTAATCTCTGTCCTGCCTTTTTATTTTTCACTCTGTTCGGTCTTGCTTTTTTTTTAAAAGTTTATCCTGACTTTTTATTACCTAAATTGTAGTCCTGACTTTTTTTTTTAGCAAGTGTCTCATCCTGACTTTTTTTTTTACTCAAAACTCCTGTCCTGCCTATTTTTTTCAAATTTCATCCTAGCCCCCCATAAAAATCAAATGGTAGCTCCCTAAGGATGTCAGATATGTCCGATACGCATGATGGTGAAAATGACCAGGTGGTGTCTATGTAGGCTGTGTACAATGTGTGTAACAGTGAAGAGAAGAGAAGAGAGAAAAGTATGTCATCTTCTCTACCTATGACTTGTGACATTGCAAGAAGGAAGTATGGATTTACTGAGGGTTTACACAAATATAAAAGAAAGAGCGTTGTCTCAACCCTTAGAGTAAAATAGATGTTGTGGCATTTGAGTCGTCCGATTACGATTATGATAATTGATAAAAAAAATTTAACGTCGACTTTCAACTGACAAGATATATTAAGTAAACAGCATTTATAAGTATGATTACCGAAGTTTTTTCGGTTTTTCTGTGTGCTATTCAATGAAATGTTTTTTTGTGTTTTTTAAACAAAAACAACGTTTTATCTTTGATCTGAAACTTATAAGCAGCCAACGTTGGATAAGAAATCTTTCTAAAGCTGACGAATGTTAAAATATTTAACAAATGTAATTATAAAAATGATTTATTATTTTATGGTTGTACTTCTTTTTATCATGATCAACTTAAAATCTACGAAAAAATCGTTGGTTTTACGACTTGGCCTTATTCGCAATTTTCTTACAAGAATTAATCAGATGTTTACTCATCGTGAATACAAATTAGAAGAATTAGAAGTTTACGGAATAGTGATTCCTGAATACATGTCCTTTTTTTATATGATAAATGTATTTTATCTGAAAGAGGATATGTCGTTCAACCCAACATCAACATCTCGCAGAGATAACCAAATAGGACAAATGTGGATATTCAGGATCAAGTTAGTGAAGCATTGTTGTTAATGAATAGCACAGGGACATTTTCATTTGTCATCTCCCTGGTGTCTCTTGTTGCAACTGATTTATACAGTTTTCCGTTGCAATTATGAAGGTTTGGTAAATCAGGTAATTATGATAAATGCATTAATGAAGACAGCACAACTGATAAAGATTGCACTATGAACAATAATGATGCTAATATCCCTTTATATGATGGTGCGAATATTACACTAGGGTATCTTTGTTGTTACTTGCTTTATTGTTCTCAAAAAACAACATAGTAGGAGAAATTATTGAACAAATTTTAAGTTATTTGATTAGCATTACCGTGCACAACACTCTTTATTTCCGCAATCTTAAAAAATATCTTGTTAAACATTTTTATTGTTCAAATTGTCTACTTTATTAAGAAGACTATGCAGTTGCAATGTGTCCGAACAAAATGTGCAACAAAGTACTGACAAATTCAAATAAATTGTATTCTCTGGAATTATCACTGGATAAACAGATACAAAATTTCTTTTCTCATGAATCATTTTATTCGAAATTGCAACACAGATTCCAAAGAAATCTTACTGCATACATGGATATCTATGATGGTGAGCTGTATAAATCATACTGTGTCAATGACGGTCCTTTGAACTCAGGTGACAATCTTTCATTTTTACTAAATACAGATGGAGCGCCTGTTTTTAAAAGTTGTAAAGTTGCAATTTGGCCATTGTATCTAGCAATAAATAATTCCCTTTCAAGGAAAGAATGAAAACTGAAAACATGCTTCTTGCAGGCTTATGGTTTGGACCAAGTAAACGATCTATGAGCACCTTCCGAAAAGCCCTTAATGAATCTTTGAATATCTTCCGTGACAGTGAAGGTGTTATTTATAAATAACCAGAAAGAGGCAGTTTTATGTGTAAAGCATATATATTGGCAATCACTGCTGATTTACTGGCCAAGAGTTTTTCTATGCAATTGCGTACAATTCAATGGATAGTATTCATGTTGGAGATGTAAACAGAAAGGTCACACACGTGCATATCCTTTTCAAACAGAATCTCCAAAAGGGTCTGCTAAAACGAGGGAATGTATCATTAGAGATTCAATCACTGCAGTAGGGGATTGATTGATTGATTGTTGGTTGCTTAACGTCCAGTGGCAAATATTTCATGCATATTCAGAACGAGAACAAGTTCACAATAAATACAATAGGTGTGTTGATACACCAGAGGCCATCTTGGATGATGGTCGGGAAATTTGGACTGCCACTGGATAATGAGGGTATATTGGATAGAGACAGAAATTTTGCCTTGCAGCAGGTCACCTACGGACCCCTCAAAGAGTTGTTGCAATGGTTCTTAACGTGCAAAGTGCGTGGCACTCTCTTTACACGAGACATCGGATTTAACGTCCCCCTTCTGACCGGACGTGACTGCGAACTTGATACATCCCGCACAGCCAAACGGACGCCTCACTTCGGCAAGCGCTTTACTGCCGGTCGGGAGAAGACCAAGTGACCATATTTCTATACCCCACTGCAGTAGGGGACAAAAAAACCCAACACAGTAAATAGTCATGGAATAAAGGAGCCATCAAGATTATTACTTTTTCCAAAATTTGACATAATCAAAGGCATAACAATAGACTATATGCATGGTTTATTACTTGGTACACAAAAAACGTTTGATACGATTATGGTTTTTACCGGAGTTTAATGGTAAACCCTTTAACTTTACAAATTCTGTCACTGAAGTAGACAATAGGCTTAGAAAAATCTAACCTACAATGTCAATAACTCGCCTACCTAGATCAATTCAAAATGACGTAAAATATGGGAAAGCATCTGAGTACAGATCATTCCTGTTGTTTTATGGTGTTACTGTTCTCTTTGGAATTCTGGACAACACGAGATTCCATCATTACATGAACTTTGTTAGTGCCATATACATCCTACTGAAAGGGATCTACTAATGAAGACCTAATTAAGTCAGAGGGAATGCTTTTCAAGTTTGTTGAAAACTTCGAAACATTATATAGAGGTGTTTTATGACCTTGAACATTCATCAAATTTTACACTTAGCTGATAGTGTAATATAACTTGGCCCCCTATATTTTTAAAAAAATAAAAATGGACATAAGCTGAAATTAATAAGGGTAGTCAAAACATCGATAATCAGATAATTAACGGAGTTTCATTTGTTCAGAAACTACCAGGGCTTAAACAGAAGTGTATTCTTCATGAATCAGAAGAAGAAAATATTTATAAATCAATCTTGCAGTCCAATGCGCCGAAAAAAAAAATGGTGACAAAACACTTTTGTACTCGGGGCAACATTCCAGAAAACTTTCCAACTTAGAGAACTTGCAGCACTGAAAAATTTTCTTGGATATTTCCACAAACAGACAATTTTAATTGTTTCAGCAGAATCCTTTTTAAAAACATGTCAATACATAGCTCAGAATATGGTAGAATGATAAACAGAAAAATTTTTACAATTCAGGTTAAAGTCAGAGAAAATGTGTGTTTTGGCAAAGTCGCCATTTTTGTAGAATTATCTGGCACTTTTAGTGCATTTGTTAAAATTTTAGAGTGTCGAAACTACAACCAAAAAAGTCATGTTTTGAGTGTCATGAAAACGGACTCCTTTTGTGTTCTACCACTGGTGGATATTGTATCAAGTTGTATGTTGATAGACCTAACTGAAACATCATCTGGATGTGCATATGTTTCTTAATTTCCAAATAGTTTGGAAACATTAAATTATATATAGGTACTAAAATGTAGAATCCTTTTGCATTAAATATTCTTTCTTCAACATGATCCATCAACTTGGTGATATATTGACTGTTAGGTGTTCATGGTGGTAGCAAACAACTAAATGTAAATTTATTTTTTTTTTTTAATTTTCTTGCATACATGTTTTTAGACATATATTTAAAGTGCCTTTAAGAGTACATAAAGAAATCTTGAAAAGTTACTGTTTTTATTCTGTTATAATGATTTATCTTATTCAGGCTGTATATTTGGTCGTATCTGGAACATAACATATAAGTATCATTTATCCATAACTTTGGGAATTACTAGTTTATATATAAATCTGATTTACATACTAAATAAACTTGTTTGACAGCATATATCATTTGAATAAGAGTTCCCAACGTTCCTCGTGAATTTCATACACCTTGCTTTTACAATGTAGACGTGGCAGAAATATTTTTTTGTTTCGGTAGGTATACAAGCCTTACTTTTTAACCACCCTTTCCAGTTCAACGACGGTATGCCCGGTGGAAAACAGGTAAGTAATTTTCAATGTGAAGATAAAGCTTAACTATTTGAATATTTGAACTGTTTTAAAACTCGAAAGTTTTCAATTAGATATACTGCTCTCCTAACCTACTCACAGAAAATGTGTGCAGGTTTCATGTGGAGCAGGATCTGCTTACCCTTCAGGAGCACCTGAGATCACCCCTAGTTTTTGGTGGGGTTCATGTTGTTTGTTTTTAAGTTTTCTATGTTGTGTCATGTGTACTGTTGTTTTTCTGTTTGTCTTTTTCATTTTTAACCATGACGTTGTCAGTTTGTTTTAGATTTATGAGTTTGACTGTCCCTTTGGTATCTTTCGTCCCTCTCTTTTCAACATCGGTGATCGCATTAGTATTTTTGCTTATTTAATCCTTGCTTACGTCTTCAGTTTATGTAAAAATAAGTTGAAATTAATCTATTTCAAGTCGTAAACAATTTCTTTTTAACATTTAATTGCGTCGTGTTTGACCAAGGCCAGTCAATTTTAGTTTATATTTTTTTTATTTCAATATGTCTGATGTATAAATATTACTTTTAACACAATTTTAATCATGAGTTGATGGCGTAATGGATATGCTGTGCAGAAAATGTGTGCAGGTTTCAACCTCGGTGATCGCATTAGAATTTTTGCTTCTTTAATCCTTGCTTACGTCTTCAGTTTATGTAAAATAAGTTGAAACTAATCTATTTCAAGTCGTAAACAATTTCTTTTTAACATGTAATTGTGTCGTGTTTGACCAAGGCCAGTCAATTTTGGTTTATATTTTTTTTTATTTCAATATGTCTAATGTATAAATATTACTTTTAACACAATTTTGATCATGAGTTCATGACGTAATGGTTATGCTGATGCTCTCCCAACCTACTCACAGAAAAATGTGTGTATGTTCCAAACTCGGCGACCGCATTTGTACTTTTGCTTCTTTAATCCTTGCTCACGTCCTCAGTTTATGTAAAATAAGTTGAAATTAATCTATTTCAAGTCGTAAACAATTTCTATTTAACATTTAATTGCGTCGTGTTTGACCAAGGCCAGTCAATTTTAGTTTATATTTTTTTATTTCAATATGACAAATGTATAAATATTACTTTAAACACGACATCGGTCACGAGTTCATGGCATAATGGTTAAGCTGTTGTTCTCCTACATTCTCCACATGGAAATGTGCGCGTGTTTCTATCTCGGCAATCGGGTAAATATTTTTGCTTCTTTTATCCGTGCTTACGTCTTCAGTTTATGTAAAATAAGTTGAAATTAATCTATTTCAAGTCGTAAACAATTTTTTTTAACATTTAATTGTGTCGTGTTTGACCAAGGCCAGTCAATTTTAGTTTATATTTTTTTTATTTTAATATGTCTAATGTATAAATATTACTTTTAATACAATTTTGATCACGAGTTCATGGCGTAATGGTTATGCTGTTGCTCTCCTAACCTTCTCACAGAAAATGTGTGCAGGTTGCAACAACGGGGATCGCATTCGTATTTTTGCTTCTTTAATCCTTGCTTACGTCTTCAACCCCAAGGGTGACGGGGGTATAGAAATATGGTTACTTGGTCTTCTCCCGACCGGCAGTAAAACGCTTGCTGAAGTGGGGCGTCCGTTTGGCTGTGCGGGATGTATTAAGTTCGCAGTCACGTCCGTCAGAAGGGGACGTTAAATCCGATGCCTCGTGTAAAGAGAGTGACACGCTCTTTGCACGTTAAGAACCCTTGCAACAACTCTTTGAGGGGTCCGTAGGTGGCCTGTTGCAAGGCAAAATTTCTGTCCCTATCCAATATACCCTCATTTTCCAGTGGCAGTCCAAATTTCCCCGACCATCATCCCAGATGGCCTCTATCGTATCAACCTACCTATTGTATTTATTGTGAACTTGTTCTCGTCCTGAATATGCATGAAATATTTGCCACTGGACGTTAAGCAACCAACAATCAATCAATCAATCAATGCTTACGTCTTCAGTTTATGTAAAATAAGTTGAAATTAATCTATTTCAAGTCGTAAACAATTTCTTTTAATTGTGTCGTGTTTGACTAAGGCCCATTCTATTAAGTTTTAGGAAAACTTTTCTTTATTTCAGAATGTCAAAGCATATATCCGTGAAGAGGTAATATCATATCCCGTCAGGAGTAGATTCTCCTCTAAGGGGAAATCCCTTAAATACACAGTGTGGGCAATTGTGGAGAACAAACTTTGTCAGGTAGCCACATTCAAAGAAAAAAAAAGCCCAGCAGCTTAAGAGGGATGACCAACTGAAATTCCTTAAAATATTTATTGACCCAACATACGGATATATGATTAGGCCGGACACAGTTGTAAGTTGTATAAAGTATTATTTAAAGTTGAAAATTTAAGTTGAGAAGGACATATATATATATACTAGAACACACCCGCGAAATCGCGGGCATTCAGAGCGTAGTTTATAGTATGTAAAGTGTTGTTGGAAGAATTATGTAAAATATTGAATTACTGGAGAATTTCAGCAAAGTATCATAAGTCAAAGGTTATTAGGGACAGGAAAATGTGTTTCGTTTTTATCCCTCCTCCTTTACTTCCAAAATTCCCAATTTTGGTTTCTATCAATTTCAATATGAACATAATACATTTAGTGGGTAATTTCAGCAAAAATATCATAAGTCATAGGTTATTGGGGACAGGAAAATGTTTTTTTATATCCCTCCTCCTTTAATTCCAAAATTCCCAACTTTTGGTTTTCTATCAATTTCAACATGAACATAATACATTGAGTATGTTATGAACATTTAAGTAAGGAGCCTGTAATTCAAGGGTTGTCGTTTGTTTATGTGTTACAGATTTTTTTTCGTTCATTTTTTGTACATCAATAAGGCCGCTAGTTTTCTGGTTTGGATTGTGTTACCTTGTCAAATCAGGGCCTTTTAAAGCTGATTATGCGGTATGGACTTTGCTCGTTGTTGAAGGTCGTACGGTGAACTATAGTTGTTAATTTCTGTATCATTTTGGTCTCTTTTGGAGAGTTGTCTCAACATGACTATCATACCACATCTTCTTCTTTTTGTAATCAATGAATTTTGTAAAAGATTTAATAACTGGAGAATTTCAGAAAAGATATCAAAAGTTCACATGAATAATTTTAGCGCTTATATAAATCTGTATATTATGAACATTCCTTACTATATAAATATAGTGTATTTACTTTCAATTTTTAGTTTACTAATCGATCCATGGTGGTCATTGATATAGTATACAGACCCTCTCTATTTAATAAACTATGTGACCGCCGTGGATAGTAAACTTGAAAATGATAGCAGATAGAATTCTTAAAATACAGTTTACAGACTGAAAACGCAAACCGGAAGTCTAAGCATACTTAAAATTTCGTCCAATGACGGGACAATATCCGGATGCTTTTTTTTCGCTTTTCTCCCAAAATAATTCAATCTGAATAATCATATGAATGGATGACAAATGCGACTATGCACTGTACCTATAGGACACAGAGGCGTGTTGATTAATTCATTGTGGAAAGAAGAGAAGCGACACCAAAAATGAGGTCTTCTCGTTTAATAGTATAGATATATATTGCCTAGAAAATCAACCTTTTATATATATGTATATATATATTAAAGAAAGTAAGGTCTACCCTTTTATGCAATCAAAGAAATAATTATTGAAGTCTTGCAGATTTTGAAGCAAAATACTAGGCAGACGATACTAGTAATATAAATTTGTATTACCAAAGTCTATATGTAAACTATAGGTATACATTTAAATTGCAAAATATCAATAATACATAAAATACATAATTACAAATATAACTCAAACTATGTGACAGCAAAGCAGAAGGTGTTGTAGTAATACATATACATTATTTTAGCATTTCGGCATAAGAAAAGGTACATGTGAAAATTCAGGTAGCAAACATTGATTTTTCGATTCTTATTTGACATTTTTGATCGCTGTTGTGTGACAATTTTGATCGTTTTACACGGAGCTCCACCATTCTTAGGAAAACGTTTTGGTGCATATATCTTTCTTATTAGTTTATTGGTTCATATTTACATAAAGAATGTTTTAGCTATCAAATTTTGAAGCAGAAACGTTATATAGTAAGGAGATATTTGAAAAATTAAAGGACGATGGACGCCCGACGCAAAGTGATGAGAAAAGCTCACTTGGCCAGTTGAGCCAAAAAGAAGTAAAAATTAAAACTTGACGTCCTAAACCTCTAACTTGTATGACAGTCGCATCAAATTCCATTAAATTGACAACGATGTGTGAACAAAACAAACTAAAACAATAGGTAAACATGTCACAAATAGGGTAAAATAGTCAATTCGGTAGGTCACATTCGTGAAAGAAAAGAGGGACAAAAGATACCAAAGGGACAGTCAAACTCATAAATCTAAAACAAACTGACAACGCCATGGCTAAAAATGAAAAAGACAAACAGAAAAACAATAGTACACATGACACAACATAGAAAACTAAAGAATAAACAACACGAACCCCACCAAAAAACTAGGGGTGATTTCAGGTGCTCCGGAAGGGTAAGCAGATCCTGCTCCACATGCGGCACCCGTCGTGTTGCTTATATGATTACAAATCCGGTAAATAGTCTAATTCGGTAGGTCAAATTCATGAAAGGGAAGGGGATTGTATTTACGACGTAAGGAACATATCCGATATCATTTGTGAAATGGTTATTCCATAACGGTCAACCAAGTCGTGATGGCGTCCGTAAAATTTACGAAGGGATGATTTCAACTTCACCATTTGGAACTCTTGATTTAATAGCTTCATTGTGAGCAGTAACCCTCTATCAAGAAAATCATGATAGGAAATGCAAGCACGGGAATATCGTATCAATTAGGAGATATATACCCCGTATGCAGGTGCTGCTGGAATGTTGCTACTTAGATATGGAAAGTTCACGATTGGAAAGCTGAAATCATCTCTTTTGTCGTGAAGTTTTGTCTTCAACCGACCCTCATTGTCGTGAACGTGAGCGGGATTGTAGTTAAGACATAAGGAACATATCCCATATCATCTATGACACGGATATTGCATAACGGTCAACCAACTCTTGATGGCGTCCGTAAAATTTACAAAGTGATTTCAACTGCACCATTTGAACTCTTGGTTTAAAAATGAAAATTCACAGTTGGGAAGCTGAAATCATCTCTTTTGTCGTAAAGGTTTGTTTTCAACCGACCCTCATAGTCAATTTCTATATAAGTCATAATCAATTGGCAAAATCAAAAGCTCAAACACATCAAACGAATGGATAACAACTGTCATATTCCTGACTTGGTAAAGGCATTTTCTTATGTAGAACATTGTGGATTGAACCTGGATTAATAGCTAGGTAAACCTCTCACTTGTATGACAGTCGCATCAAATTCCATTACATTGTGAACGATGTGTGAAAAAAATGTAAAAAATAGGGGCATTTTCTAACAAATTAAAAAAATAACTCATTGAAGCTTCTAATAGAACAATAACGGCAATTGTTTTGGATCGAAGCACTTTAGAAATTTAGAGTTGTGAAATAAACAATAATAGTGTATTGACTTCACATATCAACGATATAAAGATGAGGCTTAGAAACGGGGAAACGCGATCCTCTGCCGAGCATTTCCTCGTTTCGGTCCAAATCCTTATATCGTTGATATGTCAAGATAATACACTATTATTGTCTTTAAACTGTAATCTAGAAAACTAAAAAATATTCCGAATTGTTGTTTAATGTGTTTTTGTTATTCATTGGGAAAAAATATCCTCAAAAGGCCTCATTGCAGTTTTGAACAATGGTATAAGAATTCGTTTCAGTATGGACTAAAATATTAACAATAAACATAAAACATAATGATTTATAAGTTTTAAACAAACAATATTAACCACATAAATATGTATTTCAAACAATTGTACAAGAAATAAGCTTGAATCGTTCCATGCTTCGCGATGTAAACAATTCATTTGAGCGGTCACACATGTACACATTCATGGTTTTAATTTGTAATTTGGCACCGTAAAACATGGAGTCTATCCTGTTAGAAGTGTTAGTCTGAGAACAAATGGTTGAATTGTCAGCACCAGCGGAGAAATCGTCACTGACAGTAATTCTAGAAATTAGAGGTAAGTTTGATGCAACTGGAACAAGGGGCTGAGGGGTTCACCAGTAGTGTTGCTGAGGACATTAGATATCTCCTTGTGCTTTTCCTCATTCAAAGAGCTGTAATTTCTAATTGATTGCACATTTTTATGGCCCGATATTTACATTATATCGGTATCTTGTACATTATTGTCCTTCAGTTCTTGGACCAAGTATTTTCGCGAACTGTGGTTAGTCGGGCGCTTATTGCCCTTTTCTTTCATAACTTTCATGACACTTGCAAGATATTTGGACCCTCATCACTGTCTTATGAATCACAGTTCATTTTCAGTTCCTGTTGTCAGTTTTTAAGAAAGATCTTTAACTAAATAGATTGATAAGTAATAAACACCTTGTTAAACATGTCATACATATACTTTAAAGAATAAGTTGAAATAATGTTAATATGAATGAATTTAGATAATATGCAAGAGATGGCACAAACTCAGATAATAGGACCTGATGAACAGAATGAAATTATGTAGAAGACTATACAGATGCTAACGATGAAAGTAAAATTTCATTGGAAACTTGTAGGCTTCACGTATGTATTGTTTGTGTATATCTGAGAGAAACACGGATATTCTTTTAATCTATTTATACAGTTTAGAATATCAAGCCTTGATAATGATAACATAATCATTGAGAATTTCAATTCAAAATGTCTAATAGATCAGACTATCTATCTTAATATGAGTAAAGAAAATGTTGTCTACTGTCTTTTAATTATCAGCTGGAGAGGCAAACATTCCTCTTAATGTACTGTTATTGGGTGCATAACCTGTGCAATGTAATGTATGCTCTTATATATGGAAAATGTTAATAATATTGCGAATGTAAATTCATTGATTCATTCTTATTCTTCTGTTTCCAATATACCTGATTGATTTTCTTTTGTTTCAGTACCTGACTTGTAAAGAACAACTTTATGAAATAATTAACTGCCAAGACATTTCATGGTAACGTATCTTTATTTCATGATTTTTTTTCCGTAAAATATTTTATAAAAAAAAAATGGCTCAAGACAAATAAAATTGGTCCCATCAATTGAAAAAAATTGGCTGTACAGAAATTGTTTTTTTTTTAGTTGTGGTCGACACCACTAACAGAGTTGAATAAATATTGTCACCATTTGATACAAAAAAAAGATACTACCAAGTATGTATCCCCTCGACAACATGTCGAGGCGGTTATTCATTAATCTGCATTCGCTCTTGCATGTTTTCGTCTGTCCATTATTTCATTCTTTCAATCAGAATGTAAGCGGACCTGTCAATACGATTTGCGTTGATATAAAACATTGTTATAATGTTCGAATTAGTATTTCATATTGAACGAACAACACGAAAAAAACAATTTCGGTCTATTTCAATTGATATGCGATCGTTTGTTTAAATTTGTCTTCCAGTGAACGTGAAAACCATGCTAGACATCATGATTTTATAACCAATCCCCAGAACATTTACCAGCGGGAGAGTGACGGTCGGCTTTGGAATGAATGTGATCAAGCAGAGGGTTCGTAAAGTTATATGTTGTGACTGGTGTTATTTTTTTTTTAATTTCCATACCAAATATGGAATCACACAAACAATCGGTCACATGTGTCATGTGAACTTTTATAAAAAATATTCAGAGATTTACAAAATTACACAACGAAAGTAAAATAACATATAAACGGAACATCATGCTGAAACTCTGTTACTGCATCACCACCTAACTATGCATTGTGATTAACTGTTGTTGTACACATGTCACTTTTAATCTTTTTTTAAACAATATTTTTTTCCAGTCTTATTTCAAAGATATGTTTAACTCAAATCATAAGGATACGTAACTAAATGTCATTTTTAAAGGGTGTCCTCATTGTTCATTAATGGCTGTTCTTTTTTTAATTTCTAGGTCATGGAGTATGTACATGATAATTTGTTCAATGATCTGCTGTGTATTACAGGACGGGATCCAAAGTGAGTTTATTGATAGAATAATTAGATTTAAAATATATATTTCTAAGAATTGATATACTGATTCTTTTATTTAGTTGTAACACAACAATCTAAATAGTTCCGCTCTGATGGTTCTCCGTTCTTATTCCTTGCGTCTCATTATGTTTTTGATCATTTGTTTAATATATTTCACGAACAGCCTTAAATCAAATTGTGTCTTCCAAATTACATACCATTTAGAATTGTACATTTCA
Organism: Mytilus galloprovincialis; assembly: GCF_965363235.1. NCBI lineage: Eukaryota > Metazoa > Mollusca > Bivalvia > Mytilida > Mytilidae > Mytilus > Mytilus galloprovincialis. Next base: position 28,449,083 of record NC_134848.1, on the reverse strand, counting down.
TGATAGATAATTTTCACATAAAAAACAAAGTTTATAAAGTATTCAGTATATATTTGTCATTGCGTGTCTTTTTCATTATCTATTTTTTTTCAGATCCAATCATGAAAATCGAAGTAATAACTATCAAGTCTTCAAATTACATATCATATAGGATTGTTCATTTCGTGACAGAACACAACAAATAATTAGAATACTGATTTTAGATCTAAAACCAATTAGAGGCTTGTTCAAGTTATACAGAAAACAAAATGCAATTTATCTTATGGGTTTCATCTTAAGATTATTGTAAAAGTAATACATTTTAAACAACAAATATTTCCTAGCTAAAATCGGACAGTAGCATCATATATCATGCTTGTTTTCAATTTTGCATTTTCAGACATCCATACACTAATCCAGGACATGCAACGATTTTGGGAATGGACAACAAACAATTGAAACACACATTTAAAGTGTACAGGTAAATACCTTAAGTAATATTTAAAATTGATAATAAAGGAAATTGTCTTTTAACTGGTTGTACCACTATAGTGTTTTTTTTTATGTTTGGCAATTTGGCATATGAAATGGCCTGCAGGATACTTAGTTAATACCTTAAGGAAATACATACATCATTCTTGTTCTTGAGAACTTCTCAGCGTTTTATTGCAAAACTATGTTAAACCTTAAGAGTGATTATGAGAAACACACAAAATACGTTAAACAACATGAAAACTGTCACTCAATATAGGACTTAATAGTAGAAATCAGATTTAACTAACAATTTACTGAATAAAAGTTTCCGTTTAACAACATGAGATGCATAAACCAAAACAGTAATGGACTTATTGAGTTACACGAGTTCTTAAGCTTCATTATGTTTGTCTACTTTTTAAACTTAATAAACAAAAACAGTTAACTTTAAACTTGTAACTTACCTATTATTGTGTATACACGCTGATAAAATGCATAACCCCGAAAAAAAGTATTTCACGAAGTTAATATATTAACACAAGCTAAAATGAAATGTTTGGTATATAGGTAAATGTGTTAATATTTGTGTACAATCTTTCTTTTCAGATTGGCTTCCCAATATCTGACGTATGTGCTTGTCAAGGAAATGATAATAGGAATCCACATTGCCGGAAACTACTTACCTTATAAGTTAATTAATGCAATCTGCCAGGATACTGAAAAAAAATTGATAACTGAAAACAGAAAGCGAAGAAAATAGATTGTAAACCAAGAATGATGTTCGCTATTGTTATTTTGTGAATGAATATAATTATGTTATAGTTGATGAGGAATTGTTTTCTGTTTAAAAAGAGTTTAAAAGTTAACATGTATTTTAATTGTAAGATATCGACTTGATAGTTGATATATACCTGTATCTTACAGTTTCAGTTTAAATTCGTTTTGGTCCAATAGACAAATTATATTGCCATGAGTTCTAGCAAATGAAGTATTACTCAAAAAAGAAGATGCTACTGTTTTATAAAATTTTCAATTAATTTTGCAGTAAGTAGGGAACAAAATATTGCTAGGTCCAATACTAATAGCTTTCCTTTTTTACAAACGGTTAGATCTTCAATATTTGACATTTATTTCCAATATAAACTAGGCTCATGGACACATATCCTGCATTTAGATGAATGATCATTGATGATTTAATTAGCCCATCATTTTGTTTAAATATCATCCTTGTCCTTTCACCATCCCCTCTGATGATTACAATGATAATAAACAAATGTTCAAACCAAAGGGTGAAATATTATGTTAAACACGTATCTTTGTTGCCTTGTCATATGTAAAAATAAATTTAAATATATGTAAAATAAAAGTCATTTCATTGTTATTGATCAATTTGTGTATTTTGTATTTAAGCCATGACACTGATGTTTGAATTGTTTTGCATTGTCATTTCGAGGCCTTTTATAGCTGACTATAAGGGATGGGCTTTGCTCATTGTTGGGGGCCGTACGGTTAACTATAATTGTTAATTTCTGTGTCATTTTTGTCTACTTCATCAACATTTGTGGGAATCATTTTTTTCACATAAAAGTCTTTTAATCTTTGGACTTGTTCACGAACATATTCCTGGTCATAATCAACATTTATTAAAATGAAGTCATCCGGACACCTCCACAGGTACAGTTTGCCTTTTCGAAGCCCAGTACAGTACATAGTCAATTGAATCTGCATGTAATAACCCCTACTTCCTTTGACTTTAATTTGATAATGTCCTTCTTGGGTTTTAATTACGTCATATTTCCCACCATTTATCAGTTCTTCAAGTGTATTCCATTTTGTTGGAACTGGACATTTAACCTCAAGTAATGTGTCACCATTTAAAATTCCATCTGGACTACTAGAAAGCCACTGTTCTTCAGTTGAGACATACATGCCGGTATCTATAATAGTATTTTCCAGTGACCTTAGGTGCTCTTTAGCCACAGGTTCTTGCTGCGTACCATGTCTTGTATATTTGTTCCCTGTAAATTTGGGATGCAAATGTTCCCTAATAAATGATGTTGCATCAGTCGTGTCTTTAATTGGCACTTTAGTTGCACTGCTTGCAGTTATGTGCAATTTCCTTGCATCTTTCCATAAAACACTGCTACTTTTACCTTTTGTTCCATGTTTTTCCTTTTTGTGTCATTATGTTCAATATATTTATTGAAAAAGGTATAACATTTCCTACATGAACTAATAGAAGTATGCTCACCGTGCTCCTCTTGGATTATCACGTTAGACATAGGTGTACAATTAAAACTTTTGTAAACAGTTGTTCCTTTTATTTCGAACAGTTTGAATATAGGTTAATTCTTTATAGCTGCCTTAAATTCTGCATCTGAGGAAAATAGAGTCACGAACACTTGGCACATAATCTTCATTATTGTCCATGACAGATTCGCCAACCTTGGGCTTCTTAAATGTTATATTGGAGAGTGTCTTTGGTTCATCATTCCTTGTGGTCCCTTTATTCCATTGAGCACTTTCGTCAGTGCAGGCAATCCCAGTAAGACAAAGAAGAAACAATGAGCTCATGGAACGGGTATCAAATGAAAACTTACATTACAGAAGTGGTAGGTGGCAAAAAATTGATGGCAACAATTCAGTTGAAGATTTTCCGAAGCTATCAGAGAAGGACACCAGGGACATAACGCTCTGGTATAACAGGTTAAACTAGCAAAGAGTTATACTGAGGAACATTAAGAAAATGACGAATACTATGAAGTCATGCAACAGGGACATCAACTTATTATGGTTAGAATGGCAAGCAGACATACAAGCAGAAAAACACATAATCCATTATTGCTTGTACAGGTATTGTTGAATTTCCTTATTTAATAAATTTGTAGACTCGAGTTCCCATTATTGCTTGAACAGGTACCGTTATATTGATTCTTTTGACCAAGGTTAAGACTCGGGGTACAGAAACGCGAAAATACTGGAATTTAACAGAAAAAAAAACGGACTTTTGAAAAAGGAAGAGAGTTTAAAAAATTGTACTGTCTCCAAGTACCTTTGAATTTTTATACCTTTTCTGAAATTCTCATGTAAAAGCATGGGGTAGATAATATATAGGTTCGTTTCGTGTGTATTTTAGTCCAGACGCCATCTAATTAACTATCGATTTGACCTCAGATGACCATATAAGCGATGTAAACATAAATAAAGATATCAATAGATTAAACCAACACGTGCAATTAGATTTTTATAGGTCTGTTTGATTTTATTTTATAGATTAAAAATAGATGTTTATCATTGTTTTTAACCGTATAAGAATGATTTGATGTGCATCGAATTAGTAATCAAATGATTTACCGTAGTTTCACTTTTATTGTTTACATTCTTTTTCTTTAAATAACCAGTACACGTACAATGCATGCGTTGTCAATCTCTAGCTAGGGGTTAAATTCAAGTTCACATGAATACGGATTTAAAGAGGTCGACTCATTCACTTGCAAGTGAATTACTAATTATCAATGTTTCCTAGCGTAATTGGACAAAATTGAACCTTTTTGGCTGCCAAAAGCGAATTGTTATTTCACTATTTCACTTTCATTATTGATTGAACATAAACAAATCAAACTTTAAATTTTTTATAGATCTCGTAGCTAGTGCCCCTTTAAGCCCGCGATTTCGCGGGTGTGTTTTAGTAGTAAATAATCAAGTAGTTAATTCATCGATTGGAATATCATTATTTTAATCTTTTAGAAAACCTTACATCTAACGCAGATTTAGGATGAATCTGTTTTTTTTTCAGAGTTCGGGTTATAAAACACATGAGCAAACAATTGTGATGTTAAATCTAATTCAATTCTTAGTTTCATTCTCATTGTTGCTGCAGTCTTTTATTGAGGCATATAATATTGATGGTATCTTTACTAATTATATTTTGTTATACAGAGTATTCTGGTAACTTCCAATTATCAAGTATGTAATTTATACTTACTTTTAGATGCGCGCTGAGAGTCGTCTTATATCGCTAGACAATACAATTATTCTCAATTTAACAAATCCGTTGCTTAATACTTCATGTACTTCTGATGATAAAAACCATTAGACCACGGACATCCAACCATCAACCTCATCCTGTTTGTGTACCGTTCTAAAATAGCTGCAATTTGTGGAAACGATAATAATGATGAACAAATTAATATTTTAAATAAGGAGTGCCAAGGTTGCATAAATAAATCTCGAAAAATAAATGCTTCAAGTGGTGCCTAAGAGAAGGCATGAGTTGACAATGAGGCCTTGCTCAACAGGAATAGAAACCTGGAGGAAAAAACTGCTGGGTTAAGTCAGTTATAGTTGATTTGTCTTGCACACATTTTCATAGGGAGAAAGTTGCATTGTGAACAGGTACCACTAGTTGCTGTAATATTTTTAACGAAGACGTGTTCTCTTTGGATTTAGCTTTTGGAATAACAGATTCGCGAGGTAGTCTGTCGTCACTCGAAGAGGATCCGAAACGGCGGCAACATCATCAAAGAGTCATTTTGCTCAGAGTTAAAGGAACTGACGCCCATTTTCACGTCCAGAGTATTCAATACCTGAAAATGTCAGCCTAAGGGGAAAAGTAGAGTTCAATTGTCAACAAGAACTCCTATTTAGTGCAAGAAAACAATACAGAGATTGTTGGAAAAAAAATGTAAAATTGCATTGAAACTAATCAGAAACTTGTATTATAATCCATATATGTTGAGGATATAAATGAAATATTGAAAAACATATGTGGGCAAGTGCACAAATATCGCCTAATTACCCATTATTTTATTAATTAAAAATCATCTGCAGCTCACAGATCTTATTAATGTTTTATCTCTTAAAATTTTCAATTAAATAAAAGTATCATGGTTTCCCTAAAAATGTGTACAAGTTCTGTTTTTGATTTTGCAGATATGGCAGTCCTCGCCATGTTGTACCAGTAGTTTGCTCAGCTGGCCTATATGCTGCACAGCTTTAAGAATGGGGCTTTGAAGGGTTGTCATGTTGCTTACACATATCCGAAGCAAATCCTCGGCGCCTTCCTTCATTGATAGAATATAACCTATGCGGGCAGTGGGTACATGACATGTGTGTTCAAGTTAAAGCAGAAGACATAGGAGAGGACGATTCTTTCCTATGTGGATGCGACAGATTGATTAATACTATATGCCCATTGGAGAGATATTTTTAATTACAAAAGTAACTTATTTGCGAACAATTTTTCAATCAAATATTAGCAAAAAACATATCTTATCTTATACCACATCTCTATATTTTAGTACTGACAGGTTAACTTTTAAAAGCATTTAAAGTAAGTGAAATGTTGACAAGCTTAGTCAATGATCATGATGATTGTAAATCCAGATAATATCATGAGATTTTTTTTTATACAAGTAAATGATGTGATTAAATTGATTATCTCAATTCTAAGAACTGAAATTCTGATTTGATACTATGAGATTATTTCTGATTTGAGAATAATAAATATCTCATTGTTGTCCTTTTTAAAAAAAAATTCTTAACATACTGTATTTAAGTCAGTTTTGTTTTTGTCTGAGACTACTATAACATGGGAAGTGACCAATCTCTATGTTATACATTGAAATAATCTCAGGTTTTTGTTTTTGTAGTTCAATTGACTATGCATTTTAGGGCAGGAAAATATGAATTTGGATTAAATTTGAAGTTGATTCAGTATATTTTATGACATAATACCACTATTTTATTTTAACAAAGCATTTTTAAACTTTATTTACTGGTCAGCTTAGCTTATTATTCAATCAATAATTTAATTGAAAGGACTCAATAGTTGGTTAATTGCAGGACTTTTGAATTCAAATGTAAGAAGGAAAAAAAATAAAGCAAAACTTGAAATAATACAAATAATAGGAATTATGAGATCTGCATGATCTCAGATTGCAATACAGCTTTTTTTCAGTTATCTTTGTGTTTATTATGTGTTAAATCCCTTTCTGGTTCTTTGGGTGTTCAGATTTTTTTCTCTTGATTAATGCAAGCTATAGAACTTGTACATCTTATAGTTTCTTATCTCAGGGTGAATCCAGACAATTTTAAACATGGGTGGTGGTATTCTCAACCAAGGATAAAAAGAAGGGTTCCAACTATATGATCCCATTCAAATGCATTAATATTCCATCAAAAGAGGAGGTTCCAATCTCCAGACCCTCTGGGATCCACCACTGTATCTTAAAGCAGGTATGATAAAACAAAAATTGTACATGTACTTCTGTCCACTGCAAATTGATTTTATTTTCATTCAATGGTAATGTTCACAATTTTGAAGACCATATATTTCCTTTTTTCCTTTTTCCATATTTTTGTTTTAATGTAATGAAAAGTTCAATTCTATTGTAACACAGGTTCTGCTGACAAATGACTGATAAACCCTTCTTATATCCTTCTATCTACCAAAAGGTGTTTGAGAATATACAATAAGTCCAAGTTTCAGACAAAAGTCAGTTAAATGTATAATTTTCTTCTTTGGAACAATGGAAGTGTTCAATAACCTGTAAGTACTTGAACAAAATGTCATATTCAACCTTTCCATGACTATTTTAATGTTACAATAGTAGAGGAACATGGAATATTGAAAAGTTATTCAAGAAATCGTCAAAATATATCTGCAATCATTAATTTTACTCGAATTTACTGTTGTGAACTTGCAATATCCTACGATGCGCGTACCGAGTTATCTCCCTTTGATCTCCGCTTCGCCACGAATAAGCTGACACAATTGCGTATCCGGGGTTTTTGTGATCTGATAGAGTAAATTGAGAACCAAAAAATGGTTTTACTTCATATTTTATACCCCTCAACACGTTACCAAACCTATTTAAGGAATTATTAAGGATTTTCCGTGGACCTACGCAAATTTTCAGAAAAAAAGTTTCACTTCACTCGTGAATTTTTAACATTTTAACAACACTTTTTAATAATAATTATATAAAATAAGGAAGCTAATTCAATCTAGAATTGACCACTTTGGTTTTTATTAATGTACGTGTACAAATAAGTCAATACGAGTCCAAAACCCACGAGGCATGCACGTTTACCAAAAAATCTTAAACTCTGACCTTTTATCACGTGACCAATGTCTTGACCTTAGAAGCCATTAAAACTCGTGATGGCGTCCGTAAAATTTACAAAGTGTTAATTTCAACTTCACCATTTGGAACTCTTGGTTTAAAAATGAAAATTCACACAATTTGAAAGCTGAAATCATCTCTTTTGTCGTAAAGTTTTGTTTTCAACCGACCCTCATAGTCAATTTCTAGATATAAGTCATAATCAAATGGCAAAATCAAACGCTCAAACGAAATGATAAAAACGAAATGTCAGAGTGGATTCACTGTTTACAAAAGTATGCACAATTCAAAATATTAAGGAAGTTCTTGTCCCAGGCGGAAATCTGGCCGTATAGGCACAACTTTAAGGAACTTTCGTTACTCAGTGCTCTTCAGTTTTGTACTTGGGTCGACTTCCCAACTTTACACAGGTAATGGCAAATACATTTGTCGTTTAACGTATGAAGAGGTAAGGTGGCAGAAACCAGTTATTTTACAATAAATCTTTAGAATTTCATGGATTTTTGATTTTATTTTCTTGAAAATTCATTCAAGCTTATAAACAAGCTTATAAACAAATAAAATATAAAAAATAAAATGTATGGTTTCAAGGAACTAAGATGTGTGCGTGCTTGTGTAAATATATAGAAAACCTTTAAGTTTGGGTGTCTGTCCAGCATGGAGATTTAAAAATTTATAAATGCATTGCAAATAAGGCAAAAAATGTGATGCTCTGATACCAATCTAATCCTCACCTGCAGAATCCTGCTAAAAGCCAACAAGAATTTTAGCCAAAAATCAAGAGAGAAAGGATATTCAGTGAATTAGAGCCTTGTCCGAACCTATCCTTACCATCAAAATCTCAAGATATTTTTGTTCACATAAAACTGAATTTTTTCCCCACTTTGATTGGATGCCGTCAAGTGAGGAGACCACAATTTTGACATCTGATTGGACCTATATGTGAAGGAAATCCCCAACCTGTGTATGCAACTACTTACTTGTGTAGTACAGTAGCCTAGAATTTACATTCATTTATTTTTTCAGTCCACATGATGCAATTATATACCTCAATACTTAACTATAACAAAATTTCTGCGTGGGACACATGCTCTGGTACACCAAAACTAATACCTGCCACCTAAACGTTTTATAAATAAAACGGATGAACAATACGGAGGGGCTGGATAGAGGGGTGAGTTCTCCCTTCATTTTCTCACTCCCTTACCTTTTCCGACACACATTTCATCAAAATCCTTTAAACGGTAAGGAAGAGTTTCGCTTGTTAATAAGTAGAATGTAGGACAGAAAGTCACAGGACAAAAAGTCACAATTTATTTTTCTGATTATTTTCTTTGCATAAAAAATGTTTATTTTTACAAAAACATTTTTGTATTTTTCATGATGTATTGTATATAAACCAACTAAGTAAGCAAAATTTATCAAAAAAAATATCAAAGATGATAAAATAAGGGCTCTTTTTCGTTGGTAGTGGATTATACTGTTCAAAAATAATGGTTTAGTTTAACCAATTCTACTAACCTCTTTAAAGTAGCCGTGCATAATTTTTTACAAAATGTGTATTTTTCAGTCAAGTTCACTAAGGAAAGAGAATGACAAGCTTCAGAGATGGTTTGAGAAATGTTACAAGGTAATTTGAATGAACTTGTTATGATTTATTTTTCAAATATTCTTTTTTAATGTGCATAAACAAATTAATATGAAAATACTCAAATTGTACTTGCATTGAAAAATGCATTTTAATTTCAATTCCAGCGTTAGGCAAGAGCATACAGACAGGACAGGTTAAATGTTTCAGTTAATACCAACTATGGAATAGAGAGGCAAAATCTCTCTAAAATATGAATACCTTGACAAAAAGAAAGCACGTTCCCTGAGCCAGCTGTTGAGTATTCTTGTAAAGAAATTCCTGCCAGAGAGTTATGTGAAGCAAGTTCGTATAAGATGTAATTCATTTACTGAATTTATTCATCTTCTGAGAATTCGACACTGGATGACATCGAGCAGGTTTCCTCTTTACAATTTTTGGTAAAGAGTTTGAACGAGGTTAAAAACAAACTTTGGTATGAAGTTTTCTTGGAAAATGATTGATTGTTGGTTGCTTAACGTCCAGTGGCAAATATTTAATGCATATTCAGGACGAGAACAAGTTCACAATAAATACAATAGGTAAGTTGATACAATAGAGGTCATCTTTCAAATTTGGACTGCCACTGGAAAATGAGGGTATATTGGATAGGTGGGAGTGAGAGTGGTATGCCATCTTGTCAATGTATGGATTGGATGAATAAGCACTTGCCCTGCAAACTTTTAATGACAGTGTTCCTCCAATTTCCCCAATTCTTGGAATTTGATTCCAGTCATCTACAGGGACAATCCATACATATGTCTTGACGTTGAGAGCTTTCCTCTTGATTCCGCAGAAGATACATCTGGCTTTGATGATGACAACATCTCTGAGGTGCACATCTCAGAGGTGCACATCTCTAGCATTGAAGGTGAGGAGTATCGCATAGAGAGCCTACCAATACCACCTAGGCAAAGAATTAAGAAAGAGCGATAAAAAATATGCAATCTTCTGGAAATAATTAAAACCAGACGTTATGAGAGTGACCAGCTTATTGTATTGGAGAAAGTATAACAGACATTAACATCAGTCGCAAGTGAAATGTTAAAAGAACTACCAAAAGAGTGTAATTTTGTGTTGGATCAACACCTTGAAACAACACATATTGCCACTAAAAGCCAAAAAGACAAAAGTTCAGAAGACACCTGAAAAAATCCAACAGTTGCCATTAGCCAAAAAGAGGAAACTACAATGGTCAATGGTATTGCTGCTCAAAGGAGAAGAACATCATACTTGAAGGAGGGAGTGAACAAACTCAAATGCCAGTATTTCCTTTTTGATTGAATATCAATTAAGCATATGTTGTGGGATTGCCCATTGCCGAAATGACAACTATCCACTAGTCCAAATAATGTGATATTGGGAATCAAATATAGCTACATCTGGCCTTTAAAAATGAGTTAAACACAAAATGTATAGTGGCCCAATCTTGAACAAAACAGGGAAGCCAACAAATCAAACAACCAAATTTATTAAAAAAAAACTATTACCAGGAACCATTCATAACAGTTTTAATCTAAACTTTATATAATTCATATGGCACATCTTATTCCGACAGCAACCATTATTGTAACCTGTATAACACAATAAGTCTGATAGATCCAGCTAAGAGATGACATTGCCATAACTCATCCAACACTTAATTCGACGAGTTACTGGTAATAACACACCTAGAAAAAATGATGAAGATGTATTGATTCATTTGATATTATAATCATCTTGGATTCCCTTGAACTTACTATTTTGTTGTTCCCTATGGAAAGAAAGAAAAATCCACAGTATTTTAATTTTTTAGCTCACCTGACCTGAAAGGTCAAGTGAGCTTTTCTCATCACTTGGCGTCCGTCGTCTGTCGTCCGTCGTCCGTAAACTTTTACAAAAATCTTCTCCTCTGAAACTACTGGGCCAAATTCTACCAAACTTGGCCACAATCATCCTTGGGGTATCTAGTTTAAAACATGTGTGGCGTGACCCGTCAAACCAAGCAAGATGGCCGCCATGGCTAAAAATAGAACATAGGGGTAAAATGCAGTTTTTGGCTAATACCTCAAAAACCAAAGCATTTAGAGCAAATCTGACATAGGGTAAAATGGTTGATCAGGTCAAGATCTATCTGCCTTGAAATTTTCAGACGAATAGGACAACCTGTTGTTGGGTTGCTGCCTGTGAAATGGTTATTTTAAGGAAATTTTGCAGTTTTTGGTTATTATCTTGAATACTATTATAGATAGAGATAAACTGTAAACAGCAATAATGTTCAGCAAAGTAAGACCTACAAATAAGTCAACATGACCAAAATTGTCAGTTGACCCCTTAAGGAGTTATTGCCCTTTATAGTCAATTTTTAACAACTTTTCGTCATTTTTTGTAACTTTTCTAAAAATCTTCTTCTCCAAAACTACTTTGCCAAATTTAATCAAACTTGGCCACAATTATCATTGTGGTTTATAGTTTAAAAAATGTGTCCGATGACCCAGCCTGCCAAACAAAATGGCCGACATGGCTAAAATTAGAACATAGTGGTAAAATGCAGTTTTTGCTTTATATCTTTGAAACTAAGACATTTAGGGCAAATCTTTCAAGATTTAAATGTCCATCAGAATAAGATATATCCCCTCACAAATTTTGAGTTGAATCGGACAACCTGTTGTTGGGTTGCTGCCCTAAAATTGGTGATTTTAAGGAAATTTTGCAGTTTTTGGTTATTATCTTGAATACTATTATAGATAGAGATAAACTGTAAACAGCAATAATGTTCAGCAAAGTAAGATCTACAAATAAGTCAGCATGATCAAAATTGTTAGAGGACCCCTTAAGGAGTTATTGCCCTTTATAGTCAATATTGAACAACTTTTCGTCATTTTTGTAACTTGTATAAAAATCTTTTCTAAAACGACTTGGCCAAATTTAACCAAACTTGGCCACAATCATAATACTAGGGTATCTATTTTAAAAAAAAGTGTCTAATGACCCCGCCTACCAACGAAGATGGCCGACATCAGTAAACACATTAACAGGTGAGCGACACAGGCTCTTGAGAGCCTCTAGTTCTTACTGCTGCATGTCTTTTCAGATACTGTGCCTCTGGAAGTTACTGAGAAAAGAATAGATGTATTTTTGAAGAACAAGGAGAGGGTTGTGCCCACCGGCAACCTCAAGATTACCAACAAGACGTCCCAGTAGAGGGTTGTGCCCACTGGCCACCTCAAGACGACCAACAAGAACCTCCAGGAAAGGGCTGTGCCCACCGGCTACCTCAAGATGTACCAGGAGAGGGTTGTGCCCACCTCAAGAGGACAAATCAACCCATGGTGACCATATAGGTAAGCCAGGAGAGGAAAAATTGGGTTAGGATCCATGATTCAGTGGGTATTAAGTCATGAATGAGTGGATTATGATCTGTGAATGAATGGTTAAATATCGTTGATAGCGAACTCGGACTTAATAGACATACATTCTATCATTGGCGCTGCGGCAAAAAGCGGGCCCTGATAAAACGTATTTTTTTGGGTTTTCTTTCTGAAAAACTTGTCTGCATCAGGGGATCGGGTTTTGATCCAGGGGATGAGACAGTTTTAATTCAGAAGGGACAATTGGATAGTTTTCGGGGTAGAAAGCTATTCAAGGGTCAAATCGATTGACGGATTGTTAATTTTGAAATTGTTTTTTTATTTAAATTTCCACTTTGAGTTTGTACTGGTTCCCGGGCCAAGAATTACCTCCCGCGGATCCAGTTCTTGTCCGAAGTGCATCACCGGAAGTAATTCCCGGTAAACAACATTGTTTTTTTTTTCTTTTTCAACAAAACTTTTTGAATTTGCCAAGTGTACGCGACACTGAGGCCCAATTAAACTTAATATCACCGATAGTAGTATCAGGTACTTGTTGCCGCCATCCACTTGTCAAACAAGGCGGAAAATCACAGTTTTTGCACAAAAAAAGAAAACAACCGACTGCAGATTGTATTTGTGTATAATTATTGTTATTTACTTTGAAATAAAATAAAGTTGTCCTAACAATTGCCCACCCTTAATATACACAGGTAAGCAAGTGTAGTTGTGTTTTATTATTTATTTTGAAATAAATAAATTTGTTTGAACACTTGCCCACAATCAAGGTAAATAATGGCACGGGTAAATATAAACCAGTGCTCCTACCAAGAGTTGTTGACACTCCCAGGGGTAGGGCCCCGCATAGAGGAACATATATTAGATATAAGAGAGGGGAAAGGGTTCATCACACAGGATGACCTATCCGGAATTAGTTATTTGAGGGTAACATTCAACCTCCTTGACCGGGTAGACTTTTCCAGGTCTGTTAATTACCATCAAGGCCCCCCTCCCCACGGCCAAACCACTCATGACCGTAAGGAGTATGATGAAATGGTGCAGAGGGTAGACCGGGTGGCCATGGGGAGAACACCATCAATGAGGGGACCCCCTTCCAAATAAAACAGGAACAAGGGTGGTCAGACATACAGACCCCAGGGGACCCTGGTCTTATGAATTCAGCCTTTTTAGGGGAATCAGATACTGAGCCTCAGGGGGCATATGGCAGTCAGGATACCCCATACAAATGTCAGCCTCAATTAAACCCCGCCCAGAGGGACAACAGGTACAGGTCCCAGACTCAAGAGTATGAAAAGATGTACACGGGTAATATTAAAGCGGAGTGGTATCCACCATCCCAAAATTCAAATACTGGATACCAACAACAAGGTTATGGTTGTCCATCTCAGCCCGGGGCTATTCTTGATGAGTCCCAGGGCTTCTCCCCAGCACCATACCATCAAGAAGGTGGGGATCAGACCTCGTGGAGACCCGGTGAGACGCCAAGAAGTAGGTATGAAAAACACCAACAAGGGAGGGCCAGCCAGAAACCAAGAGGACCCAGGGATCAGAGTAATATAAGGCCCCCACTCCCACATTGAAACGAAGCCCAACCCTCAAACCATTATGAGGTGGGTCAGATAAATACACAGGTAAGCAGCAGAACTACAACACCTTACCGTGTAGGGCCACAGCTTATGCGGGCAAGGGTACAATATTCAGGTACCCCATATCAGGAAGGCTCAGGCCAAGTCAGGCCCAATATGGCCCCACAATCAGGACAAAATGGCAGGGGGCAAGATTATAGGTATGGCATGGATCCTAACCAGCCACAGCCAAATGCAACACAAAACAAGGTACAGGGAGGTTTCACGCCATACAATCCAGGGCCGCCATCAGGGATTCAAACAAGGCCAAGGGTGCAGGGGTCCCAGCCACATAAAAAAGTTGACCATGCACCCAAAACTCTAAAGTATGATGGAAAATCAAATTGGAAAGCCTTCTATGTGAAATTTTCACGGTACGCGGAGGTATATGAATGGTCCCCTCAAGAGTGTAAGGATCAAATTTGTTGGTGCTTAGAGGGTAAGGCCAGCGAATACTACGCAATGTTGACCGATCGAAATAAACACATGTCATTCACGGATATGATCGAAAAGTTTGAAAAGCGTTTCGGATATAAAGAGTTCCCTGAAACTGCTCAGGTCCAATTTCAGATTGCCCGTCAACAGGCAGACGAAAATCTGGAAGACTGGGCTGACAGGTTTCTTTCCCTTGCTACAAAGGCATTCAGGGACCTACCTGAGGATCACATGTACCAGCAGGCGGTCCTCAGGTTGTGTCTGATAAGGAGGCGGGGACTGCAGCCTCGAATGTCCGTCCAAAAAGTATTGAGGAGGCCATTGATAAAATGAGATGGTTCCAACACAACCAACAGGCTATTTATGGTAGGGGTCCTAAAAGGGAAGTAAGACAGACAAGTCTTAATAGGGGGTACCCGTATGAACAGGAAGTAACTGTTTCAGCTACCACTTTACCATCTAAGAGGGACTCAGTGACCCCTTGGAAAGCAGACATAGAGAGGGTAGAAGACAAAATTGACAAGATGCAATCAGACTTACTGTCTGAACTTAAAAAGATTGCAATTCCAGCCCCTGCTCCTAGCCAACCATCAGGGAGAAATCACTCTCCAGCTAGGATGGAATGTTATAGCTGTGGGTCCCAAAACCATTTTAAGCGGGATTGCCCAAAACTTCGGAGGTCGCCTTCCCGCAGTCCATCCCCCGGGTCACGGGGAAATTGCTTTCATTGTGACCGTCCTGGGCATATGAAGAGGGATTGTCCCATGAGAAATAGGGAAAAAGCTGTGACTTTCGCAGACCAGGTTAGATCTGCCTCCAAGGAGGCTTTAAACATGAACGGAGCTGCTCGAGAGGCCGGAGTCAGTTCCAAATAGATACAGGTCTCAAAAAGGGCGAAACCACAAATAGTTGGGTTAGGGAAGTAGTAGAGAACCCCACAGACAAGGATGTTCCAGCCATGAATGTAACATCTAGAGGCAACATTGTTGATAGTGGGACTGAACCCTCATCTGATGTAAAGTTACTTGAACCAATGCTTCTTATATTTATGCCCCCAAAAGCTAAGGGAAACTTGACAGGGGAAAAGGTTGCTTTTGAAAGTAGTATGGAAGAAGGGAGTCTAGGGGGTAATGTGGGATCTGACTCAACCTCAACAGAGAGCGAGGGAGCGGGCATTGCCCCTCGGCAGACAGATCGCCACTTGTCAAAGACTTTAGCCTATACCTTAAGACATGGAGCCCAGAAATACAATTATGATGTACAATCAGATGGGTACCTGTTTGTTGATGAAATCTTGAGTTGTCAACCTGGTCTAAAGGGGTACTCGGACGAAGATATTTGTAGGGTTGTAAGATTTGACGACAATAAGAGGTTTAGATTATCAACTGATGATATAACAGGTCGACTAAAGATTAAGGCAAATCATGGTCACTCAATCCCCATACATGATTCTGACCTGGTATTGATTAAGCAGGGTGAGGTAACAAAAGCATACCATTGCACCAGTATGGTGGGATGGGATGGGATGGGATAGTTGGCATGGGAATCAATAAGATGGGCCGGGTTCACATTCATTTTAGTACCCAAGTCCCAGATAGTCTGAAGCCGCATTGGGAAGTAATCGTTCAAGTCGATATAAAGGAGGCTCAGCAGGACGGTTACAAGTTTTTCCGGTCCCATAGTGGACTTATTTTGTGTTCAGGGAATGAGGAGGGTACTCTTCCAGCAAAGTACATTTCATTTGCCCAGCATTTGGATTCAGGGGAATACATGAATTTAGATCCCTCTGTCAGTCTTCATGATGACGACGAATCAATTGAAGCCGAACATTCAGATCTGATTTGCGAAATAGGCTCTTCATGTAATAGTGTGAACGAGGTTATGTGTGTCCATCAGGATACCCCACAGGTTTCACAGCAGGTAAAGGGGTCATATGATGTTCGGGCACGTGAGTCCGAGTCTACTCAAAGTACAGATCCGGGGAAACATTTCTTTGACAGCACATGCAAGTCGACTGAATGGGGAAAAGTTGGTCCAAATACTGAACAGTCTGGAAATTGGTCGGACTCCACAGGGGATGGGGTTTCTGAAATTGAAAACGACCCTCCCCCAGGATATCGCGAAGCAACTAGGGAACCTGGTGATGAAACCTCAGGTAGTGACCTAGATAACACTCTGGTGAAAGGCATGCAAGACAGTAAAGGTGACCCTGAGAATGAAGAGGGCGTGGTTACAGTCTGTCGACTTCGTTCTGGTTCAGTTTTTAGGGTACCTGTAAAGGTTAAGGGGCAGAGTTTGTTTGCAGTTGTAGACACTGCTGCAGAGGTGACATTATTTCAGAGGAAGTGTACAAGTCCCTGAAGGTTGTCCCCCCAGTTCTTAAGGAGGTCATTATGCACACGGCGGGTAGGGGTATGCAAATGAATGGATTCATTGTGGGAGCCACTGAAATTCAGTTGGGTGCACGAGTGATGGAAGCGAATATTTATGTAGCTCCAATCTCAGATGACATGCTTTTGGGCTTTGATCTGTTATGAGAAGAGGGAGTGGCATTGGATATGATAGAAGGGCATTTGAAAATCGGAGATGAAGTTATCCCCATGACATCTGGTGCGGTGGGACAAGTCCCCCGTGAAGCTAATGTACTCTTGGATAAGACAGTCACTGTGCCCCCGAATTCAGTTATGAGGGTATCGTGTAACCTCAGTAATGAGTTGTCAGGATACGTGGTTGAGGCCTGTACCCATGATGAACTGTTAGTCCCCAGAACTTTACAGGCCCCGGGATGTCACCCTATTATTTGTTTGATGAATATTTCGGATAAGCACGTGACAATTCCAGAAAATGAGATGATAGCCCGGGCGATTGAAGTTGAAATACTTCCAGGCACGGAGTTGGGATTGGCCCAAGGAAATGACCCCTGGGTTTGCAAAGTTGAAGGGGAGGATCACTCATTGGTTGAGGAGGGTGTGCCCAATCATCTAAAAGATCTGTTCGACAAGTCAAAAACCGATCTAGATACAGATGGGCAAAAACAGTTAGCTTCTTTGTTGTCAGACTTTGGCGATGTTTTTGCGGCCAATGAATTTGACTTGGGCAACTTCTCCCTCATTGAACACCACATTGATACAGGGGACCACCCGCCTATTAAGCAGCGAATGAGGCGAACGCCTGTGGGGTTTGCTTAAGAGGAGGAAGCCCACTTGAAGCGAATGCTCGAGGCGGGGGTGATCCAACCTTCAGTGTCAGAGTGGTGCTCTGCCCCGGTCCTAGTTCGTAAGAAAGATGGTGGGGTCAGGTGGTGCATTGATTACAAAGCCATTAATTCCTGTACGGTCAAGGATGTATACCCCCTACCCTTGATTGGGGAATGTCTAGATACTTTGGCGGGAAACCAGTGGTATTCAAAACTTGACGCTAATTCTGCGTATTGGCAGGTTAAGATTCGAGAACAAGATCGGTCGAAGACCGCGTTCATTTCAAAGTACGGGCTGTTTGAATTTGCCAGGATGGCGTTTGGTTTATGCAACAGTCCGGCCACGTACGCACGGGTTGTGAATCTGGTCCTACGGGGGCTCACATGGGACATAGTCTTGGCGTTCTTAGACGATATCTTGGTATTAGGTCAAAATCTTGAGGCCCACTTCGCTAATCTTAGGGCGGTGTTGCAAAGATTCCGGGAATTTGGGCTCAAACTAAAACCCAAAAAGTGTGAATTGTTTCAGAAGAAAGTGGAGTTTCTAGGGAGAGTAGTAGGAGAAGGCGGTATGGAGATAGGTCCAGGCTATATTGAGGATGTAAAAAATTGGCCTACCCCTACCAATAGTAAAGATATCGAGAGGTTCTTGGGCTTTGCTAATTACCATCGATCCTTTATTCATGCATATTCAAAAATAGCTGTCCCCCTCCAAGAGGTCACAGGTAAAAGACAGGTGGGAAACTGAACAGCAAGAGTCCTTTGACAAATTGAAAATGGCCTTGACTTCAGCCCCCGTACTCGCTCTACCGAATGCCACAGATCCCTTCATCTTGGACTGTGATGCCTCCGATAAAAGTTTGGGAGCCGAGCTGATACAGGTGCAGGAAGGAAAAGAAAGGGTTGTGGCGTATTCAAGGTTAACACTGGCCCCAGAGCAGCAACGCTTTTGTACAACACGAAAAGAACTACTGGCTATTGTGAGGTTTACCCGCCAGTTTCTTCATTATTTGGCGGGACGTCCATTTGTAGTCCGAACTGATCATTCGAGTCTCACATGGCTCCTTAGGTTCAAGAACCCAGGGGGATAATCGGCTAGGTGGATGGAAGAACTCAGCCAGTACCATATAACAAAACACAGGCAGGGTGTAAAACATGGAAACGCTGATGGACTTTTCCAGAATCCCGACATGCCCGGGGTTCTCTACGGAAGTAGAATTGTCCAATCTCCCATGTAAAGGTTGCAAATACTGTGCAAAAGCCCATAGGCAGTGGTCTGGGTTTGCGGAGGAGGTAGATTATGTTGTACCTCTTGCTACCAAGGTTATACCCGCACCGGAAGTCATGATGGTTCAGGGCCAGGCCAATAGCCGAGGTCAAGATTTGGATGAAATTCATGTTTCAAGGGTAATGATACTTGTGACAGATGGGAATGTGGTTGTTTCTCCAGATACAGGGGAAATGTCCATTTGTGTCATTCAGGGTGACTATGGCGTTGGTTTGGGGAGAGATTTGTGAGAGTCAGGGTAAGGACCCAGAACTAAAGTGGTTGGTAAAAGGGCTGAAGGGTGAAGGTGACCCACCGCAAGGAGACATTTTCAGAAGTAGTCCACATGCAAAGTGTTATTGGGTGAATAGGTCTAGATTCACGATGACAAACCGGGGAGAGGTGATTCTCATTCCTACAAAAGGGGAAAACCCTCGTTTAGTTGTTCCAATAGAATGGAGGAATGAGATTCTTGAGTTGTGTCATGACATTCCGTCCGCGGGACACCAAGGTGCAGAGCGGACAAGGGAAAAAATAAAACAGAGTTACTATTGGCACGGGCTGGGGGCGGATGTTGAGAGATATGTAGCAAGTTGTAAACATTGTAGCCAGAACAAGAAGGCTACCAGGTCTGCTAGGTGTCCCCAATCCCTGTACCACTCTGGTTATCCGATGGAGAGGGTCCATCTGGATTTTATCGGACCCCTCCCCAAGACTGAGAGAGGGAATGAGAATGTGCTCATGATGGTGGACCAATTTAGCAAATGGGTTGAGTGTGTCCCCCTTCCATCGCAGACTGCCGAAGTGACTGCAAGGGCAGCGGTCAATGAGTTTTTCTGTCGCTTTGGGTACCCGTTTGAAATCTTTACCGATCAGGGTAGAAACTTTGAAAGTCAACTGTTCAGGGCTGCGTGTGAATTACTGCACATTCATAAGGCCCGAACAACCCCATATCGTCCTTGTGCTAATGGACAGGTTGAACGGTTCAATCGAACTCTAATGGCCGCAGTTACATGTAGGTGCTTTGTGGGAACTACTCAAAGGGCGTGGGACGAGAACATTGCCCAATTGACGGGAGCAATAAGGGCATCAGTTAATAGAACAACGGGGTTTACGGCTAATAAGCTTATGCTAGGGCGGGAAGTTAACACCCCGGCCGAGTTGATGTTTAGACCCCCCAGGGATGGAAGCCCTCCAGATTTGGATGGGTATGTAGCAGAATTAGTCGAGGCTATGCAGGCAGCTCATGAAGTTGCCAGACTAAACATAAAGACTAGCCAACTAAGAAGTATGAGGGATTATGATTTGAGGGTTAATCTACGCCAGTACAATGTAGGGGACTTAGTGTACCAATTGGACACTGCCACAACCCCGGGGAAATGCAAGAAGCTCTGTCCTGTATGGAAGGGCCCCGGAATTGTGTTTCAGAGGGTGTCCGCATACTTGTACAAGGTGAAGATGAAAAAGTCGTTAGTAACCGCCAATCACGATAGGTTAAAGATCTGTAAAGATCGAGTACTCCCTCCTTGGTTAGTTAAGGAAAAGAAGAGACTGGAACAGGAAAACGAAGGGGTAGAGAAGAATACCTTAGATAACCCAGAACAAAACCCTAAACAATCCCCTAAACGAACCCAGGATGATAATCCACCCGCATCCAGACCCATTACAAGATTCAGACGCAGGGCAAGGTGGGGAGGGCACTGAAATATGTAGACCTGCTCAGAGCATAGAGGGGAAACCGTCAGGGGTACATAATTTTGAACCCGACCTTTTAAGGAAGAAATGTACTGCATCTGCAGGGGCCCAGATATAGGGGATTTTATGATTGGGTGCGACGGGTGCACCGAATGGTTTCATGGGAGGTGTGTGGGTATTTCACCGCAAGATGGTGAAGAACTAGGGGAATACCTATGCAAAACTTGCAAAGAGATCCAGGTAACAAAGGGTGTGACCTCAACTCCCATTAAACTCCGTAGGAGCGTACGCAACCGGCGCCCTACAAAAGAGTGAGGTGGTGGTTGATGAGACAGAAATAATTGGGGGGTTGGGTAAGGGAACTTTGGGTTGGGTAGGGGAACTTGCTTACTCGTTTGAGGTGATGAGTAAGGTTGGGTATTCCTGTATTTTTCAGAAATTAAAGTAAAATGAGCAGTGCAAGTGACGAAGGGAGTTTCAAAAGAAGTAATGATTGGAAGTTTGGGAGAGAGCAAGCTGAGAGGAAGAAGAAAGATGCAGGGCACAGAGGGGCAGGGTCCAGACTACCCGCCTCAACACAGAGACTTTCAAGAAGAGATCTTGATCGTAGTGGTAGAAGGGCGAGGACCTTGAAAGACAGGTCCCAGAGCCCCCAAGAGAATAGCCGGGGAAGGAAGAGGGGTAAGGCTCCTGAAAGATGGTCCGAGGCACGTTTGGCCAGGACCTCGTCATG
The DNA here is from genome assembly GCF_965363235.1 of Mytilus galloprovincialis. NCBI lineage: Eukaryota > Metazoa > Mollusca > Bivalvia > Mytilida > Mytilidae > Mytilus > Mytilus galloprovincialis. The sequence continues at coordinate 28,427,575 of NC_134848.1, read as the reverse complement.
GAGTGAGTGGACAGACACTCAAAGTGATTTGGAGGGAGACGGATCACCGCCAAGAAGGGTCACGATGAAATCCGTGTGTATTCCAAAGGATCACGAGGGAAAGGCAAGACAGACGGAATCAAGGCCCAAGTCCCCTGTCCAGCGTGGGGTCACAGTTGATCGTGAGGACCCTACACAGACGATGAGACCTGCAGGTGGTTTCAAACAGAGAGCCAAAAACCCGGAGAAGAGGGCAAAAGAAAACTGGAAAAGGGCTAAGCGTAGGCGAAGGGCATTACTCAGAGAAGAAAAGGGGCCAAGTCAAAAGTCCCAGAAAAACAGTCAGGAAACCAGACGGACCATGGGGCATAGTAGACCTTCAATTCCAAGCCCAGCACTGTCCCGTAGAGACGAGGACAAATCAGCCAGCCAGGAGACGGATGGATTTAGGTTGTGTCCGGTTGATGGCTGCAATGTTAGGGCCATCAACATAGAACCCCACATCAGGGGGGAACACCTGGTAGAGATTTTTCAGGAACTGTCTGGAGGGCTCAGATCTAACCTTTTGGTTAGAGCTAGGTTTGAGGCCATCCAGACACAGTCAAAAATGATTCTTGGAAAAGTGGACATTTGGGGTTTAGCTGCCTGGGTCAATAGACAGGTTAAAAACTGGCCCAGAACCGTTGAGGAAGTGGAGATGGGACCAATGAGGGAAGTATGTGCTGCTGGTGGATGGACTTTGCCATCTCAGTTTACACTAGTGCCTGTTAATTCTCCAGGGGTATTGATCCACTGGAGGATACAAATTCTTATTATGTCCTGGATTGGGGAAAGAAGAAGTCAGGAGCTTCGGGAGATGTACCCGGTGGGATCTATCTTATCACAGGGGAGAATTGGGCCACCATTGAACCACAGTCAAGCTTCTGCTAGTATGGAAACATCCCCAAGGTTGGAAAACGCAGTGTCAAGACCCAGGCCTATTACTGTGGACGCCAACTTCCACCTTGATAGGGCTTGGGCTAAGACAAATCTTCCGGGTAGGCCTAATCTTAGGCAGTACATGGAGATGAGGCAGTACATGGAGATGAGGCTGCCAAGTAGCCAGCTATATGCCATTGATGTGAGGGGAGGAGTAATCAATTTCTGTGACCCCAGAACATGGCCATCAGATGAAGAGCTCGAGGTACAAGACCAGAGCTGGGTGGTTGCCATGGGGGTGCATCCGAAGAAGGCCCGGGAACTGGATGATGCAAGGGCTTTCAGACTTGAGACCCTTCTGAAGACCGGAAAATTAAGGGTACTTGGAGAGGTTGGTCTGGATTTCTCGACGGGAGCCCCTCAGCCTCAAATCCAGATCAGCACCTTAAGATGGGTCCTGGCAATGGCATCACAGGGAGGTGTTCCTGTGGTACTACATGTAAGAGGAGGCAAGGACGATGTTCATAGTGCACAGGCCCATATCCAGTGTATTAGGCAGTGTAGGGCTATTTTGAACAAGGGTCACCCTATCCATCTACATGGTTTTGATGGAGGCTGGGAACAAGCACAACAATGGATGGATAACTTCCCAGGGGTGCATTTTGGTTTCACAGGGGCAGTAAACGCATTTAGTGAGGACCAGAAGTTGGCGGTTGTGAGGATACCCCGGGACCGCCTCCTCCTAGAATCAGATGCCCCATACTTTAGACCCGCTTTGGTGCCACGAGCAGGGTATGGTCACCCCAAGTATCTGGCAGAGGTGGCCAGAGGCATAGCCGCAATCAGACAGGGGGCGACGGTGGATGGGGCCCTCCAAGAGGGTGGTAGGAATGCCCTTAGGTTTTATGGCCTAAGAGTGTAGTGTGACAGTTATTATAGACAAAATAATAAAGTGTACAAATTGTAAATATGTTAATCAGTAATCCAGTCGTTTAAAGTACAGTTTGTTTGATGTGTGCCAGGAAGGCTTGTTATTGTCCGTTTAGTTCAGTGCTGGGTATTTTTAAATTATGGGATTCATACTAATCAGATGGGTGGGGGTGGATTTTAATTTTCAGTACAGACGTGAGAGGATGCATATCCTAGGACTAGTACCAGCACCACCCTGATCATTGGATTTTGATGGGCCCAGCCGAACAGGATGGCGGTATGTCACCTTTTACCCCTGTTGGGGCCCTTCAAACCAAAACAGGGGGGAGTGTAGTGCTGGTTCCCGGTTTTACCTGGTTCTAATCCGGATGTCCAGAAATACCGGCGCATGAGCACTCTCTTAACGATAACTACCAGAAAAAGAAACAGACAGCCTTGTAAGTGAAATCGGTAAATCCGTTCCATCTAAGACATAACTTAGATCGGAACAGCCATCGTTGATAGCGAACTCGGACTTAATAGACATACATTCTATCACATGTATAAATAGTATATGGTTTGAAGATTTATACAGGGCTTAGTATCCTAATAGTATTGATTCGTATGGTTGTCTCCTAACATCGTTAGGTTGATTTTCTAGGCACTTCATATATTATATATATATATCTTATTGTTCCAACCGTGAACAAGGTTAATTAATTTAAGTGTATTATAGTTAAGTGCCATCTATGACTGACTGACTGCAGCGACGAATTTATGACCAGTAATGGCAGTATAAGTTTATGTGGTTCATTTCCTTTTTCTCTAATTTAAAAATATTTTTACTTGTTCCGACTGGTGTGATAATGTTCAAAATATGGGAGATATTATAGTCTTACCGTACAATACTATAAGTTTTAACTTTAGTATTAATGTCCCAAACGTGCACCTCTTCTGCGTATTTTCTGCTAGATGATGTCTTTCCCCGGTGAATATAGGGTTTTTGAAAGGACAGTTTTGACACACTACATATAGAATACTTCCGAGACCACACTGTTTTTTCTCATCACAATTATGTAGAAATAGTAGTGAGCAACAGTTTTCAGACTTGTTTTAACTGGTCGGCAGATATACAAACTCTACCACCCTACGTCCTGATTTTCGTTTTGAAGATCGTCTTCAAGACTGTTTTCATATTCATTTTCAATTTTTAATTTTAGAAAAACAAGTTCATTCTCCTAGAAGTAACATACTTTCCGTCAAATTTACCGTTGACGTTGTCCCATCGACAAGTCGCCGGGTGCAATTTTAACATTGCAAAATCTGGTCATAGGGACGTAATTCGTACTAAACGTCGCAATATTTCGCGGAATCCGCTAGACGGCGTTCATTTACTGTTACTTGACCTTAACACCTTATTAGACATATAGTATGCAGATGGACAACAACTGCTATATGAAGGATATATAGAAACATAACTTCTGCTCTCGCTTCAGACAAAAAAGTACCCTTGCATTGTTCCAGATAGTACCTATACCGTCCAAGTACCACTACTTATTAGCACCAACATCCTTCAACACATCATGTACTTACTACAACACCAACATGGAACAGGTATTAACAGACATCTGAACTCCGCAAATTAGTCCCTACATGGGATGTGTTTTGCTGGTCCTATTGGATCAATTGCTGTCATTTTTACTGGATCAAAGAAGCTCAAGCAATGCAGAATATCTTATACCAAACTGACGTTCAAGGTTCTCTTTATCTCCCTTGCTAGTAGAATTGTTAATAAAACCACATTCTTGACGATGACTTTCTTTTTCTCTGGACAGCCATTCTAATCTGTCAAAACCACAAAAATTTTTTTCACCTACAGTTCCTGGGAATTTCTTTTTACATTTGTTGCAACCTGAGGTTGTTGTATGTCCACACAGCTTTCTACTAGCAGGAATGTCACATCCAACACGTATGAGTGCAAGTTTAAAGAATTTCAATATCAAAGGTGGCTTATTTGAAAACAATCTGACCAAGACTTCTTTAGTTCTTTTACAAGAGGTGTAACAAAGGTATATATCTTAGGTTCTGTCTTAGAAAATGTATTTAAGATGATTTTCTTTATACATATACCAAGCCTTCTGTCTTAGAAAATGTATTTAAGATGATTTTCTTTATACATATACCAAGCCATTCTTGCTGAGGAAAATGGTTTAAAATTTTAATTTATTTTGTAGTAGAACTTTATCTTAAAAGAGTGCTTACAAAAAACTGGATATTCATCCTTACATCTGTCTTTGTTCGTAGTGTCTAGACTCACTTTTCAGGCTGACATGAATTGTCATTGATATGGTTATATTTATAAATTTATTGTTTACAATTTTTTGATTTTTTTTAAATACTAAGACTTTTCTACCTCGGGCATAGATTGTCCTAGCTGTTTTTGGCAAAACTTTTAGGAACTTTGGTCCTCAATGTCCTTCAACTTCGTACTTTATTTGGCCTTTTTAACTTTTTTGAATTCAATCGTCACTGATGAGCCTTTTCAAGACAAAACGCGCGTCTAGCGTACATACTAAATTTAGTCCTGGTATCTATGATGAGTTTATTTCGACGGTTTAAAGGCCTAAAACAGGAAAGAAATATTATTACAATGTGTTATTTATTACTTAGTATAACATTATTGAGGTAGAAGGCATCTGTTTAGATTAGCATTTTATTCTACACTAAAATAATCAAGCAAGTAAACATATTATATATCACGACAATTGTGGTAGGTAACGGTCTATGCAGTGCCATATGGTTTTCGTCACTTTGAGGTTACAGATCATTTGTGACAATTCATAGTAACTTTTAATAGTTTATATTGTAAGTTTCAATTAGACATAACCTTTCCTCCCTTCTAATTTTCTAATTCCATAGTAAAATTATAGTATGCAAATGATAAGGTCATTGATTAAAATCAGTTGTATATAAAACACGTGTGGTAAGAATGAATGAAAGAAAATAATTACTGTCTATTTGTAAAAAAAAGTTAACTACAAAAAACACTAATATCATGCATTCAAAATATTTATCCCTACAGTGATTGCAAGATAAAAACTTGCGTTTTCTCGCATACACAATCAAGCCTAATATAGGTTGCAAAGGGAATTATTATTACCCCTACGCACTACAACCATTTTTACAAATTTAACTTTAATATAGTAACCGTCTTTCTGGTTCTCAACGGATATCTTCTCTGAATTGGTTCTGACAAGGGTAGTTCACTGTCTTGTTGTTTCAGTTGTAGATCTTGTGTCGGTTGCTCAGTTGGTTAATCCGGAATTATCTCTAGTTCAAATGTTTTGTCATTTTAAATTTTACCTCCCTGTTTATCGTTAAAGTCGTGGGTTTCGTATCTGGTCGGCATGACGTTTCCGGATACTGTTGGGCTAAACTTCTACCTGGTAATTTAACAGTCCTTAACGTTTGGTTACAGGTCCACTTGTCCATTTATTTGGTCCACGGTAATCACGTACGGCTACTGTTTCTTCCTCGGTAAATTGTCGCAAAGTCTCTTTTGTCGGTTTAACTGAATTTTCATCCGCTTGTCTTGAACTTGTCTTTTAATATCTGGTTTAAGTAAGTCCAGTCTGTTTCGTAAATTTCTACCCACAAATAACTTAGTAGGTGTTTCATTCGTTGTAGTATGGGGAATATTGCGATATGCCAACAGAAAATTTGCTAATTTCTTATTCAAATCTGCATTTTCTCCTCGCATTGCCTTCAAGCTCTGTTTGATGATTGATTGATTGTTGGTTGCTTAACGTCCAGTGGCAAATATTTCATGCATATTCAGGACGAGAACAAGTTCACAATAAATACAATAGGTAGGTTGATACGATAGAGGCCATCTTGGATGATGGTCGGGGAAATTTGGACTGCCACTGGAAAATGAGGGTATCTTGGATAGGGTCAGAAATTTTGCCTTGCAACAGGCCACCTACGGACCCCTCAAAAGAGTTGGTGCAAGGGTTCTTAACGTGCAAAGAGCGAGCTCTGTTTGAAAGTCTGAACAAAACGTTCCGCGAGTCCGTTTGTTGCAGGATGGCGAGGTGCGCTCTTTATTTGCGTTATTCCATTCATTTAAGTAAATGTATGAAATTCTGCAGATACGAATTGTGGTCCGTTATCACTTACTATTTGGTCTTGCAATCTTGTTCTCGCAAATATAGTCCTTAAAACTCGAATTGTCTGTGTTTAAGTAGTACTTTTCATCGGTATAACTTCCGGCCATTAAGAGTGAGAACATTTTGCCTGGCATTATTCTTAACTGCTTTCTTTTTTTACATTTTCTTTCAGGTCTTGAGTGGCTTTTACGCGAATCCATGTCTTCTTGATGCTATCGCTTCTGCTTTAGCGTCGATACACGTCTTTTCGGTGCAAACTACCCGATATAAATCAGGAATATGACAGTTGTTACCCATTTGTTTGATGTTTTTAGCTACTTGATTGGGGATTTAAATTTGAATTGGACCAGTATTCATATATTAAATCAAAGCACCAAAGGATGCTATAGGCAGTTAATCAAAAACCCAAAGGCAAACTTGGCCACGTTCAGATGAATAGTGTAAAGAATTAGTCAAACTATTTATCTCAGGCATTGTTCTCTGTTCAATGTCTGAGGTTATACACATACACTGTCCTATGTTAGGGGAGAGTTTTGTGCCAGTTAAGATATTTAAGCCGCCACATTCTGTATGTACCTGCCCATAGTGAGGACCCACTAATGTGGTGATTGTAGCTGTATATCATATGTATTTGTCATAATTGTGTTGTACATTTTTTTTAATTTTATTAATTTCTTGTGTATACTTTTGATTTTAATATGATGTCCAAGTTATTGGAAATGATCTTTTGTAGCGACGTTAGTTCTCCGGAACTTATTAACTACATTGTAGTTACTTTGTTCTTCCTCTGGTTTAAAAGTCATGGACGTAAAGAACCAAAATCTCTCAACCCCTACATATCAATTCTAGTTGATGAACTACTTGGGTACATGGAATGAAAGATGTATGACTCCCATATAGAGGCACTTGTTCCTGTGGAGATTGCTTTGATGCAGTACTTGTGCACATTCCTGCTTTTTCCAAATTACTGCATTTATCAGGTCAAGCTGCATTGAGATCGTGTGTGTTTTGTAAAGATGGTGTCCGAAGCAACACACTCAACAAGGCTATACATGTTTGTGGTAGACCATTTTCACCTACAGATTCGCCACTACGACTTAATACCAAATCATTTGCCATAAAGTGTACAATAAATAGTCCGAAACCAGAGTCTTTCACTAATGATAAAGTAAAAGACCAGAGTTCGATTAAAAACCAAATAAAAAGCAAACTGGTGTAAAGGGTATTATCCATCCACTCACCTCACTACCATATTTTGATAGACTTAAGCAGATGCAGACCGATGGCATGCACACGATCTCTGATGTCATTAGCAACATACTAGACTTGATAAGTGGCAAAACAGATACCATTACAGTTCGTAATTGTCAATAATACCAACGACTTGAAGATAGTTGGCAGGAACCAAGAAAAAACAAGCTGCACCCAAGGCTCCTACATTTATACCAAACAGAGATGAGTCAAGGACACGGAACTGAAGTCCTTCTCCTAGGCCTGCTCGAGCTAGACTAATTTCACCTAATAGAGATGTATCAAGAGAACACAACTCAAGTCCTACATGTAGGTAGACTAATTTCACTTGACAGAGATGTATCAATAGGACTTAACTCAAGTCCTACATCAATCATTGGTGGTTACACCAAATAGAAAATGTTAGATGCCTCAAAAAGACAGGACTCAACATATAGGCCTGTTCCTTCTACTAGTGGTCGATCCAGACAAGATTCCTCATGCATTAAGTGTTCTATGTGTATCATTCTAGAGACACTCTTTTATGTAATAATTGCACTTTTTTACTCTTTAAAATAGAAAATTGTTTAATAATCATGTAATATGATGTTATGCCAATGGGTTAAATCCAGTGCTACTAATATTATTGGCCATTTTGGAATGTCGGATCCTCAATGCTCTGGAACTTTGTACTTGTTTGACTTTATAATATTTTCTTGATATATGAGCGTCACTGATGAGTCTTATTTAGACGAAACGCGCGTACCAGCAGCCAAGAGGCGAAAGTGAAGAGTCCAGAATTTTCGGAAAAATTGGTTAGAACAACGCCATTGATAATTTCAGAGCAATCTGTGAATACACCCACTGAAAGGGTGAGGCCATCAACACGTGGTCCCTTTCAATGTAGAAGAGCACAAAGACCAACAAAAAGTTTCCCTTCAGATAAAACGGGTGACATGGGACCAGCTTACAATCAAGATTTCAAGTACGAAAATTACTAATCAATGCCATGTGTGTGGAAAAAAATTCCAAAACTTGAACCACCGTTTATTCGAAAAACATGGGATCAGCAAAACAAAAATCAAAACGGTACGGGATTCACATGGATACATAATGAAGATTTGTCCAAAGTGTGGGGAAGAGAAAACTCGTCTAAGGGAACATCTCAAAAGAAGACACAAACTTCTGGATACTGGCGTGCTAAACAGTCTAGTGAAATTAGCAGAGCCAGTCTCCGGGGAATACAAGGTAAGCAATAAATAGAATAAGGATAAGCGTTTGGCTCGGATTATTTTAGCGTGGCACTCTCTTAACACGAGGCATCGGATTTAACGTCCCGATTTAATAACACCGGGCATGACTGTGAACCCGATACAATCCGCACATCCAAACGGACGCCCCACTTTGGTAAGCGTTTTAGGTAAACGGACAGAAAGTCACAGGACATAAAGTCACAAATTTGATAGGACAAAAAGTCACAAATAGTTTGTTGACAATTATTTGAATATATAAGAGAAATATCTTGAAATATTTACTTTTTAATACATATATTCATATTAAAGGTGTAGGAAATGTGTCATTATACTTGAAAAATGAAGATTTATTTAATTTTAATCATGTAAAGGGTATATTTCTTGGCACCATGAAAGCATTTAAGTGCAAAGCCACGTTGACATTTTGTTTTTTTAACAATTATTTGATCATCTTTGATATTTTTTTAATACATTTTGTTTTCAATGTTGGTTTATATACAACACTTCAAGAAAAATACAAAAATATTTTTGTAGAAATAAGTGTTTTTTGTTCAAAGAAAATATTCAGAAAAAATGAATTGTGACTTTTTGTCCTGTGACTTTTTGTCTGTGACTTTCTGTCCTACATTCGCGTTTTACTGCCGGTCGGTACATGAGCAAGTGACCACATTCATTTCATTGCTTAATGCTAACTAGTTTAATTACCCGTAATTCCTGAGCGAGATAACATTGATCGTTTTCACTTCCAACACTGCTTAATTTTTCATGCAGAAATCGTTATACTATAAACGACAAATTTATTTTCCATTACCTGTGTGACGAAAAAAAATAATAGACACTTCATGTTCCTTAACTTGTGTTTTCACGATCAACAAGAAAGATACAGAAGTTGCAGAAGAAATACATATCTTTGTATTTAATTCTGTTTAAAGGCAACTATGCAAGTGTCCATGTATAAAGATCTATAAAGAGTAGGATGGTCGATGGTACGCCCACTTTGGATTTTGCCTTCTGAAGTATGTTAAATCCTAAAAATTGTTGGGTATTTTTATCACTGCATCTGAAATTTGTGTTTTACTTAAAAAAAAAAATTCAAATCAGCAGTTAGAGGAAATACAAGTCTTATTTTTTCTCACATGTTACGAAAAACTTACCACTTAAATTAAAATTTTTACTGGTTTCAGATTTAAATAATCAATTAATTTCCCCATAGGCGACAATGGTAGCCTTTTTCGAGATACAGACTTTAGAAAGTTGATTAGTTTAACGAAACCTTGCTAGAATGAAGGAAAAGTTATTTATAGGACAGTATTTTTTGGTCCAAAAAATATTGATTGATTGATTGTTGGTTGCTTTACGCCGCATTAGCACAAAAAGGCTATATCGCGGCGAGAGCTAATTCGAATATTTTTACAATTTAAAGCATATTTTTAAAATAAGACAAAAGGTCCTTCAATACACTAAAATTCTTGACTAAAGCAAATTGATTATATACAAATAAAAATCAACAGTAAAATAACGTGATAAAAATTAAAATCGATTTAAATATAATAACATTTTTATATTTTATAATAAATTCCAATTTCTTTTAAAAAAGCAACAATATTTGTAAATGGAACATTATTAAATAAATCATACATATTATTGACATTGAAATGCTTCTTACGAATATCAGCAAAGTCAATACAATTAATTAAAACATGTTTAATAGTATACTTGCAGTTGCAAGGAACACATTGTGGTTCATCTTAATTTTTTAAAAGATACTCGTGTGTTATTCTAGTATGACCAATACGACATCTAGTAATGACACACTGATCTTTTCTGCACATAATATTATCAAAAGGTTTGCCTAAATTAGGTTTAATGTCATGCAATTTATTATCGTCTTTTTTACTCCATTTATTTTTCAATATATTAAAAACATATTCTCTAATATTAGATTTAAAATCAGTATATGGTATATCACAGTTAGATAGAGGGTCACCCAGGGCATTCTTTGCCTCAAGGTCTACAGCTGTGTTTCCAAGGATTCCAACATGACTCGGAACCCATAGAAATATTATTTCTTTCAGAAGAATTTTTAAATTCCTCATTACATATAAAATTTTCAGGATTGTTGGGTTTTTAATTTTAGTATTTCGTATAGCTTGTAAGCATGAAAGTGAATCCGAACATATAATAAATTTGGATTTATCTGAAGAAGCAATAAATTTCAAAGCCAAAATTATTGCTTCTGCTTCAGCAGTAAAGATGGATGCATCAGATGGCAAACGGAGGGTTGCAGCTCTGTCCCTGAAGACAGCAGCAGATGCAACTCTATCACCATCTTTTGATCCATCAGTATAGACAGTTGAAAAATCGAGATAATCGGCTTTAATTTCAGCATAGTGTTGCTGAATTAAAAGAGGATTTGTTTTATTTTTATTGTGTTCACGGAGATCAAATATCATTTTTGGTTTGGGAAGTTCCCATGGAGGACATTTGCAAGTTTGAACTTGAGCAACAGATTTTAAATCAAAAGAAGCTAAATGTGGTTTTAAACGTAAACCTAACGGAGGAATTTTATTTTCATGTTTTGCAAAAATATCTTCATAAATCGGATTAAAAACACAGCTGTAGGCAGGATTATCTGAATGGGCTTTTAGTTTGACAGCATATTGAAGTCCAAGCTTCAAACGTCTGTCAGTGAGTGAGTGCTCATCAGCCTATACATACAGACTCTCAACTGGTGAGGTTTTAAATGCGCCAAGACAGAGACGCAAACCTTGGTGATGCACAGCATCGAGAATCGGTATGTAGGACTTCCTTGCAGAGCCATACACTATAGAGCCATAATCTAGTTTAGATCTAACAAGAGATCTATATAAATTGAGTAAAATGTTGCGATCAGCACCCCAGTCAGTGCTGCCGACAACTTTTAAAATATCTAAAGCTTTTAAACATCTCGCTTTTAACATTTTGATATGGGGTAGAAAGGTTAACTTTTTATCGAAAATTAACCCAAGAAATTTGGTTTCATCAACCATTTTAATTGGGTTGCCGTACAAAGTTAGTTCTGGATCAAGATGCAATTTTCTTTTGTTACAAAAATGCATCCCGACCGTTTTTGAAGTGGAAAATTTAAAACCATTTTCTGAGGCCCATTTTTCAATTCTTCCAAGACATAATTGTAATTGTCTTTCTATGTTATTCATATTTTTGCCTCTGTAACATATTAAAAAATCATCAACGTACAATGAACCTTCAATATTACTTTTTAAAACTTCAACAAGGCTGTTGATTTTAAGACTAAATAATGTAACAGATAAAATACTGCCCTGAGGGACACCCATCTCTTGATCATAAAGATCAGACATGGTCGAATTAACTCTTAACATTAAATTGTCTGTTAGAGAGAAAATTAGAAATAAAATTAGGCATATTGCCTTTCAACCCCATATCAAATAGATCTTTTAAAATACCATATTTCCATGCAGTATCATAGGCCTTCTCAAGGTCGAAAAAGACCGACACCACATGCTCATTTTTCGCAAAACCATTACGGACAAATGATTCGAATCGAACAAGATGATCAAGAGTACTGCGACCCTGTCGGAATCCACACTGAATATTGGCTAATAGCCCATTGGATTCCAGGAACCAAACAAGGCGATCATTGACCATCCGTTCGAGTGTTTTACAGACACAACTGGTAAGAGCAATTGGTCGATAATTAATAGGATCCGTATGATCTTTACTTGGTTTTGGAATAGGCACGACGGTTGCAAGCTTCCAGATTGATGGTAAATCACCAGATTCCCAGATGTTATTCATGAGCTGCAAGAGAGCTTCTAGCGAGGAATCTGGCAAGTGTTTTAAGAGTTGGTAGTGAATATTATCAGGCCCACAAGCTGTATCATGGGCTTTTGACAGAGATGTTTTAAGTTCTTCAAGAGAAAATAGTTTATTATAATTTTCACCATTTTTTGATTTAAAGTTTAATTTAATTTTTTCTTTTTGTTTTTTAACTTTTTTAAAGTCTTCCCTGTAGTTGTTACAAGAAGAAGACTTTGCAAAAGTTTCACCAAGTTTGTTGGCAATATCCTTTTCAGATGTTAATAAATTATTGCCGTCTTTCAAATGTTTTACAGTGGCTTTAGAATTTTTACCTTTTATTTTATTTACCATATTCCAAACTTTTGTCATCGGAGTGCGAGATGTAATCCCCGAGACAAATTTTTTCCAGGATGTTCGTCGGGCTTGCCTACAAGTCCGCCGTGCCTTAGCGCGAAAAATACGGAAATTACTCAAGTTTTCCGTCGTTGGTTGTTGATTGAACCGTCTTTCAGATTTTTTACGGTCACCTATGGCTTGATCACATGCGTCATCAAACCATGGTTTACTGGGATGTATTGGATTTGCCGAGGTCTTAGGAATAGTTCTGTCAGCAATTGACGTTAGAACTGTATTAAAAGTTAAAATTGGATCTTGCACAGTCTCAAACATCTTTGACTGAAGTTCCGTTCGACAGAGATTCTCAAACAAGGACCAGTCCGCCTTGTCAAGTTTCCAACGTGGTACTCTCTGTTGGGCAGAATTAAAAAAATGTTCAAGTACTATTGGAAAGTGATCACTTCCACATAGATCATCATGAACACGCCATGAATAATCCAGGAGCAGAGAGGGATCGCATATAGTGATATCAATAGAAGAATAAGACCCGTTTCCAGGATGAAGATACGTATTAGATCCATCATTAAAAATGCATAATCCTTCTTGAGAGACAAAGTCCTCAATGATCTTACCTTTGGCATTATGAGTCTTGCTACCCCATAATGGATTGTGGGCATTGAAGTCGCCCATAAGTATAAATGGTGAGGGTAATTGATCAGTGAGGTTTTTGAGTTTTGCTTTATCGATAATTGAATTAGGTGGAATATATATCGAACATAATGTAATTGTTTTGTCTAATGATAAACGAATTGCAACTGCTTGCAGATCCGTTGTGAGTTGGACTGTGCTATGAATGACGTTGTCCTTCACAAAAATGGATGATCCGCCTGCAGCACGTTCATCTACCTTAGAAAATGTGCTATACATGTTGTATCCTTTTAAAGATACGTTGTCACTTTCTTTTAGATGAGTTTCTTGAAGACAAAATGCAATAGGTAAAAAAGACTGAACTAGAAGTGTTAACTCGAGAAGATTTATTTTAAGACCTCGGCAATTCCATTGGATTATATTTGTCATTATTTAATAAAAGAAGGGCGAATGCTGTCGAGTTTGCCAGCATTCTTATTTCGCTCACCCTGAGATCGTGATCTTTCGGGTGGCGGAACACTTTCGGTTTCCATTTCAGTTTCGATGATAAGTGTTGAAAATCTGTTGTGCGAGGAGAGTCGTCGATCTCCAGGACTACGCGCAGCTGGTGTTACTCCGCCTCGACCCCTACCCCGCGACCTCGAATCAGAAGACTTCTGAGAGGATGTGTTTCCTGGCTTCTTTTGGACATCCTTCTTTTCTTGAGAACGAAGAGGAGATAGGGCTCTGGTAGACTGTTTACTGGACGAAGAAGATACCTTCTTGGATGCAGATGAAGGAAGACTTTTGGAGGTGGAAGAATCATCTATATCACTGGGAAGATCCCAGACAGATTCACCGCTCCAATTGTGTATTTCTACTGTTTCTTTTTTATTTGATTTTTTTCTCTCATTTTTTTTTGGTGATGATAGTGAGCTCTGTAGGGAAGATTGAGTTGACTGAGTACTGGTTTTGGAAGATATTGGTTTTCTTGGAATTAATATTCTATCGGTAGGTTCTGTTTCAACAGGCAGCATTTTAAAATTGTCCGCATCAATTGGCCAAGTCATGCGAGTTTGTGTATTTTCGTGACTGAATGAGCGGACAACTTTGCTGGCGTACGATGGTCTGTTTGAAACAAGGAGATCATTCGAAACAGAAGCTATCTGTTTAGCTTCTGGGTAACTAATGTTTCTTTCTGTTTTAATTTTAATAATATTTTTTTCTTTAAGGTAAACAGGGCAGTCCCTAGACGATGAAAGATGGGATTCACCACAGTTTACACATTTAGAAGATTCAGAGTGACAGTTTGTTCCCTGGTGTCCTTCGTCAGAACACTTGCTTACCACGACATTGTTTGCTTCCATGACCAAACTTTTGACAAGTAAAGCATCGAATTGGGTTTGGGATAAACATGTCAACTCTGATTCCGAAGCAACCTAAAGTAATAGATGCAGGAGGAGTTGGAGTTCTAAAGGTCAAAAGATAAGTATTTAATTTGATTATATTTCCATTCTTTTTAATTTGAAATCTAATAACATTAGTAACACCTTGGCTTGAAAGTTCCTCACCGATTTCTTCCACGGTAAGGTCACCAAGGTATTGACTTCTGTCTCGAATGATCCCCTTACAGCTGTTCAAACTGTTATGAGGAGAGGCAGAAACAGGAAAGTTTGATATTGTAGACATTGTAAGTAAATTTGTTGATCGACTTTTGTTGGAACATTCAACCAACAAATTGCCAGATCTCATTTTTGAAACTTTTTTAACAGTACCAGCAACGCTTTGAATTTGTTTGTGAATTACAAAGGGCGATATTTTTGAAATTGGTTTTTCTTCTGTTCCTTTTATTACAATAAATCTGGGCCAACTGTCATCTTCCCGACAGGGCTCTGAATCATCACATTTTCTTTTCTTATGTATTAAAGCTGATTTCGAGGGTTTGTTTTGTTGTGCCATATGAAAGGAGAAAGATTCACCATTCTTGCCATCCACCCACCTCGGAGTGCCTACAAGGGCGATGCTGTGTTTCCGTGGCGAACCGGGATCGAGTGCTAATGCTGAAAACGAGCTCCATATATAATGTAGCTGGTCCTCAAAATCAGCACCCAAGATCCACTGCGGAAAGCACCAGATGTTCCAAGAATAGTATACTCAAGCAGAGCGTATCCATCAAGCGAAAAAGAAAGCGTACCACTTGATTGACCCATGAGCCATCGCCTTCTTCAGTTATCCAAAATATAAATAGCTTAATTTAAAATACATGTGTATATTATGAAAATTGTTACAAGAAAGCTTATTGTTGAGGATTAACTGAAGGGCTCGACATGACCAGCCGATTGATCGAACCGGGTCCATCCGACCTCCCGTTTAGATGATTTCGAAGCCAAAGCAGCTTATTGAACTATAATCTCGTCCGTCCGGGTATTTTCTGACCGTAAGGAGTCTGGCTATAGCCCTCATCCACAAGGATCTCGTCAACCACCGACACGGGTAGCAACCCACGGCAAACGGGTTGGAGAGCCTATTTTATTTAAAACATCGGGCATCTCACGATGTTCGGATCACTTTAGTCTGGTCTCTACCCTTCGAACTGTCCAGCATGGGTAACCCTACCAGGAGACGAAGCTCCAGCTGGCATAGCTCTTAGGGTCACTGAGACACGCAAGCCCTCCGACCACGGCAAGGATAGCGATCCACCGGAGGGGGTCCAAAAAATAAAGGTTTGCGTTGCTTTTCATAGCGTATTTTGTACTTATCTCCCATGCCTATCAAGTTGGGGGCAAGGGGGTCCCCATAACAGCAAAACAGTGAATTGATTTGGTGAAAAACAGATAACAAGGAATTGTAAAGGGATAATAACAGATAACAGTAAATGAAATATGAAAATAGATCTGTCCAGGACCAATCCAGTAGATGACTCGTAGATCATAGTATATAACTTTAATTGTGGTATGGACCTAGAAAATTACAATTTGTGTAAACAAGACGTTTCGGCCGTTGAGGCAGTTCTGCCTTGGTAGATTTTTTCCGTTTGTACAATAAGTTATAGTATGGATGTTGATTTTTTCTGAACGAAATAACTTTAGTTTCTGTTTTTGGGGAAGACGGCTTGAAGCCGTCAATCCCCAATGGGGTTGACCAGAGTGACATTCCCTCTCATCATTCATTTTGTTTTTATAGTGTGGAAAACCCCCCAACAAATCTTACTGAAAATGATGAGATGGGGAGACACAAATGAATAAATTGACTTTAAACACTTTTTTTTTTACACATTTCCCTTCTGTTTCTCTCGAAATTATCGTATATTGAGCTCTCCTTTACACTATTTACGTTTCTTTAACAATCCGGAAAAATCAGTATGACGAATTATACTAAATATATCCAACCTACATTATATTTTATAGTGACGTCATTGTTGGAATGCCACACTACGCATAAGCAGGGATATCCTTCACTGGTTATTTAAATCATTCTCAAAGATTGTGCACTTATTAAAAAATAGTATTTGTTAAACTTAAACATAATGATTCAAACATCAACATGCAATACTTTAATGTGTAGGTCAACAACTTTCAAAGTAAACAGGAAGTCCGAGGGGCTACATGAGATCGGGGAGAAAAACGATCTTTTCCATTTTTTCTGAAAAACTCTGTTTTGAGAATCTTCCTCCAATTCAGGAGCACCTCAATTTATCAGCTAATTAAAATGTGACATTTAGTATATGATAAGTAGTCTTCCATTAAAACTAAATTTTGCGTACCAACATAATCATTGTAATAGTTACAAAAAAAAATTACAAATGTTGCATTTTGTAGTTTAAACCTATTTATTCATGAAATTTTACAAATATTCCAAAATGTAGGATTTGGAAACAAGCTTCACACAGTTAACATCAATCATATTTTTATTTTTATTAGTACCTGCATCCCTGTGATGAGAATGAAACTGGGAACTTTATCAATGGAAATTCAAAACTGAATAGATTTTTCAGTCCTAACTTTCTTAAGAAAAAAATTAAAAATCTTAAGAGTACTGTCACAAATAATGGAAAATGGCCCTAGCCTACAGTTCAGTCGTACACTATTAAGATGTCAAAAATAATTGTAGTTGTTGTTAAATGACAGAATTCAACTAGTTGAATTTTAGATTATTAACTATCAACTTTAATTGAATGTTTAGATTTAGTAGATGCAGATCTCTTCCATTGGTCTAAATTGAATCCTAAACTAAAGAAACGAAATTACATTAAACAACAATTGATTCCAATAGTGTCAACCTTCCACATGTTCTAGCTGTTCTTTTTTTTCATTCTTTATATGAAGACTATCAAAAGATACCCCCCCCCCAAAAAAAAAATGAAATAGAAACAAGGGCCGTCTTTCCCCTCAGAGCTATTCAGCTCTTTGATTGATATAGGGATGTAGATCATGTGTTCATATTAATAAATGACTGAAATATATATATATTTTTAAATATTTTAATTCACCTTTTTATATATTTTTTGAAAGTACGTGTTGAAGTTTGGATAACCGGCAGAGATGTTTGTTGCTTTTTCATTCAACTCATCTTGATCTTGGGCTATGATAAGTCCGGTAGAACCGAAAATTGAATCTAATATTTCGTAGCGTTCTTTGTCGTTGGAACCTATTTTATTTTTCAGGTGGTCGGACACATCTTTAAATGACAGACGACGACGGACATGCTTTTGCACATAGACAGGTATGGAGCTGGAACACTTTATTTTGTTTCTTGTGGTGTACTTTTCAAAATTATGAAAACGTGAAGCAATGCATCACTGAACAAAACGAAACGAATAAGATAATACATTTTTACTACATGTTTTATATATATCAAATATTTATCATATGAAGAAAGTGTTTAAGCAATATATTCAGGTCTTCAACAGTGAGTAAAGCACATACCACATTATTTCATAAATTATTTCATACAATATGTAAAACAGAAAATTTGTTAAAAAAAATACAAATCGGATTTCCTTCTTGCATCCTTGTTCTATGTCCTACTTTCCATTTTGCAATTTTCATGAGAGACAAAACAATAAAGTTAGCTCAAAGAGGGACGAAAGATGCCAAAGGGACAGTCAAACTCATAAATCTAAAACAAACTGACAACGCCATGGCCAAAAATGAAAAAGACAAACAGAAAAACAATAGTACACATGACACAACATAGAAAACTAAAGAATAAACAACACGAACCCCACCAAAAACTAGGGGGATCTCAGGTGCTCCGGAAGGGTAAGCAGATCCTGCTCCACATGTGGCACCCGTCGTGTTGCTTATGTGATTACAAATCCGGTAAATAGTCTAATTCGGTAGGTCACATTCACGAAAGGGAAGGGGATTGTAGTTACGACGTAAGGAACATATCCGATATCATTTGTGAAACGGTTATTCCATAACGGTCAACCAACTCGTGATGGCGTCCGTAAAATTTACGAAGGGATGATTTCAACTTCACCATTTAGAACTCTTGGTTTAATAGCTTCCTTGTGAGCAGTAACCCTCTATCAAGAAAATCATGATAGGAAATGCAAGCACGGGAATATCGTATCAATAGGGAGATATATACCCCGTATGCAGGTGCTTAGAAATGGAAAGTTCACAATTGGAAAGCTAAAATCATCTCTTTTGTCGTAAAGTTTTGTTTTCAACCGACCCTCATTGTCAATTTCTAGATGTAAGTCAAGATATGTAGCCGATTAAACTGTATCCTTTATCTCCAATTCGATGGGGTAGATGCGTTTCACATAGTCACCAAATTTTGAATTGTTAAGTGAAAGAACGTCATCTATATAGCGGAAAGTAGAGTTCAAGGATATTGCTAACTTCTTATCAGAGTGATTCTTTACAAAGTATGATTTATCCCTCCCTAAGACAAGATACTTGTATCTAGGTTGGCCATTCTTTTTTATGAAGCAAAGTAATACCAACTCTTTCAATTTGTCTTTTAGTTTGGAATGTGGAATACTTGTGTAAAGAGTATAAAAGTCAAATGTTTTAATACTGTTACAAGATGAAAGAGAGTTAGATTGTTTGTACTCTAAAAGATCTTTGGAATTTTTAAGTATCCACATCTGATTCACGCCACCTCTAGAATAGGCAGTTTCACAATAACTTTGAAGCCTGTCTTTGATTGCTGATAAAATAGATGTTAATAATTTAGAAAGAGGTTTCGTGGAGCACTTGGAAGACCCAGCAATATACCGTTGTTTGTAAGGACACTTATGTAGTTTAGGTATCCAATACAGTGATGGACGATCCAGTTCTTCATCTTAGGTTGAAATACCAAAGGAACAAAGAACAGACCTATGATTATCCAGGATTTTCTCTTTGGTAAGTGTCGTGAGGGTATATGTTGAGTTTCCAAGTGAATTGTCTATACCTAATTCGTTTATCAAGCAATTAATGTAGTGACTTTTACAGACAAAAACGATGTTATTTGGGGCTTTGTCTGCGGGGACAACAACATATTTATCATGGAGGTCAGATAAGTGTTTAGCAACATTTGAGTCTTTAAAGATTGACGTTGAATGGGCATTGATGGACCCATTCAGTTTCTTAATTCTGATTTGTATTAACGACCTCACTGCCTTAATCCATTCGGATAGAGTGTCTACGTCTTCCTTTTCACGTTTAGCCCATTGCCTGGCATAATCCTCGACTGAATCCATCAAAATTTTAAGCTAAAGTGATATACAATTTAAAATATAATTAAAACCACAAAACACAAGTCAAGGTTGGAGTCATTTTAACCATTCTAGATGTAAAGGGGTGAATTTTTAG
Organism: Mytilus galloprovincialis; assembly: GCF_965363235.1. NCBI lineage: Eukaryota > Metazoa > Mollusca > Bivalvia > Mytilida > Mytilidae > Mytilus > Mytilus galloprovincialis. Next base: position 28,407,526 of record NC_134848.1, on the reverse strand, counting down.
TATACCCTATCATGTGTATATACCCTTATATATAAGTTTGACTTATAGCTTTCTTAGGTTATACATTTATCAGGTGAACATAAAAACGGTCTTCAGATTTAAAAGTATAGATATATAAACGTCCAGTGGCAAATATTTCGTGCATATCCAGGACGAGAACAAGTTCACAATAAATACAATAGGTAGGTTGATACAATAGAGGCCATCTGGGATGATGGTCGGGTAAATTTGGACTGCCACTGGAAAATGAGGGTATATTGAATAGGGACAGAAATTGTGCCTTGCAACAGGCCACCTACGGACCCCTTGTTGCAAGGGTTCTTAACGTACAAAAAGTGTGGCACTCTGTTTACACGAGGCATCGGATTTAACGTCCCCCTTCTGACCGGACGTCACTGCAAACTTGATACATCCCGCACAGCCAAACGGACGCTCCACTTCGGCAAGCGTTTTACTGCCGGTCGGGAGAAGACCAAGTGACCACATTTCTATACCCCAGTCACCCTTGGGGTATCAGTGGACCGTGAAAATGGAGTAAAAACTCTTAATTTGGCATTTAAATTATAAAGATTATATCATAGAGAACATCCATCTGTATCATACTAAAATAACGAGGTCCAATTTGTCAGCCGTCATGGGGTAAAAACGACAATTTTATATATATCCAATATAGGACATTAGTGTTGATTAAAAATTACACCACTCCAGACCCTTTTGTTTTCCACATAACTTATATTGCCAATAATTAATAAGTTCAGGGTCGAATCCGATATCAATACCAGAGACATATAATACGTATTATATGCCTCTGCCAATACAAATAGTTTATTTATCTGTTACCTATTACCTTATCTGTACGTTTTCCTCTGACAGGCGCACCACCAAACGGTGTATTTCGGAATTTGCTATATACATGGATCAATTGATTGGATTTCAACATCATCAAAATCTACCTCGACCAAAAACTTTAACCTGAATGGGACAGACAGACGATCGGACGAACGGACGCATAGACCAGAAAACTTTATGTCCATAAATGGGGTATTAAAAGTGATTTTTGGAAATTGCTGCCGAGACAATGGTTTAGTTTGAAAATATTAAAAGGGACTTCAATAATGTCATCTAAGGGAGGGTGTTTTTATTAGGTTTTCAAGAAATTTCAAAATAGCTTCTATTGATGGTGACACCATTTCAATTTCATTGCCCAACATGGGTTATATTTGGAACAGCTCTGTGGCAACTTTAACCAAACATGGAATAAATGTTATATGAAATATCCTTTTTATAAAAGTAACTACTTTTGCAATTAATAAGGTTTGTACCAATATAGCGACCAAAAATAAAAATAAACTAAATGCAATAAATTGGTTGTCAAACATCAGAATACTTTATTGAATATTTGAGTTGGTGTAAAATGTTAACGACATTAGTAACTGTCAACAGTTAGTTGTTTGTCTACGATGAATTGGCGATCATCTACACGAAGACTTGATTGGTCTTTATAAAGTAGACAACACACAGGCTGCAACCATAGCAGAATCGATCAAAGATGTGTTAGTAGGACTGAACGTTAACATAGGAAAATGTAGAGGCCAAACATATGATGGTGCCGGCGCAATGGCGAGACGAAAATCTGGTGGACAACAGAGAATAAAAGAAATTGAACTAAAAGCACTTTACAACCATTGTCACGGTCATTTGCTTAATCTTGCATGTGCAGATAACATCTAGAAGAATGAATCGCTTTCCAGTGCAATGGATACTGCTTACGAGATAACAAAACTTGTAAAGAATCTTTCTTCTTTTAATGCCAAAGTAGATTTGTTACCCAATTTCACGATCCATTGAACATGAAAACTGATAGTGCGAGTGGGGCATCCGTGTACTTGGACACATTCTTATTTTTGTTTAGATTTAAGCATAAATACGATTTATATTTTGGAGCTTTTTGGTACATCATTTTGATGACAATATATTAGAATGCGATACTCACAAGTAAACAGAGTAGAGAAGATTCGTGGATGTAAGAACACATGAAAATAAATACAATAAGAATCATAGTGAATTATACAATTAAACACCAGGTTATATTTTTTATATCAGCCAAAAAATATATTTATTCTTTCCTTTTTTTCCAGCTGTTTGGAATTAAAGAAAACGAATTGGCAGAAGTAGCTCGTCATATGGGGCACGAATTGGCCGTTCATAGGCTGCAAGATGATGTTATAGAATTAGCTAAAGGGTCAAAGCTTCTGTTGGCGGTATCAAGTGGAAAAGCAAACTCATTTAGGGGAATGTCGATAACGACATAGATATTGATAGTATATAATGTAACATAATGTTTTTGTAATGCCTTCACATACTAATATTAGTTGTTTTCACGTAGACATACATTGGTTCATTTAAAAAAAAATATTAATAATACAAAAGTTGACTGATTTCCAGTACTAGTTAAAAAGGCTCATCCTTCAGTGGGATTTTCCAGTGGACATAATGACTTGTTTTAACTTTGAATTACTGGTCCTTCATGAAACCAGTTGGTCTGTTTAAATAGATTTAACAGCTGGAATTAGAAAAATTGGCAGGCACAACGAGCATGCTATATTATATATTTTACTGACCATATTATAGATTTTTCTGCTTTGGTCTGGCAGGTAGATTGGGGCCTCAATGGCCAAGTGGTCTAAGTTGCTCATCTGCAGTTATCACTAGCCTGCCAACACTGATGTTGTGAGTTTAAACCCTACTTGTGGCAGGTACTTTTGACTCATATCTTAATAAACCAGGATTGCTAGTTTTTCTGCTGAAATGTGGCTTTAAACACCAACTATATATCAGTCAACATTTGATTTTCAGATAACTAGTCAACAACATAACAAAAGATGTGCCAAAACATTTTAAATTAAATTGAGAATGGAAATGGGGAATATGTAAAAAAGACAACAACCTGACCATAGAAAAAATGCCACCAATGGGTTTTCAACGCAGCGAGAAAATATCGCACCCGTAGGTGGTCCTCAGCTGGCCCCTAAATAAAATTGTGTACAATTTCAGTGAAAATGGACGTCACACTAAACTCCAAAACGTAGAAATGAACTAAAATCAAAAACCATACAAGACTAATAAAGGCCAGCGACTCCGGACTTGGGACAGGCACTAAAATGTGGCAAAGTTTTTTTTTTCACTAGTGCCAAAAGGCTGGACATAGGAATTGATTTTCCAGTGGTAGCAGTAATGTCAGAATTAACTTTTATTTAAACATGAATATTTCAGCTACCATTTCACAAAGGACTACCTTATTTGGTACAAAAATAACTTATGATCTGACAATTACATTTTTTTTATATCAGATTGCGAGTACTCTTTATTACAATACTCACACAGTCACATTATTCGCAATAAAAAAAACTTGCAGAAATTTCTAAATTTACAGTGTACATATATTATAGAGAGATTTTCATTAAATATACTTCAAAGTTTGAAGTATAATGTAATCATATTTTAGTTGCACTTGTCCAGATAAATGACCATGTATAAAATTTTATTGACCATGTTCAAATTTAGCCAGTGGGGTTTATGAGGTGAATAAACACTACATTCAGATAACTGAATGACCATGTTACATAAACACCATGACACATGTTACTTTTAAGTGTATTGGGGGAGTTAAGACTTTTAATAGGGGTAATTCATCGGTCACTTCAAAGTTGCAAAAGTTAAGTACCGACATTTATGACTTTATTTGAATAATGGGATAATTTCTCCAGGTACTATATAAACAAGTTTGTTCAGTTGGTGTACTATCTGTAAATACCAACTGAACAAAACTTTGTGTTTTATTTTAAAGGTTAGTAAACTTTACACATTTTTGGTAACGACTTAATCTATTTAATTGAGAAAGAATCTGTGGTTAAAAGTACATTTTTAAACTGTAATCCGAAAATAGAAACAATGTACTCGTTTATCTTTATCAATTTAACGGAAAACTTAAATTATTCAATTTCATTTGATTTATTTACAACTTTATTGTATTTGTTAATTATCACTATTTTTAATTTGTATTTTAATTTGATGTTTTGTATTGTATTATCATAATTAAAACGGATCTGTAAATACCAACTGAACAGAACTTTGTGTTTTTATTTAAAGGTACTATTTCTGAAACCCTTGTGGTATGATCCAGTCCTAAACACAAACAGCATAAAAATACTATTTCTGAAACCCTTGTGGTATGATCCAGTCCTAAACACGAACAGCATAAAAAGTACTGGTTATCCGAATAGCACACAAAGCTTCATCCAACCTCTCGTTACACCAAGTCGAGTTATAGTCAAACCCCAAAAACAACACCAAAACCAACAATAAAACATATATGACTTCAGTATTGAAACACCATTAACTATATTTGTAATTACAATAAAGTAGTTCATTTGAGTAAGAACTAAAGGAAAAATATCATAAAATCTTATATCACTTGTAGGAGGAAAATATGGGATGGGAGGCATATTATATTTGTTTACCTTATATGTTTTTGTTTCAGGTCTGCCCAATGTTGATGATGATGAAGAAATAGAGAGTACATTTGGTATGATAAAATTGTCGGACGTAAATAGTTCAGGGAACAGAATTGGCATAATGTGATTAAAAATTCTTTTGGAATGTCCGAATAAAAACTGTACGGCAAAGTTTCAAGCTTTGTCTCATCAGCGGGGTTGACATGTTAAATCCAAATGTTGGCGAAAAGGTTTTTCTTTGCTCAAGTGTTGTAATGTGAGACGTTGTCGGAGTCAAAGGTATATCCGGCAAACGGGATGAATGTGATAGTAACGGGAAAGGTACCTCACTTTCATTTTCAACAGCATCTACTAAATATCAGAGCCCGAGGAGCTGTAGAAATTCTTTGTGTATGATTTTCCGACTGTTGGGGTTGAAGATGCCTAGTCACAAAAGCAAATAACTTTTCGATGGTCTCCTGCTGTTTACGGAGCATGCGTTCTAACAGAAACGAAAGAGCATTGCTAATTTCCACTTGCTTTAAAATTTCTGCCAAGTCATTGTCAGACGAAAAGACTGGTCTTGTCTTTAGAACTGGGGATTTGTTCTTTCCATTACACTCCGGCTCAGGTTCGGGTTCCACTTCCTCAATTGGCGATGTTGGTGCTATAAAATGAGGAGGAAGTTCAGGTGATTGTGTTGGCGATCTAAATAAATATTGGTCGTTAATCCCATCTCCAATATCTACAAGTGATACTTCTGGTTTCTGAAGAAAAAAATCAAAATATAAACATATTATCTTAAATGACAACTTACAAATGCAGTTGAATGGGGTTTAACTAAAAAAAATACTACCTCTAGTGTTGTGTCGAACGTTATATTATTTCTGTCGTGTGGCAAATATTACACAAACCTTTTCAGGTTCTATTAAATACTTTTATATTAACGGTTGTTTAAAGAATAAAAATTGTCAATTACTGAGTGTAGAGTGTGAAGTGAACGTAGTTGATTTTATCCTCTAATGATAGATATTTTAACAAACATGATTGGTGAAATCAGAAGAACCTGCATAGTTATCATTTGACACTACTTTTAATATTGGATACTCTTACTTTTAAACATGTTCTGTACCAAGGCCGGAGTAACCGTACCAGCAGGCTATTTATATACAAGATAGAAAATGTGGTGATGAACATTGTCGGTTTTGGAAGGGAACGATTTAAATTGTACTTAGTATAAAGAGAGACACGGTTGTAATTGTTACTGATAGAGAAAAATCTTTGGGCACTGCATTAAAGACACGCGTGTCTTAAGCCAAGCTTTGCGTCGAGATGTCAAACAGTGACTACGAACACATGATGGCAAGGCAGATGCAGATGTTAGAGTTTTAATGCAAACAGACAATCTAGCAAAGTTTGTACGATACACTTTCCCTAAAAATGAGTAAACCCTAAGAAGACTATAATGATGACCTTTTAGATGTTTCATAAATATGGCTATATCAAGGTTGTAGCAATCATATTTTAACTGTAACAACCCTTTCGATGTTTAAACAGTTTATTAACGACGGTTGTAGCGGTTTTGAGTGTTTGAGTGTAAATAACTGTAACAACTTTCAAAAGGTTACAACAGTCGTATTATAACTGCGACAACATTTTCGGCGTTTAAACAGTTTAATTATGACTTACAATTTAAAAATAGTTGTCCTTACATATTTGTGACAGTTATTTCTAGCCATATCAATATAGTTAATTTTAGTTTAAAAGAAGCTGAGACAGTTTGTTCAATACAGATATTACCTTTTGCTTCAATTAAAGAAAATTTAGTAATGACAAGGTATGGTTGTTTTTACCATAAATAAAGGTTGGGTTTAAGAAGGTACTGACACAAAGTTTTCTTGGAAAATTTAGTTCTAACACGGTATGGTCGTTTTTACTGTAAGTAATGGTTAGTTCTGAGGAGGTACTGACACTCAGATTAATTAGAAAAGTTAGTTTTGACAAGGTATGGTTGCTTTTACTGTTACTTAAGGTTGGGTGTGAGGAGCTACGGCATTCAGTTTACTCAGGAAGTTTAGTTCTGACAAGGTATGGTTGTTTGTTATGTAAATAAAGGTTGGTTCTGAGATGGTACCGACACAAAAGTTTTCATAGAAAATTTAGTTCTGACAAGGTATGGTTGGTTTTAATGTAAAGCAAGATTGGTTCTGAGGAGGTACCGATAAAAAGTTTACTTTTTAACAAATGCACCATCTTACGGTTTTTATATTCCACAACTTGTTCGCTATGCCCGTGTATGTTGTGACTTTTTTTGGTCTTAACAAACGCAGTCTATATATTACTGGTAAATTTTTAAACCAGTGATTTCGTTAACACAAATTGCTTGAAACCTTCATTAAATTCATTCTATATTAATAAAGATTTGGGTTTGAATTTTGATTGTACCTGAAGAAAACTTATCCTTTTTATTATATACACTACTTTTATGATCGCATAATATTGAGCATAGTTTTTCAGGTGGGCGCATTTCAATTATGTTAAACAGAAAGATATTATGGAATCTACAGGGATAAAAGAAAAACACAACCGAACAATGGATCTCTATGGCAAGAAAGGGTATAAACTCGGGTCGGATAAATCCGAGGTGGATTTAGGGGTTAAAGGGAACAATTTGGTTAATCAGATAGGGAATCACTGAAACATGACAGAATTTGTTTATCCATCTCTATTAGTTTTCATCAATTATAATATTACCCAACTTTAACTTAAATAATATGACACGCACACAGAGTGCCATTCTCTTCTACTTAATCTGGCTTTTGATGAAATATGAATTTAAAAGCTGAGAGACATGTTATTAGCGATCATGTGTGAATGAAAGTGAATATTTAGTATTCAAAGTAAAGTATATGAGTTGTTCTCCCTTTTTTGTCAGTTGAAAAAAGGATCCATACAAAGAATGTGCTTTAATCCCGCTGCAAATGTTTGCACCTATCATAAGTCAGGAATCTGATGTCCAGTAATATTGTCGTTGACAATTTCTCATTATGAAATAGTGTCCTTGTCCATAAAATTTTGTCACCTCCTTCTGGACAATATTTCACTATGAAAGTCTGTTCATGACAATACTTCACTATATTTCTGTTCAAGACAATACTTCACTATGAAATTCTGTTCAAGACAATACTTCACTATGAAACACTGGCTTTGAAAATATTTTTTAATTGAATTATTTCACAATTAGTAATACATGTAGTACACAAGCATGCAGCATGCATTTTTAGATTTATAACTGAAATTGTTTTGTATAGTAGAGAATTGATATTATTACTAATAGTGAGTTTCAAATTTGCATAGATACATTACAAATGGTTTATTATAGATTAAATAATTGTCGAGCGTAGGTTTCATTTTATTACATTATACTGTACAAATATAAGGAATGTACTGACAATCGCTTATTTTGTAAATATATACACATGCACATGTCATAGACATTATTTAACGAAATTCCGTATCAGTGCTCACGATTTAGAGATTGAGAGGGGAAGGTATAAAAATCTGACAGTGTCAGAACGTATCTGTAAATTGTGTGGTACTGAGGTTGAGGATGAAATTCATTTTCTTACCAAAAACTTTCAAATATTCGTTTCAACTTTTTAATATAATGAAATAAAACAAGTTTAAAAATTTTAGTGGTTTAGATTGATTGATTGTTGGTTGCTTAACGTCCAGTGGCAAATATTTCATGCATATTCAGGACGAGAACAAGTTCACAATAAATACAATAGGTAGGTTGATACAATAGAGGCCATCTGGGATGACGGTCGGAGAAATTTGGACTGCCACTGGAAAAGGAGGGTATATTGGATAGGGACAGAAATTTTGCCTTGCAACAGGCCACCTACGGGCCCCTCAAAGAGTTGTTGCAAGGGTTCTTAACGTGCAAAGAGCGTGGCACTCTCTTTACACGAGGCATCGGATTTAACGTCCCCCTTCTGACCGGACGTGACTGCGAACTTGATACATCCCGCACAGCTAAACGGACGCCCCACTTCGACAAGCGTTTTACTGCCGGTCGGGAGAAGACCAAGTGACCATATTTCTATACCCCAGTCACCCTTGGGGGTAGTGGTTTAGATATTAAATCACAATTTATTTGGCTAATGTCCTCTGAAGATATTTGCATAATCCAGAAACTCGGAGAATTATTGGAAAATTTATCCTCATATAGGAAAGTTTCCTTAAATGATGTATAGATATAGTAATGCCCAGTGACCCCCCTTTTTTTAACCTAGTTATATTATTAATCACTGTGCTTGTTGTATTCTTCTACTTGTCTTAATAAATATATATATTTGTTTATAACATTGTGTCTTAATCATATTGATTGATTGATTGATTGTTGGTTGTTCTGCTCCTTGTGGGCGCTTTGATTAGCAATAAAATATATTTGAATTTGTCTCAGATAAAAATCCTATATACATGAATATATGTTGATAGCCTCCCCTTCATGAGACAACATTCTATGACGATATATGTCTATGAAATATTGTCTCAATACTCACGAAATATAACCAAAATATAACCTCCCTTTAACAGAACACAATATCGTAGTATTTATCTATGAAATATTGTCTTCATTCACCCAAAATATAACCTCCCTTTTACAAGACAAAATTCCAAAGTATTCATCTGTGAAATATTGTCTATAAACATTTCACTATGCAAATTTGTCCTCCTCTGGACATTTTCTAAACGAGAACAATTTTTCATGAAATATTGTCTTGTGGTACAATAGACAAAATTTTGCTTTACATAGAAACCTGACTCTTATACTGTAAACGACAATTTTATTTCCCATTACCTGTGTGAATTATTTTTTAAATATTTACGTGCATCGATCAGCAAATAACGAATACGTTAATCACCACAAATATGTGTACACTTTAATTATCCTGTAATTGTACTGCTTCTCGGGGCGTCTTGATTGACAAATAAAAATTGTTGTTGTTATTAAGGATAAATTCAATAAAATTGATTAGCTATCAAAAACAATCTCACTTAGACATGCACCGTAATCTTCAGTTTGTTGATGATATATGTACTTTTGAAATGGTGGTGGAATACTCATTGATTGAGGTGCTCCTTTATTGGAGGAAGTTATGCAATACAAGTTACAAGTTACAAGTTGATGGTTTGAAAAAAACTATTAGTTATTATGAGTGAACGAAGGGAAGATTTTTCTTCTGCAACTTCTGTATCTGTATTTATCTTGTTGATCGTGTAAACACATGTTACAGGACATGAAGTGACTATGTATAACGAATTTTGCATGAAAATATTAAGCAGTGTGGGAAGTGTATACGGAGCAGTGTTAAGTCGCTCAGGAATTACGGGTAATTAAACTAGTTAGCATTAAGCATAGAAAAAACATATGTGGTCACTTGATCTCATCCCGACCGGCAGTAAAACGTAGCCGAAGTGGGGCGTCCGATTTACTGCGCGGAATGTATCGTGTTCACAGTCACGCCTGGTGATATTAAATGGGGACGTTAAATCCGATGCCTCGTGTTAAGAGAGTGGCAAGCTAAAATCAGCCGCATCAAACGCTTATCCTTATTCTATTGATTTCTAACCTTGTATTACCCGGAGATTGGCTCTGCCAATTTTACCAGACTAACTAGAACGCCAGTATCCAGAAGTTTGTGTTTTCTCTTCCCCACACTTTGGGCAAATCTTCATTATGTATCCATGTGAATTCCGAACCGTGTCGATTTCGGTTTTGCTGATTTGGCAGTGAGCTAATACAAGTTTTTCGCGTTTATACGCGCACTTGTAACTAAGTAAGGCGATTTGGGGATTATCTGATAAAATAAGAGGGAAGTCTAACTTGAATGGGTCATCTTTGGCAATATTGTAAAAATTAAGTTTTAATAAGGCAGCAACCATTTGATTTTCTGGGGGGGGGGGGGGGGGGGGGGGGCTATGGTTTTTTTGGAAAAAAAAGTTTGTTTCCAGTTTTTGGAGAAAAAAAATAATTTGTTTTTGATTCTGAGAAAAAAAAATTGTTTGTTTCACCCTCAGCTGCCACTATATGTAATGCTAAAATTGAAAGAAAAAAATTGTTTTCGACTTGTCGCGAAAAAAATAGATTGTTTTTTGCCGCAGGCGAAAAAAAAAGTTTGCACAGAAAAAAAACCCATAGCCCCCCCCCCCCCGCAGAAAATCAAATGGTTGCTGCCTAAACGATAAATAAATGGTAAATTTTCTCTATTTAACGGAAATAGTTTTTGCCTTGGATTGAGCGATATATCGTTATAATCTGGAAGATCTACTTTAATTTTTTATAGGTTTGTTCCACTGGTTTGAGGGGTAGGTTACAATCTATTTCTGCTGGTAGGATGGTTTTGTCTGAAAATATCGAAAGGTCCAAAGGTGTTTCAGATGACTGTGAGGGTAATAATGAATATACGGGTGATGGTGATGGTACATGTGATGATGGTGGTAATGGTGATGGTAGTGGTACTGGTGTGGTTGTTGGTGACAAAGTTGTACTGCTCTTAGATAAATCCATGGGTTCCTCATCAGTTGACTCTATAATAACTGGTGTAACGGTCTTGGTTAAATTTAGGGGTGTGTTGATAGGTGCTGAGGATATAGGTGTTTCTGATCTGGAAATAAAAGGCTGGTCCGATGGAGAATATGTCATACATGTAGGCTCTTCAAATGGTTCTGGAGATATAGGTTCAAGATATTTACTGAAAAGGATGTCTGATTGGAAGTAAACAAAACCACCTGAATCCAAACTTGGTCAAGAATCTAAAATGAAATTAAACAACTGATTTATTCAATTTCACCTATTAAAAATTGAAAATTGATAATTAAAGTCAGAATTGCTTGGATTACGTAAAAAATATAAGGAAAGGGCTGACTCAGACATTTACATTATATTTGCTTCAGTATTCCTCGGGAAAGGAAATACATAGAAACTGCTTCAATTTTAGTAAATGATCTTTGATGAGCTATCATGGCTATTGATCATATTGAAATTCTTACATACTGCCCAAAAATGGGTAAAAGATAAAAGAAAATAACAAGCAGTCCAAATATCTGAATAAAAATTCCTAAATTTGACCTGAGTACATATGTAGGTATACGAATTGAACAGTCGTAGATATTACTAAACATGTGGTTTTTGGATTACCTATTCCAGTTTCAACACCATTTAAATTCACAAAAGGCGTCACTGATCACCAATATAATGAATTTAAGTATGTTTAGTTTAACAAAAGAAAACTTTCATCAGACACATGATCAACAATTACTTTTCTGGATATCTTAAATCAGTATTCATTTTCCAACCAAAAAAGAAAAAATTAATATACAAAACATATGATTGATTGGTCTTGATGTGAGCAAAAAAAATTAAGTAGAAATTCATGTTTGGAGAGCAAAAGAAAACATCAAAATAACTGAAATAAGTAATATCAAATTAACTGAAATAAGTAATATCAAAATCACTAGAGTAAGTAATATCCCCGACTGTTTACTAAAAAAAGTACAAGAGATTCCACAAATATCACCAGTCAAATTTCATGTAAAAATTGCGGCCCATTATTACTGTTTCTGGTTGCTCCAACTGTCTAACAATTTGGTTTCTGGAAACAACAGAAATGTCAGCAATTTCTGGCCACACTTTATAGTCCTTTGTTCCCGAATCTTTGGTGAACTGAACTAACAGGTCCTGGTTGATAATTTCTACAATCTGAAAGTAAAAAAAGGTTTTATAAACTTTATTGATGAGTATTAAACTACTTGTAAACTGCATAAAAATTTTCCAGGAAGCTGATTTTCTTAACTGATTGACAAGTTGTAATATCTAGATATCAATGAGATCTGAAACAGCCTGTTGTATTAAATACTTATAGATTTTGACATTTTTTTCCCACTTTTATCGCAATTCTGTAAAACAAAACAGGGTCCGTAGGTGGCCTGTTGCAAGGCAAAATTTCTGTCCCTATCCAATATACCCTCATTTTCCAGTGGCAGTCCAAATTTCCCCGACCATCACCCTAGATGGCCTCTATTACAACAACCTACCTATTGTATTTATTGTGAACTTGTTCTCGTCCTGAATATGCATGAAATATTTGCCACTGGACGTTAAGCAACCAACAATCAATCAATCAATGTAAAACAAAACAAGGAAGGAACAAACATTCTGACAACTGAGACTTATTTTTGGGCTGACTCATTGTTGAAGGCTACCCCAAGGGTGACTGGGGTATAGAAAAATGGTCACTTGGTCTTCTCCCGACCGGCAGTAAAACGCTTGCTGAAGTGGGGCGTCCGTTTGGCTGTGCGGGATGTATCAAGTTCGCAGTCACGTCCGTCAGAAGGCGACGTTAAATCCGATGCCTCGTGTAAAGAGAGTGCCACGCTCTTTGCACGTTAAGAACCCTTGCAACAACTCTTTGAGGGTCCGTAGGTGGCCTGTTGCAAGGCAAAATTTCTGTCCCTATCCAATATACCCTCATTTTCCAGTGGCAGTCCAAATTTCCCCGACCATCATCCTAGATGGCCTCTAATACAACAACCTACCTATTGTATTTATTGTGAACTTGTTCTCGTCCTGAATATGCATGAAATATTTGCCACTGGACGTTAAGCAACCAACAATCAATCAATCATTGTTGAAGGCTGTGCAGTGACTTTTAAATGTGCATTTCTGTGTCATTTGGTCTCTATTGGAGATTTTTCTCAATGGCTTTTATACCACATCTTTTCTAATTAATAAACATTAACATAAGTTCAATTTTAAATCACTTACTTGGCCTATGTAAATTTTTTGTTGTCATCTCGTTCTAATTGATCACCTCAAAACAAACAACAAAATCGTTCAGATGGTAATCACTTTCCCCTGTTTTACTGGATTCATTGTTTGTATTCTGAAATATTTTGATTATATACATGTAATATAAAATATAAAATAGATAAAATTCAGTGATCCAGCCATTTAAAAGAAAAAGGGCCTGTCGCCAAATTAAACAATTTTTCTAGAAAAAATGCAGTAAAATACAATATTTTTATCAGAACATCTTCCTTTTTATAATCATTAGCAACAATGTTACAACACATAGGACAATGATCATGATGGTATGAACATTTCTGCATAGTATGGTAAAATTCTGTTCAATGGTACTCAAACAGAAAATCAAAATACGTAGGAGTTTAAAGGACAACCAATAAAAAGTTAGGGAATAGTTTGCATAGCCTTCTGTCATGTTGGCTGGAGCGACCTAAAAATTTAATACCAACTAGAAAAAAATACTTACCATGTCAACCATATCCTCAAGATCTTCTATGTTTGGTATATTTCCATTTTCCCAAAAAATTAAATAAAAGAAATGTCATCATGATCAAAACACAAACTAACTAACAAATAAACTGACCAATAGACACTTAAGGTTGTACAATATGCTGAAAATGTTTTTTTTTTGTGTTTCTTCAACAGTATGTTCACTCATTTCTTCTTTATAATTTTCGTAGATGCCCTTTTGCATGTGTGTATTTTGGAGTTTAACGCACCATTAAAGTCACTGTCTTTGACATGAATCTTGTTGATAATGTATACTGAAAAATAAAAGTAGAAGTATGATGCATCTAGCATATGAAAGTATAATTATACAAAAGTGTCATTGTGTTAAAACATAATTGCACGCTTTGAAGGCCACTTTCTATGTTTTATCAATGGGTCTTCATATCCTATTCATACATCCTATTCTAGAATGGCCTTTAACTAAATATATTTTTTGAATTTTTGCTCCTATTCCTTGTCACAATGAGTAGGCCCATTCCAAAATTTAAAACTGTTATAAAAAATGACAAACAATAAGCGTATAGATAAAATGTTAGATACAATAAGGGGTCATCCATGATTGTCAACCATTTTAAACAAAGTGTCAAAACATACACTTTTCCAGACCCCCACCCTCCCTAAAAAGTGTATATCAAAAATTTTCAGATTTAAAGACGAGAATCAATTACTCTTAATAAAAAGTAGATACCGTCTATTATAGTTAATTTAATATGAAAATTTGCAACGAAAATAAACTGAAACATATCTGACTGTTTCATTTTTATTATTTTTTAAAAGGGTACGGTAACAATGTAGATTTGTTAACCCCCTTCCCTCAAGTGTACGTTTTGTATCCTTTGGAAAATGATTGACAATTATGGATGAACCGTAACTTAAAATAATAGTGGCAAGTATACAGTTTTGATTTAGAGATTTGTTCCTTACCCATAGACAGGAAAGTCATTACAAGAAACTTGTAAAAGACATTATATCTAATAATCTTGATACATAACATATTGTGAAAGAACTATTTTAAAACTTAAATAATGATAAAAATCATTATTAAGAAATTGTCTGACTATTAAAGCATAATTTCGTTTCATTTTAAAAGAAAATGAAAAAACCCTTTACATTGATACATTTTCAGTATTATCTATGACATCTTACGACGTATAGCATGAAATATTTTGTTGTTCCGTAGACGGCTTGCCTTCTGCCCAACAAGCTCCTGAGGCTAAAAAACCCATCCAGCATTGTTTTAATGGTGAAGGAGGAGCCTTTGCCCTTACACTTGGACAGAAGGGTTACCATCCACTTTTGAGGGACTGAAACTTCATAAAGTGGAGGTAATTGTTTATCCAATGGAACCATTTTCTGTAAAAGACCAAAATACAAGATTTAATACAGCAGGATTCATATTTTATATTGAAAGAGAAAAACCAATACATTTTTGTATCTTAATCAATATATTGCATGCATGTTATAGTGTAGATATTGATTTTGAAGAGATTTTTTTTTATGTTTCCTAAATGTATCTTAAAGTATGTTTATTGAACGAAACAGTTAAATGTCTAATGATGCTAATTTATAGGTTTATATACATGTCTATGATTGTAAGACAAGTTATACTTTCCCAAACTGTTGGTTTCAATAGATCTCAGTTGTTCATTGGTTTAAATTATGTTATGACATCCGTCATCAGATGTTCTCATGACAGATGTTATCATTTCCTTGATTTTTCTTTATAATGATTTGCATTATATTAATTGTTGATAATTAGTTTTAGAACAAACCTCCACTTACATAATTAGAGTGATCAATTTGAAGACCACGAGATGGAATGTAGTGAGTGGTCCACCAATACCTCAGTTTCCATGGCATCCTGTGGCTGTCTTTCATTTCTTACTAAAAAGTTTTTAATTAAACCATTTACAATGATACTAAGTCCTTTAACTCTTCCTCCATAACGATGCCTTTTGACACCTGTGTAGTGCCTCACATCTTGTCTACGAAAAATCTGTATTAGACTTGATAAAATTTACATCTAATATAAAAATGTCGGGTTGGCTCTGTGCGATGTTTCAAGTTTGCAGCCACGTCAGAACTGGGACTTAAATCCGATGCCGGATGTTAAAAGGACAAGGAAACTTGCAAAGAATTGCATGGTTCATCGACTGATTGTACCAAATAGCTGTACCAAATAGCAACTTATTCTAAGGATGCAAGAACATTTGGTCTATTCAAGTATGAACGCAGATATCCATGGGCTTTTTACAATGTTGTCAAAGATCGGTGTAATTGTACTATTAACGGTGACTTGGGAATATAAATAAGTATAAAAAGATGTGGTATGATTGCCAATGAGTCAATTGTTCACAAGGGACCAAAATGACACATACATTAACAACTATAGGTCACCGTACGGCCTTCAACAATGAGCAAAGCCCATACCGCATAGTCAGCTATTAAAGGCCCGATAAGACAACACAGTTCATTTGCATTTTGTGTGTGGTCTCAGGGAGTCTTTGTTGTTATGTTTATCAACTCCTATAAAATGACTTATTAAACTTTTGTAGAAATGAAGAAACAAATGCTTTTATTTTACTAAAACTGGATTTCTTACAAATTTTGAAAATCTGAACTATTGTTTGGAAATTTTGGTTCAAACATTGTATACCACAAAGTATTGACCGACTGATATTATCAATTGATATAAGTTATTAATTCTTCATTGACTAGTAAATAGATGGTATTAAAAGTATAATGAATTTCTTGTTTATCTTTTAAACTTCTTATCTAATATAAATTATTGAAGAATTAATGTTGAAGTTTTTAGTTGTGTTGAAAAGTTGAGGAGAAAGTTATTTACTTTCAGATTGCAAGAATTTTGAGTTCGTTGGATCAATTTAAATGGATGTCAACAGTTAAACCAGTACACATGAACCATGGCTACAGTGCTGGGATGTCCCAGAAAAGCCAAGTGTTCCAGTTACCGATTCAACACAAGAACGAGGCCAAATCTGAAGATATTATTGATATCATGGTTTCTTATGAGAAACTGCTGCAAAAAACATTTCAGGAATCCCATGGTTTGTTGCTGTCAGTCGTAATAATCTCTTTTTGGACACTAACATTAACTCACTTAATTACTGTAATGTTGTTTTGAATGAATATAATACTGTTATATTGAATGTAATGCTATTATATTGAATGTAATGATACTTTGATTCCCTAGATTTTAAAGTTGTTCATTTTCAAAACTGAAATTGTTGCAATATTAATAAAATTATACACATTTTGATGTTTTTCAGACATGGACATCTTTTTCTTGTCGTAACAACAGTAAATTCAGTAGAAATTAAGAAAATTAAACATCATTTTTAAATTTCGACCTATTATTTGCTGAGAATTGATATTTCACTGGTGAGGAGAAATATTTTCCTCACACCACTCAGGATATGTGAAAAAGCACAAAATTTGAGGAACAGAAATTATACCATTTAATTCATCGTATTGCCTTCAACAATGCAAAAGCACACACCACATATTCAGTAGTAAAAGGCAGCAAAAACACAAAATGATGTAATATATGGTCTGGTTTATGTGCAAAAAAAAATTAAACGAAAACAAATATATATATATATGTAAAGTTCTTGTTTATTTTTGTTCAGGAAAAGTTGAAATGTTAGATGAATTTGGTTGATTGATTGTTGTTTGCTTAACGTCCAGTGGCAAATATTTCATGCATATTCAGGACGAGAACAAGTTAACAATAAATACAATAAGTAGGTTGTTGTAATAGAGGCCATCTAGGATGATGGTCGGGGAAATTTGGACTGCCACTGGAAAATGAGGGTATATTGGATAGGGACAGAAATTTTGCCTTGCAACAGGCCACCCACGGACCCATCAAAGAGTTGTTGCAAGGGTTCTTAACGTGCAAGGAGCGTGGCACTCTCTTTACACGAGGCATCGGATTTAACGTCCCCTTCTGACCGGACGTGACTGCGAACTTGATACATCCCGCACAGCCAAACGGACGCCCTACCTCGGCAAGCGTTTTACTGCCGGTCGGGAGAAGACCAAATGACCATATTTCTATACCCCAGTCACCCTTGGGGTCAAGATAGATGGATTTGGAGTTATTGCATCTGGTGAGAAGGCGCAAAAAACCTACGTCTCATGTCTCCAACAACATCGGGAAGACTTGATAATTTGAGACCAGTTGTTATTGAGCTGTGGCATATTAAACAAGATTACTTAGAAGTTTGTATGCATAAAATATCATTTTATTTATAGAATGCAGCCATAATTAGTGATGGTTTGGCCAAATATTACCTCAAATAATGTACATTTTGTATATTATAATTCAGTGCTAAATCATTTAGTCAGATAATTTTTGTTGTTTTAGAATTGCACTAATTAAATTGACATATGAATTAAAGGAGATGTGGGTTATCCAGGGATCAGACAGCAACCCACCAGAAAAGTGTAAAATTATACTTGAAGTTTCATGTTTTCTGTCTAATATGTTCTGTGTACTATTTGTCTTCTTCGGGAGAGTAGTCCTGTACTTCAGCAGCATACCAACGACCTGTTGAAACACAAGAAAAATAACATTCACATATAGCTTTTAAATCTAGGTCGAGTGGTAATGATGTAGCTTATTTCAGATATAAAAATGCAGATAAAATATTGAACATTAGTTTGCTCGTTTGTAGTACTTAAGTATTGTCATTTCAGGGGGTTTTATAACTAAATATGTGATATGGGTTTTGCTCATTATTGACGGTTGTACGGTGACCTACAGTTGTTAAATTCTAGATCCCTTTTTATGCAGTTAATCTGCATTATGCGAGCACTCTAGATTTGTGGTCTAC
This sequence comes from Mytilus galloprovincialis, assembly GCF_965363235.1. Lineage (NCBI taxonomy): Eukaryota > Metazoa > Mollusca > Bivalvia > Mytilida > Mytilidae > Mytilus > Mytilus galloprovincialis. Next base: position 28,388,792 of record NC_134848.1, on the reverse strand, counting down.
CCAAAAAATGCTGAAATACTTGCCATTGTTATTGTCTAGCTGGCTATGTTATATATAACTAATTGAACACTTTTTTAATACTTTTTATTCTAGAATATAAAAAATATTACCACAAAAACGTTAAATGGTCGTCGATTTTTCCAAAAGTTTTGAAGTTGCACATAGAAAGTAGTGCTCATTAGGAATTCTTATGTAGTTTATTATCGCCTGTGCTTTTGGCTAAGATGTCAAAAAACAATTGTACGAAATATTTAATCGCCGAAAATCTTTAAGACAAGTAGTTAAGATTTCCCAAATGGCAAAAGTCGTAGGAATATTGTTTGTCGTCAATACGTAGTACAACTACGTCAGTAGTCTATTATATAATAAGTTCAACTGTTCATGCTTTTGGCGGCAATTTCAAATTAGAAGACGAAATTCGTATCTTTTCAATTTGGAGGCAGGGGTTTAAATTAGCGGTGGTCCTAGGTCCGCGACCTTCCACTTTCGAGTTGGTTACTAGCCACGTCCGACGTGCCTTCCACTCTGAAACAACTATATCACAGTTATAGTAGTCTCAGTTCCACTTGAAAGAAAATAAAAAAATAGCTTTGCAAACCTTTTCGCCAAAGTCTCCAAATCAACGATCTCAAAACTTATTTTAATCATTATTATTCATGACAGCGATGTCAATTTAGTTCAATCGCTAGCTATATACAGAAAATCGTCGACAAAAAATGTGTTAATACGAGTATTATATAAAATCGTATCTGACTGACTAAAACAACATTGGAACACAATGACAATGGCTGCCGTGAAAAGACAATTACAATTTCGGATCCGATTCCGGAAGCGGATAAGGGTAATTCCGGGTTTTTTGGCGAATCCAGGCAGGTGACAAAATACATCTATGCATGGTAAATAAATATAAACACTAGAATTGAAAACCAAAAGATATATGTAAAAGAAAGAAAAAGCAGAAAATATTTTAAACAGAAACTCAAAATTACTTTTGACAAATTTTAATGTCAAAATCCAATACAATGTGACAGCTGGGAACAGTATATCTAACAATATATATGTTCCTGGTCACAGTTTAAATTTTCTTTATCAGTGATAAATGTTGATAATGCATGTAAGATGCTTTTAAAGTGTAAACATATTACTGCAATTTTGAAGGGGTATTTTTTTTTTCTCAATTTTGAAGGATCAGTTAAAGTAGCTGGAAGATTCTTACTTTATTTTCACAAATAACTACCTGAATGTAGGCAAATCATATGATATATAGGTGGCGTCCTTTGGGCCACTCTACCCCCTCCTGTTTGATAACTTTGAAACGGATGACCTCTCAACCATATACATTCATGTATGGGACTATATATATAACTAATCAAATGAAATATAAGGGGAGTCCATGGGGTGACCCACCCCCTCCTGTTTGGGAACTTACGAAACGGTCGAGATCCCTACCCCTAAACAATATATATTCATGTATGGGTCAATATAACTAATTAAATGAAATATAGGGGGAGTCCCCCTACCCCCTCCTGTTTGAGAACTTGGAAACTGATGAGATCCCCACCCCTAAACCATATATATTCATGTAAGGGACAATATAACAAATCAAATGAAAAATAGGGGAAGTCCCTGGGGTCACCCTACCCTTTCCTGTTTGAGAACTTGAAAACCCTCGAGATCCTCACTCCTAAACCATATATATTCATGTACGGGACAATATAACAAATCATTTACATTTACTATGGGCAGGTCAGTCAGACCTCTCCTTTGATCCTTGTAGTAGTGAACATTTGTCTGATTTGTGTCGCATAACTATTGTACTATAAAACACATACTCAGTTTTCTTTACAGGGAAACCAGTCCATTCATACTATTTCATGTTCGTACTAAGTCAACACGTACTACTAACAGTCAACTAAAACCAACGTTAACTACCAACTAGAACAACTACAATCATTGCGAACTTGTACCACTGCAGACTCACCATAAAAAATATACATTTATATATTCATTGCTATTGAAACCTTGATAACATATAAATTATTTGCCTTAATAATTAATTCATTAGATAAACATAAATGTATAATATATGAATGTTTAATGCCACATCAGAGGCGGATTTAGGGGTTTTCAGTGCCCCCCCTTTCCATTTTTGAGAAAAAAAATTGGTTGATTATATAGGGAATCACTGAAGCATGACTGGAGCAGGTCCCCTGTTAGGCAGGCAGTGGGCCCCCACTTATGAAAATTTCTGGATCCGCCACTGCACATAATTACGTTTGCCTGGTTTTTGGTTAACTGCCTTCAGCGCTTACAGCGCTTTAATTTTCTTTTTGAGTTTTGTCTCATTTGCTTTAAGCTACATCTTCTGACTTTCATGATAACCAATAATCAAGAAAATGGGTTTTGCTCATTATTGAAGGATGAAGTGACCTACAGTTGTTAACTTCTATATCCATTGTTTTCAAATGGATATTTGTCTCATTTGCTATCATGCCACATCTTACTTTCATGATAACCAATAATCAAGATAATGGCCAAATGTCGATTTGGCACGACAATAATAAAGTAGTTGAAATATAACTTTTATCATTTAAATGGCATTAGAAGAATATATTTCCTGCCAAGTTGACATAATTTTTGGTGATGCATAATCAAACAATTATCTTGCAGAAAATCAGTGCTGCATTTGAAACATGACACAATCAGTATAATACATGCAAAAGTATAGTTGTTTTTGATCAAATAAAGAATGAACTTGCCTGGATTCATTTTTGCGGTCTCAGCTTCTTGTTTGGTCCATTTTATCAGAATAGAAGATCCAACCTCTAAACTTTGTCATAAATTGAACTTTCGCTCAAAGTAGTCCTTGCACTTTTGATTATTTTTCTTTTCATTGCATTATCAACATTTATCTTTATCTTTCTCATTGACATTTTCACAGTAATTTCATCTTTGTATTCCTCATACTTCATAACCTTAGCAGGAAACCAACCTGAAAATTAAAAGAAATATGATATGGTGTCAAAATTATATTCTAAAATTTTTGTTACTACTATGTGGACATTATTGCAATACTTTTAATTGTCAGGTTAAAGAATAGTAATTTAATACTTTAAGTTCAGAATAAATTTTTTTAAATCTTGAAATTTTTATACATTATTTCAAACTAATTTTAGGATCTTCCAAAAACTTAGCAAGTAGTTTGCTCTATTATATATTTATGTATAAAAACCTCTTTCATTACTTTCTTGAAAGATTGATATCTATTTGTCATATTTTATTGAATATGTAACGTTTGTATGCCCCATTTACTGGCATTATTTTTTCTGGTCTGTGCGTACGTTCATCTGTCCCACTTCAGGTTAAAGTTTTTGGTCAAGGTAGTTTTTGATGAAGTTGAAGTCCAATCAACTTGAAATGGTTTGCATCCGTTCGTCTGTCTGATTTTAAACAGGATTATAAGTGAAAAAAATATGATATGTTCACTAAACCAATATGCAGTAGACACTCATACTTGTTTATTCACGTATTTATGTTCACCGAGTTAAAGAGAATCCTTACCTTTGGTGTAGAAATGAAAACTGTATCAGACTCAGTAGCACGGTCAATACCTTACAACAAGAAGAATTTCAAGGAAAATTTAGATTTCGAGACAGAAACCATCATGGAGGGGAAACGAGAGCAAATTGCTATTTCACGAGAGGAAACACTCTAATCAAATAAAGAGCTGCACCGTATAACAGGGGCTCATGTGAATACATTGATCCTTCCCAACTATTTTTATATGATAAAATGACATTTGATTTATTAGTTATTCGCACTAAATAGTTTACGAGTTTCTGCTTTATTCGATGATTTTTAAGCTATACTTGAACATGTCAACTTCACTTTAGCTATTTTAATTATTTCAATTAACAACAGGTACAAAAAGCGTGGGTTCACTTAATCACCTATAGGGTGGTTTTTTTTTCACGCATCGCTGTCAATGTAACGAAATTTGACTGTCAAACAAGTGAGAAGTTTAGCAAGCTATAGAAATAGGTTCAATCCACAATTTCATACGTGAGGAAATGCCTGTTTCATGAATAAGACAGTTGTTTTCCATTCGTTTGATGTGCTTGAGTTTTATATTTTTCTTTTGATAAGGCACTTTTCTGTTTGAATTTTCTTCGGAGTTCAGTAATTTGTGATGTAACTGTTAGCCCTGCACGCGGATTTCGGATAATAGAACGAAGGAACAGAGTCTAATAAAATAATTCTATTGATTGTATTCCCATAGTGTGCTACAACGGCTACAATCCGTCGATTAATTTATCGAATTTCTTCGATTTACGTATCTCATGTTAATGTTTTAAAATAGGTTCAAATAATGTGAATACGTTTCCAATAATCATTTAAATTATTAGGTGAAAGGAGTTGTTTTATTTTTAGTTCCCAGAATTCAAAGTGAAATGGCCAGTAGATATATGTGATGTTTAGTCAGAACAATCGATATGTCAATACCTTCCAGCTTCATATATAAGATCTCCATCTGACACGCAATGTAACCCTAGCCCACTAGTAGAGAATTATGACATTAAATATAAGGACTCTCTGATTCAACTCGCATCAGATGACGTTTGTCATTTATTGAAACAGAAAAACATCTCTGAAGAACTTGTGGAGGTAGACATGCCAGTTACATCAACACCAACTGCTGAATGTAATGAAAATGACATGATGTTTGAACCTACACACAAAATTGGTATTCCTTTTTATTCACGATCCTACAATCAAAAGGCTTATTTCTTAGCTACAAGAAAAATGGTTAAGGTACATTCCATCAAAACACAAATAAACTAAATTATCCCTAAAACCACGGTTGTGCCAAAAAGAAAAGCCTTTTCATCATGATCTTTGATTTTCTCTTGTAAAAGTGTGATTATTTGTATCGTGCATATGTCGCAGGTTCACTCCGACCTAACAATTGTCCAATTATGACAAATAAACTGTATATACGCCATACGTTTCGTCTACAAAAGACTCATCAGTGACGCTCGAATTCAAAAAAAAAGTTAAAAAGGCCAACTAAAGTAGGAAGTTCAAGAACATTGAGGACCAAAATTCCTGAAAGTTTTGCCAAATACAGCTAAGGAAATATATACCTAAGAAAAGGCTAGCTTCAAATGCTGTACGGAAAAACCACTCTTAGCGATAATTCTTGCCATATTTATAGACAGGATTTATTGTCACCTAACTTGAAATTTATTAACTACTAGTATTTTTCTCTGAAAACGCAAGCTGTTATATTATAATTTTTCAAATGTCTAAATAAACAGCTGCGCCATGAGCGCATGATACGCCCGACGTCTTGTGTGAAAGTTTTATGCAATAATCATAAATAGTTTCTGAGGAAGTTTTAAGCAATAACCATTTATTGTTTTTGAGACACGGCGTGACATGTGAACCCCCCCCCCCCCCCCACCCTGTTTTTTTTTTTTACAAATATCACTAAAATAAAATTTTGAAACAAACCAAAAAGTATACAGATCTTTAAATTAGTATAACAAAGAAGTGTGTACAGTTTCAAGCAATAATCATAAATTGTTTTTGAGATACAGCGCGACATGTAAAAAACCCTCCTCTTTTTTACAAAATACTCAATAACTCAAAAATAAAATTTTGAGTCATCACCAAAAAGAATACAGATCTTTAGATTGATATAACAAAGAAGTGTGTAAAGTTTTAAGCAATAATCATAAATCGTTTTTGAGATACAGCACATGTAAAAAAAACCCTCCCCCTTTTTTACAAAATACTCAATAACTCAAAAATGAAATTTTGAATCATCACCAAAAAGTATACAGATCTTTAGATTAATATAACAAAGAAGTGTGTAAAGTTTTAAGCAATAATCATAAATCGTTTTTGAGATACGGTGCGACATGTAAAAAAAACCTCCCCCTTTTTTTACAAAATACTCAAAAACTCAAAAATGAAATTTTGAATCATCACCAAAAAGTATACAGATATTAAGATTAATATAACTAAGAAGTGTGTAAAGTTTTAAGCAATAATCAAGAAAAGTTTTTGAGATACGGTGCGACATGTGAAAAAAAAACACACCCCTGTTTTAGTTACAAAGTGCCGTAACTCAAAAAGTATACAGATCATTTGACCATCATAAGAAACAACTATATTAAGTTTCATGAAATTTGGATAAGTCGTTCTCAAGTTACAGTGCGACATGTTTACGCCGGACAGACGGACAGACGGACGGACACCGGACATTTGTATACCATAATACGTCCCGTCAAAATTTTGACGGGCGTATAAAAAGACGCGTGCATGGTTAAAGTTGGACCAAATATATTTTTTTTTAAATCATATATTGCTTACCTACCTATTGTAGTTATTTTGAACTTGTTCTCGTCCTGAATATGCATGAAATATTTGCCACTGGACGTTAAGCAATCAACAATCAATCAATCAATCACTAATCAAATTGCTCTCAATTGCAGTGAAGTTGAGTTTTCTTTCTCTTGTAGTTTTTGCAGACACATTTGCAGCCATGTTGATTAAGACAGAAAGTTAAAGTTTACAAAGAATTGTGGGAATTTTATTTTTGTAATCACATCGTTAAATTTTAACACTGCGTTAACTAACATTGTCGTTAACGTTTTTTTAAACAACAATATTTAACGCATTTGGTTAGTTAGCGACTGCGTTAAGATTTAACGACTCGTTAGGCGTAATCATCGTTAAATTTAACGACACTTTTGAACAACTGGGCCCAGGCTGCCAAGTAGCCAGCTATATGACATTGATGTAGGGAGAGGAGTCATCAATTTCTGCAACCCATGAACATGGCCATCAGATGAAGAGCTCGAGGTACAAGACCAGAGCTGGGTGGTTGCTATGGGGATGCATCCGAAGAAGACACTGGAATTTGATGATGCAAGAGCTTTTAGACTTGAAACCCTACTGAAGACCGGGAAATTAAAGTCCTTGGATTTCTCGATGGGAGCTCCTCAGCCTCAGATCAAAATCAGCACCTTAAAATTGATAATTTTATTTTTCGTGTTGAAGATGGCCTGTATGAGGAGGTATTTTTGGGTACCCTAAGAAACTACAAAGTTTTGAAAAACGTAACCACGGTAGCTTACGACGACATTCATGATTGGAAAATATAATTAATTTCCAATAGTTTGCATATCAATATAGCCGTGTGTTTTCCGTTAATATACACTCGTTAACTAGACGTCTTTTTCGATACTGGACACTCTACTACAGGTCAATGTACTGCTTTATTGTGAATATCAAACAGGCAAGTTAGAATAATGAATAAAGCATTTTTTTTAGGTGAATGTTTATTTTAATTGAGACCAAAGTAGTTAAAGATAACTATTATCTGATATAACTTTATTAGCAATACCTTATTAAGTTTGTTATTCATATACCTACAATTAATGAGATAACAAAAGAAGATGGAACAGAGAACAACAAAATGTCTTTGTTCCTCTCATCAGTGATTGGGAAACAATGCTGGCAATCTTTTAGTTCACATAATTTGTCTACGCATTTCAAAATAAATATGGCTGGCACTGGCATATATGGGATAGGGGCAACTATCCAGTTATAAAGACCCTGTAATCAGAAAAAAATATTGCTTGAAAGCATTTCGGCATTGAAACATCTAATGTTCTGAAACAAGAACATGTCACAAAAGACACAATAATTTGTTCGCATTGTAACATTTCTACATTAGCGTTTATACCATGATCAGAAATTATAACCTAGTTTATACCACTTGATATGAATAATTGATCTAATTATTTGTGTAACATTCCAACTTTCATAGAAATTTGAATATTTCTTTAAGTCATTTTATCAAACAAAACAAGAACAGGAATCTTTACAGGTCACTTAGAAAGATGAACTCTTAATTATCTAAAGTAAACAGAAATGTTCAAATGGTATGTATTTTGAAGCATTCCTAAACTGTCTATACCTCTTATCATATTAACTCCAAACTTTTTTTCTACTAATCTAACTGTATTCAGAACAAAAGTGCACATGCTGAAATAGTGAAATGTCTTGATTTTAGGCAGTTAAGCTGCCTTATGCGAGCACCCTAGATTTGTGTTCTACCCTATAAATGCTGAAATATGTGCCATTGTTATTATCTAGCTGGATGTTATGTTATTTATAACTAATTGGACAGTTTTTTCATACTTTTAATTCTTGATTACAAAAAATATGACCAGAAAAACCTTAAATGATCGTAGATTTATCCAAAAGTTTTGAAGTTGCACATAGGAAGTAGGGCACATAAGGAAACTTTATGTAGTTTATTATCCACTGCGATTTTGGCTAAGCTGTCAAAGAACAAATGTATGAAATGTTTAATCGCCGAAAATCTCTAAAGACAAGTAGTTTAGATTTCCCAAATAGCAAAAGTCGTAGAAATATTGTTTGTCGTCAATACGTAGTCAACTACGTCAGTAGTCTTAAAATAAGTTCCACTGTTCATGCTGTTGGCGGCAATTTTAAATTATAAGACGAAATTTTTGTATCTTTTCAATTTGGAGGCAGGGGGTCAAATTAGCGGTTGTCCGAGGTCTGCGACCTTCCACTTTTGCAGTCGGACTTTCGACTTGGTTACTAGCTACGCTCTACATGCCCGACTTGAGAGGAAATAAAAAAATAACTTTGCAAACCTTTTTACCAAAGTCTCCTAATAAACGATCTCAAAACTTGCTTTTAGTATTATTATTCATGACAGCTATGTTCATTTTGTTCAACCGCTAGCTTTATACAGAAAATCGCCGACAAATAATGTGTAAATTCAAGTAAAATCGTAACTGACAAAAACAACATTGAAAACAAAATGGCTGAAATGAGAAGAAAAATCCAATATCGGATCCGATTCCGGAGGCGGATATGGGTAACTCCGGTTTTTGGCGATCATCTTTTAAAAAAATTAGACAGATGATAAAATACATCTTTGCATGGTAAATAAATATAAACACTAGAATTGAAAACCAAAAGATATGTAAAAGAATGAGAAAAAAAACAGAAAATATTTTGTACTGAAACTCAAAATTACTTTTTGACAAATTTAATGTCAAAATCCAATACATTGTGAGTCTTTGTGACAGCTGGGAACAGTATATCTAACAATATATATGGTCCTGGTGACAGTATAAATTTTCTTAATCAGTAATAAATATTGGTAAAGCAAGTTAAATGCTTTAAAAGTGTAAACATTTTACTGCAATTTCAATGGGTATTTTTTTCTCAATTATGATGCGTCAGTTAAAATAGCTGAAGTTTCTTATTTTACACATATAGTGCAACTAGATTATATGATCATAGATATAGGAAGATGTGGTGTGAGTGCCAATGAGACAACTCTCCATCCAAAAAACAATTTAAAAAAAGTAAACCATTATAGGTCAATGTACCGCCTTCAACACCGAGCCCTAGCTCACACCGAACAACAAGCTATAAAGGGCCCCAAAATTACTAGTGTAAAACCATTCAAACGGGAAAACCAACGGTCTAATCTATATACGGTAAAATAAAAAAAAAAACGAGAAACGAGAAACACGTATAAATTACATAAACAAACGACTACTACTGTACATCAGATTCCTGACTTAGGACAGGTGCAAACATTTGCAGCGGGATTAAACGTTTTAATGGATCCAAACCTTCTCCCTTTTTCTGAAACAATAGCTTAACATCACATCATAGAATAATACACGGTAAAATATCAATTGGCAGGCTTAACTCAATCAAAAAACGTACATTAATACACTATAAACAATAAATTTGATCTGCGATATCTGAATGCAAATGCAGTTAATAAAATATTAGGAAAAAACATTCAAGGCCAAAAAGCAAACAAACAAGTCCAAACAAAGCCATGGCAAGTCACCACTGCGAAATATTTAACCCTTCGAAAATATTCATTTTAGAAAAAAAACGGTTTTAAAAAAATACAGGTAAATCTTGAAGTTTATACAAATATATAAAACAACACGTTTAATAATTTATTGCGTCCGAAGCGCTTTTCTGGATTTACCTTCATCAGGAACGCTCAAAGCCAAACATTTGAAATCCGAAGATGTATAAGTACCGAAAATCGTTGAAGAGCTATATGTTAAAAATACCTAAAATAAATAGCCAAATTCATATAAAGCCAACTTTACCTAGGGGAGCAATGTAGTAAGAAGAAGTGAAACTTAGAATATATTCCAAATAATCAAAGCTGGTATATGATATAGACAAGATCCATATACATATAAAATAACAAAAAAGCATTATAAACAGTATACCTGAATGTAAACAAATCACATGATATGTATGTGGAGTCCTTTGGGGCACTCTACCCCCTCCTGTTTGATAACTTTGAAACGGATGAGATCCCCACTTCTCAACCATATACATTCATGTATGGGACTATATAACCAATCAAATGAAATACACGGGGAGTTCCTGGGGTCACCCCACCCCTCCTGTTTGGGAACTTTGAAACAGTTGAAATCCCCACACCTAAACCATATATATTCATGTATGGGACAATATAATAAATCAAATGAGATATAGGGAGAGTCCCTGTGGGTCATCCCACCCCGCCTGTTTGACAACTTGGAAACAGTCGAGATCCCCACATCTAAACCATATATATTCATGTATGGGACAATATAACAAATCATATGATATAAAGGTAAAGTACGTGGGGCCACTCTACCCCTTCCTGTTTAAGAATTTGAAAACGGTTGAGATCCCCACCCATAAACCATATATATTCATGTATTGGACAATATAATAAATCAAATAAATTATAGGGGAAGTCCCTGCGGTCACCCCATCCCTTCTGTTGTTTGAGAACTTGGCAACAGTCGAGATCCCCACCTTTAAATTAAACCATATATTTTCATGTATGGGACAAAAGAACTAATCAAATGAAATATAGGGAGAGTCCTAAGGGTCACCCTACCCAATCTTGTTTGATAACTTTGAAACAAATGAGATCTCAACCCCTCAACCATATATATTCATGTTTTGGACAATATAACAAATCAAATGAAGTATAGGGGAAGTCATTGGGGTCCCCCACCCCCTCCTGTTTGAAAATTTGATAATGGTCGAGATCCCCACCCCTAAACCATATATATTCATGTATGGGACAATATAAAAAATCCAATGAAAAATAGGGGCAGTCCCTAGGGTCACCCCACACCCTCTAGTGAGTGTTTTGAAAACTTGTAAAAGATTGAGATACCAACTCCTAAACCATATTCATTCCTGTTTGTCATTTCAAAAAGATTGAATGACATACAAGGTATCACATATGCATATCACTTTGCTAGACCTAACACCTGTCAATTTATTCCAAACTTAGACATCATGGACTTAGGGTGAAGGCAGTCATTTACATTTACTATGGACAGGTCAGTCAGACCTCACAATTGATCCCTGTAGTAGTAAACATTTGTCTGATTTGTGTCTCATAACTTTTGTTTTGTACTGTAGAACACAAACTTAGTTTTCTTTCCAGGAAAGCAAGTCCATTCATACTTTTACAAGCTCGTACTAAAGTCAACTTGAACTACTAACAGTCAATAATACGAACAATTACGATCAACTAGAAGAACTGCAATCATTGCGAATTTGTACCACTGCTGACTCGAGACTCATGACCACGAAAAAAAATATACTTGATATATACGTTGCTATTGAAAACCTTGATAAAATATGAATTATTTGCCTTAATGATTAATTCATTAAACGAACATAAATGTACAATTATATATGAATGTTTAATGTTTGTTCTTTTAAATCTTTAAAAAAAATTGAAGCAACATTGCCACAGTTTTCATAATTATGTTTGCCTTGGTTTTTGGTTAACTGCTTACAGTGCTTACAGCGCTTTGATCTTTTCTTACCATCGATAGTAGGTTGATAGTTCTAGATATAAAGCTTAACATGTCTGCCGGGCATGGTTCATCATATTTTCATAGGTCAGTGTTCAACATCGTATCACTAATCATTTATAAAAATTCTATACAGGATATTCTTAGGTAAACACTCGCTTAAATAGCATATCATTAAATCAATACTATGGTCAATGACTAGAAATTTAATTACATGTGTATTGTTCGATTAACTCGTCAATCTATTTAAAATAGTTTTGAATGCTTTTGGATCGTAAATTTAGTTCGACTCATTAGGAATCGAATTACATACATTTATATGGATCAAAGTTCAGGACCACGTGAAAACTAAGACTCGATACGAGAGTGTACTTTAAGTACTTGCTTGACCACATTCTTCCAAAATTTTAAATACTTTGAACACTAACCTTAATTGGGGTGGTTACATCAACATGGCTGGAGTATATTGCATTGTTTGAGGTATTTAGTTTGATAAACATATTCATGTCAACACCGAAGTGCTGACTACTGGGCTGGTGATACCCTCGGGGACGGAACGTCCACCAGCAGTGGCATCGACCCAGTGGTGTAAATAGTACTCCTGGGGTAAGAAAATCCTTAGTTTTAAATATTTCTATGCACCAAATATAGTTGATCGATGGCTTATAGTATTAGATAAAGAGACCAAAACTCAAAAACTCAACTTTGACCATTGAACCATGAAAATGAGGTTAAGGTCAGATGACATCTGCCCGCTAGACATGTACACCTTACAATCATTCCATACAACAAATAAAGTAGACCTATTGCATAAAGTATGAGAAAAACAGACCAAAACACAAAAACTTAACTATAACCACTGAACCATGAAAATGAGGTCAACCACTGAACCATGAAAATGAGGTCAAGGTCAGATGACACCTGCCAGTTGGACATGTACATCTTACAGTCCTTCCACACACCGAATATACTAGCCCTATTACTTATAGTATCTGAGATATGGACTTGACCATCAAAACTTAACCTTGTTCACTGATCCATGAAACGAGGTCGAGGTCTAGTGAAAACTGTCTGACGGGCATGAGGACCTTGCAAGGTACGCACATACCAAATATAATTATCCTATTACTTATAATAAGAGACAATAAACCGACCGTGCGAGGGCTGTATAGCCAGTCAAGGTCGTTAAAAACTTCCATTTGTTGTGTGAATAAGAGAATATTCAACATTAAACAAAATCTGAACTTTTTTTTCAAGTGGTCACTGAACCATGAAAATGAGGTCAAGGACATTGGACATGCGACTGACGGACACTTCGTAACATGAGGCATATGTATACAAAGTATGAAGCATCAAGGTCTTCCACCTTCTAAAATGTAAAGCTTTTAAGTAGTTAGCTAACGCCGCCGCCGTAGCCGCCGGATCACTATCCCTATGTCGAGCTTTCTGCAACAAAAGTTGCAAGCTCGACAAAAACTACTTCTTTTATGCAGTGACGTTAAAGAGCTCTTTCGATTTGTGAAGGAAGAGGGAGAAAGGAGAACTGCTATGTGGACCTCTTTACGAGGTTTCACTGTTTAACAGAAAGAGAGGATGGATCCTTAACTGATTTTGAAATTCAACTCTGTAAGAGCCACATAAGGATCGAAATACGTGGGAAATTTGGAAGAACAGTTCCGATCATATTTACCAAATCGATGATACTCAAACTGGACACATTACTAGAGCAAGAGATAAGGAACAAATAACCAATAAATATGTCTTTTCCAGACCAGTTCCTTCAACAAAACTATACAGGGGATCAGATGTATTGAGGGAGATCAAGGGAATGGTATGTCTTGTATGGTTTCTTGGCCATGACATCCGAGTCCATCGTGAGTACTACCGGCTGCCTCTAGACATAATTCAGAAGGCCATAATTGCTAAATTTCTAATAGATAAAATAGGAAACAGAACCTACTAAGACTAGGTCAGCTGAAATTCTTTTGAAAGTTAAGAACATGATGACAGACAGACATGTCATAAATAACTGTCTCAAAAATATGCTGAAAAAATGGCGGGCAGATTGTCTTCCACTTATCATTGATGATTTTAAAACATTTAGTGATGATCTCAAAAAGTCTATCATCGACATCAATCATTTCAGGTGTAATTTGCATGCGTTTGTTAATCAGGGCTCACAAGCAGAAATAGCACTTAAAGAATGAGCGAAAGCTATAATTTTGAGAGATACCTTTGACTGGGGAGTGACAAGCACTCCTGATTTTATACGTGCGACAACTAAGCTGTGTGTACCAGGGGCAGATAAAAAATCTGGATACGGTTTCCTGTTTTAAACATATTTAATAAGTTGCGTTCCGCCTGTAAGGTTACACAAGTCAACATTTTATTGAATTAATATTTTATTCTCCATGGCAGCAGCAGTCTATTACCATAATGATCAGATCAAAGATTTTTGTCGACATATTTTGAAGAAAAATCTAGTAATAAGTTTGTGTCCTGTGTCTATCATTATGTGAATAACAATGCTGGTTGCAGGACATTGGGTATTATTGACATGTAACTGACTAGTCCTCTATGGAGACAAATTGAATGTGCAAACCATATCCTTGACTTTAATAATATGTGGCTTACTTTTAGTAATTTTGTAAATACATTTTCAAGGGATTCCTCTGAATTATTAAAAGAAACAATTTTATTACGTGAATTTACCAAACAGGATGAAAATATTTAACCGATCATTATCTGTCATGTATATATATGTCGTGTGCATGTTATTATTTTGTACAGGTTATTACTTGTACAAAATTTTCATACAAGTAATTACTTGTATAATCAGTCGTAAAATGGAGGAAAATAAAATTGAGAATGGAAATGGGGAATGTGTCAAAGAGACAACAACCCGACCAAATAAAAAACAACAGCAGAGGGTCACCAACAGGTCTTCAATTTAGCGAGAAATTCCCGCACCCGGAGGCGTCCCTCAGCTGGCCCCTAAACAAATATATACTAGTCCAGTGATAATGAACGCCATACTAATTTCCAAATTGTACACAAGAAACTAAAATTAAAATAATACAAGACTAACAAAGGCCAGAGGCTCCTGACTTGGGACAGACGCAAAAATGCGGCGGGGTTAAACATGTTTTTGAGATCTCAACCCTCCCCCTATACCTCTAACCAATGTAGAAAAGTAAACGCATAACAATACGCACATTAAAATTCAGTTCAAGAGAAGTCCGAGTCTGATGTCAGAAGATGTAACCAAAGAAAATAAACAAAATGACAATAATACATAAATAACAACAGACTACTAGCAGTTAACTGACATGCCAGCTCCCGACTTCAATTAAACTGACTGAAAGATTATGATTTCATCATATGAACATCAGGCACAATCCTTCCCGTTAGGGGTTTAGTATCATACCATCATAACATATATGAGAGGAACATAACCCGTGTCATGCCAATAACTGTTTTTAGAATAAATGTGTTTAGTTCCGATGCAAAGACCTTATCAGTGACTCAATATTAACGCCAAAATATGCAATCTTTATTGACTTGACAACAGTATCGTAATTATATCCTTTTTTAATAAGTCTATTCAAAGGTTTTGTAAGTTTCTGAGGTGAATACTGACACATTTGTGCTTTATAAAGAATATTTCCATAAAAAATTGGATGTGAAGTCATTCCATAATTTCACCGTTTGATCGTGGGTATTGTTATGAATACAGAACATTAACTTTTCTGGTAAATTTTTCATATTTTTTTCATATCATCTCTCCTTAAAGAAGTACAATCTCTTTCGCACCTTCCAGATTTTGGTGTCCAAATGTTAAACGAAACCCCACATGATCTGATACTTTTGACTAAAGACTCCAGATAGTCTGTTTTGTTACCTACTGCAGCTGCTCTGTCATCTTTTTCTGCCGCATCATCAATCAAATTTCGCAGTAACACGTCGAACACTCTCATAGTCAAATGAAGTTCGTCCGGAACGATATGGTTTGGATCAATTTGTATTAGGGGTGGATTCTTTACGCTAAACTATTTCTTACTGTTCTTACTAATCAAAATTATTTCTTCAATGGATCGCCGGTTTTCTTCTAAATGATAGAAATTCCAGGATTTAGAAAAGTCACTTCTTTCCATTTTTTACACCTTGCACCATGGACAAGCATATTCCGCGATTGCGCTACTGAGACCCAGGCATAATTGTACAAACTTCATATATTCATGTATGTAGTTGCATGTTTGGTTCATTTTGCTGATATTTGATGTAGCCAAACCTACAGTTATACATGTATGGATCTTGTTTTCCCTCTCTGGCCAATAAAACTGGCAACAGGAAAACACTTACATTCCAGGTATACGAATTTGGGTTGCTGTACGGCATTTCAAAAGGTTCAGGTTCAGCTGCAGTTTCTAAAAGGATAAAATAGTAATATTTTATCAGGATTATAGTATAAAAAAGGTTCAACCAAATGCTGGTAGTGTTTATTAAAAATAATGACAAAAAGATAAAAGGTTACACACAATGTATGAAGTTATTATACAGTATTCTTAATATCACAATTCATCACACTAACAACAAAAAGCAACACTAAATATTATTTACTATGTATTCTCCCACAGACAGAGAAACCATTAAAATATAAAAAACTAGAGGCTCTCAAGAGCCTGTGTCGCTCACCTGTTAATGTGTTTACTGATGTCGGCCATCTTCGTTGGTAGGCGGGGTTATTAGACACTTTTTTTTTAAATAGATACCCTAGTACAATGTATTATGATTGTAGCGAAGTTTGGTTAAATTTGGACAAGTCGTTTTAGAAAAGATTTTTATACAAGTTACAACAAGAGGCTGTCACAACGACAGCAAACCGGATTTATTAATATTTATTTGTGTCCTGGCAATATCGCAAGAACCATTACTGATGAATGGTGAAAGTGAAAATGGTCAATATCAAATTTGACCTCCATTTTGTCATCAGTATCAACATATTAAAATTTGAAAAGCTTAGATTGAATGGTTCATGAGAAAATGCAACAATGTGAATGGAAACGCCATTTTACAATCTTTCAAGAACCATAACTCCTGAACGGTAAAAGTCAAAATCGTCATTATTGAACTTGACCTCTATTTTGTTATCAATAACAACATATAAAAATTTCAAAAGCTTTGGTTGAATGGTTCATGAGAAAATGCACGGACACGACTGAAAACACCATTTTTCAATCTTTCAAGAACCATAACTCCTGAACGGTAAAAGTCAAAATCATCATTATTGAACTTGACCTCTATTTTGTCATCAGTAACAACATATCAAAATTTGGGAAGCTTTGGTAGAACAGTTCATGCGTAAATGCACGGACACGACTGGAAACTCCATTTTTCAATCTTTCAAGAACCATAACTCCTGAACGGTACAAGTCAAAATCATCATTATTGAACTTGACCTGTATTTTGTCATCAGTAACAACATATCAAAATTTGGGAAGCTTTGGTAGAACAGTTCATGCATAAATGCACGGACACAACTGGAAACTCCATTTTTCAATCTTTCAAGAACCATAACTCCTGAACGGTAAGAGTAAAAATCGCCGTTATTGAACTTGACCTTCATTTAGTTGTAACAACATATTAAAATTTTAAAAGCTTTGGTTGAACGGTTCATCAGTTAATGCACGGACAACATTTGATTGCCGCCCGCCCGCCCGCCCGCCCGCCCGACCGCCGTACATCCCCAAATCAATAACCGACATTTTTGTCACAAAAATCCGGTTAAAAATGACGAAAAGTTGTTCAATATTGACTATAAAGGGCAATAACTCCTTAAGGGGTCCTCTAACAATTTTGATAATGCTGACTTATTTGTAGATCTTACTTTGCTGAACATTATTGCTGTTTACAGTTTATCTCTATATATAATAGTATTCAAGATAATAACCAAAAACTGCAAAATATCCTTAAAATTACAAATTTTAGGGCAGCAACCCAACAACCGGTTGTCCGATTCAACTCAAAATTTGTGAGGGGATATATCTTATTCTGATGGACATTTAAATGTTGAAAGATTTGCCCTAAATGTCTTAGTTTCAAAGATATAAAGCAAAAACTGCATTTTACCACTATGTTCTAATTTTAGCCATGTCGGCCATTTTGTTTCGTAGGCTGGGTCATCGGACACATTTTTTAAACTATAAACCACAATGATAATTGTGGCCAAGATTGGTTAAATTTGGCAAAGTAGTTTTGGAGAAGAAGATTTTTAGAAAAGTTAACTAAGATTTACGAAAAGTTGTTAAAAATTTACTATAAAGGGCAATAACTCCTTAAGGGGTCAACTGACAATTTTGGTCATGTTGTCTTATTTGTAGGTCTTACCTTGCTGAACATTATTGCTGTTTACAGTTTATCTCTATCTATAATAATATTCAAGATAATAACAAAAAACAGCAAAATTGTTCTAAAATTACCAATTCAGGGGCAGCAACCTGACAATGTGTTGTCCGATTCATCTGAAAATTTCAGGGCAGATAGATCTTGACCTGATAAACAATTTTACCCCATGTCAGATTTGCTCTAAATGCTTTGGTTTTTGAGTTATAAGCCAAAAACTGCATTTTACCCCTATGTTCTATTTTTAGCCATGGCGGCCATCTTGGTTGGTTGGCCGGGTCACGCCACACATTTTTTAAACTAGATATCCCAATGATGATTGTGGCCAAGTTTGGTTTTAGTTTAGCATGGTAGTTTCAGAGGAGAAGATTTTTGTAAAAGATTACTAAGATTTAAGAAAAATGGTTAAAAATTGACTATAAAGGCCAATAACTCCTAAAGGGGTCAACTGACCATTTTAAATATGTTGACTTATTTGTAAATCTTACTTTGCTGAACATTATTGCTGTTTACAGTTTATCTCTATCTATAATAATATTCAAGATTATAACCAAAAACAGCAAAATTGCCCTAAAATTACCAATTCAGGGGCAGCAACCCAACAACCGGTTGTCAGCTTCATCTGAAAATTTCAGGGCAGATAGATCTTGACCTGATAAACAATTTTACCCGATGTCAGATTTGCTCTAAATGCTTTGGTTTTTGAGTTATAAGCCAAAAACTGCATTTTACCCCTATGTTCTATTTTTAGCCATGGCGGCCATCTTGGTTGGTTTGACGGGTCACGCCACACATTTTTTAAACTAGATACCCCAAGGATGATTGTGGCCAAGTTTGGTAGAATTTGGCGCAGTAGTTTCAGAGGAGAAGATTTTTGTAAAAGTTTACGGACGACGGACGACGGACGCAGGACGACGGACGCCAAGTGATGAGAAAAGCTCACTTGACCTTTCAGGTCAGGTGAGCTAAAAATAGCTTAGGTATAACACTATAACGTAAGTGCCAAGTATCATATATATCTGAAGTTATGGTTGTTTATTTTTTGCATAATAAAATTCAGACAAACTTGGATAAAAAATATTATAAAACAGAAGTAATTTCTCACAGCTGAGTACAACTTCATTTTGTTTAACTTAAGAATCAAAATCGAACCTTACAGAATATTTACTGCGAACTTTTATTTCAAAAAAAAAATACTTCAATACTGTACTAGAAATAAGTTAGTGATTTAAATAGTCACGAACCAAATTCATGAAGCTGTCACATATTCCTATGTTACCTCTCGATGTCGAAGCCTCCATGGTTCACAAGCTGCACACGAAACCAAGAAGGCAGAAATTGCGGCAACAGACATTGTTAAATTTGAAACTTGCAATTGACATTGAGACACTGGAAAAAACATGTACACCTTAATAAACTGTGAAAAGCGGACAATACTCATCCGACGACTAGAAAAGCTGATCTTGATGAAGAAATATTAGACACGGAAAAACGACTGGACAACAAGAAAGAATATTTCAAGTTCAGAACAGCCCACATTTATATAGATAATGATATCAACAAACTTTTCAGAGGACAGTGTAATGTGATGTAAGGCTAATGTAATGTAAATTATTTTTTTCAGATGTCAACAGAATTATTTAATTAGACATGCTGTTTTAATATGTCTCATGAACTTATGTGATTATTGTGATTGATAAACTATACTAAATGCTGATTTAATAAACATTTTATATTGAACTTTGAATCTGTGTAACGTTGACATGTATTCATATAAAACTAAGCTACCAACTAGTTCCCCCAACCTAGAAAGATAAATAACCAGGTCAGGGACGAGCGTAGTACTGGCCTTGCATGCATGGTTATACATATACATATTGTAGCAATAAATTGTATTCACAGCACCATTATTAATAATTAAATCAACTCAATGGAATTTTAATCAGTAGAGGGAAGCATACTGGTAAGTCAAATTTATTTTATTTGTAGCACAGCGTCGGCATAGAGTGATGAGATATGAATCAGGAGATCAATCATTGGTTTTAGAAGTCAAGAAGTTTTATATTTTACTTATTTGGATAGATACATGTAACATAACATTTATCTTGTCATTATATATGTACGCTCAGCGTTCTTCATGGAAACTATCACACTGATTTTAAATCATTTTAGGAAAGCACTGTGTAAGCAAACATGTCAAAAGGCAAAGAGTCTTTAGGCGGACTGTAATAGCTTAGTTCTTCTCAACTTCCTTATTATTTGAAACATTTTTATAGATGTCAAATTTGGTGTATTTCTATTAGTCTTTTTTTAAGTTTTTTTCAAAGTCCATTTCCCTTATTTTCAACTCGGCCCAGAAATATGCGGTTACCTTTGATATAGCTGATTTAGAGAAAGGCTATATTTATTGTCAGTGCAGACATTTTACTTGTTCAACACCAAATGCTGTCAAGTTTGGGGCCCCTGGCCTTTTCTAGTTCATCTTGCATGTACATCTCCTTTGAATTTGTTCGCTTATTCTGTGAAATCTATCTATATACCACATTTTCATGGTCCCATAAAAATGTTTAAAATGTATACATTTTACTTTTTTCTAGCTTCTCGCACCTATCTATCTATGGACTGGTTTATGATGAGCAAACATGTTAAATTACTCCCGGTCAAGTTAAATAAATCAAGTAATACAGTATACTGAACAAGACTTGTATGATTGCCAATCAGACAAATATCCAGACGATGTGGATTTAAGCAACTATAGCTGATGAAAGGGAGTCATTAGTTTTAGTCCACTAAAAATCTCTACCTAGTTGATATTGACTGTTTTGATATCATACTTAAACATTAAAATGAAAGCTTCGATAAGATTTTACAAGCTGTTGAATTAAAATATTAAGGATCATATTGAATATTTTGTAGGTGGGAGAAGAGGACAAGTCACACTTAGGAAAATATTAGAGTTTGCTACTGGATCTGATGAGGAGCCAATCGTAGGATATAGAATCAAGCCATCTTTAGTATTTGTCACCAACAGTGTGCCATCATACATTCCTATGTCCAATACATGTATCAACAGGTTGACTCTTGTTAAAGCAACAAATGGAGAAAGTTTGCCAACAGATGATGTTTTGTTTAACTTGTTTGACTATGCATTTTCTAACAATTATTTTGGACTGCAATAATGCAATAATTAGTGAATATTGGTTGCATTTGAAGTTTTAAGGATCAATGTTATAGCCAGTTTGCAACAAATGTAAAAAAATATGTGATAATTACAGAAAAACATATAAGGAAGCTTCTTGTGTGATTTGATTGGAATATTTTGTTGCGAGAATTAGGTATACAAATGACTTTTTATTGATGCCCTTTAGTTCCTGATGTATGGTCTGCTTGTCCACAAGTCAAGATTATCACAAACATTTTGCATAATTGAGCCATACAAATGAAGGAGTCATTTGATTGAAATATTTTAAATCTTCTTAGTGCTCGGCTTTCAACAAAAACATTTTAAATACATGTTTATGCATAACATGCTAATTACATATAAATGCATTATGTTTTGATTTTGCTGTCTAACATATATCCATTTTCATTGTTCAGACATAAAAAAATAACTATGAGTTATTGTTTGTCAATTGTTTTTTCTTCAGTTATTATAGGATATCTATATGTGATCTATAGAATAATTGCAAGGTAAAAATGTCAGACAGGGTTCACCGGACGTTTACCTGATTTCATATAACTTTATATTGAACATATGCTGATGTGTGATGTTGTTTTTTCTATAATTTAGCACACATGCTATAACAGAAATCTGTTGGAAGATTTTTCATTATTTTTTTTTGGCCAGCATTAAGAAATGTTATTAAAACTTCTATATATAAATATATATCCCCTTGCTATGAAGTACCAGTGAAAAATGTATGTATTCCACTTTTTAGCTCACCGTTTAGAAGGAACTGCAAGCTGAATCCATCACTTAGCATATGTTGCGTCTGTCTGGTGTAAACTATTTCAAACATCTTCTCCTCTGAAACTACGGAACCAATTCCTACCAAACTTAAGCTGCATAATCAGCAAAACTAATCATTCATGAAAGATTTAAGCAATAATTACAGGTGAGCGATTTAGGCTCTTGAGAGCCTCTTGTTTAAGGTTTTTGCCTCATCATGCAAAAATTGCAAGGTGAGCGTGTGCCATTACTTGGTGTCTTTGTTAACATTTCACATCTTGTCTTAAGCTACTGAGGGTTGATCCATTAAACATACTCAAACTACAAAGAAGGACTTCAATAACGTCCAGTGGCAAATATTTCATGCATATTCAGGACGAGAACAAGTTCACAATAAATACAATAGGTAGGTTGATACAATAGAGGCCATCTGGGATGATGGTCGGGGAAATTTGGACTGCCACTGGAAAATGAGGGTATCTTGGATAGGGACAAAAATTTTGCCTTGCAACAGGCCACCTACGGACCCCTCAAAAGAGTTGTTACAAGGGTTCTTAACGTGCAAAGAGCGTGGCACTCTCTTTACACGAGGCATCGGATTTAACGTTATATTTGAACTGATGAAAAGAATTCAGCACAGTTTGTTCCCATAATTTCAAAATTTCAAAAAAGCCATTTGTTACCCCCACTTCCATGTAAGGCTAGCGGTAATATGAATATTTATATTTCCTAACCAGTTTAATTTATGTTTTCTTTGCCGTCCCCGTTCCAACAACTTACATCTTTTATAAACTAGAGACAATGCTAAAAGATTTTTTAAAGTTTCTGTGAACAATTTTTTTTCTTTTTTTCATTGGTCAAAGTCTATATTATTATAAAAAAAAACATACTTGTAAACTTTATAACTTCTAGAACACACCCGTGATATCGCGGGTCCGTGACTGAATTAAAAGTATATAACTATGCGCAAGCCTTATTTTAGTATTAGTATTGTCATCTGATAAAGTCATGCCGATTATAAGATACACATGTTTTCTCCGCTTTCAAGTTTTTCTGTTTGAACCCATTGAATTGTAACTTATCAATTATTGGTAATATTAGTTATTTGGAAAACAAAAGGTCCTGGAATGGAGTGTTTTTTAATCAACAGCATTGTCCCATATAAGTTATAAATAAAGTTGAATTCTTTGATTCACTGTTTTACGTCATGCCCGCTAACAAATTGAAAACTGTACCTATACGCCTTATTTTTAGTCTATGTATTGTTATCTTAGAAAATATTACTGATTAAAATACTACAATAGGTAACAATTTGACAATTTAGTAGTGTCAACCCTGTGATTATGACCCGTTTATATAGCATATTAATTCTGAATACACCGTTTGGTGGTGCGCCTGTCAGATGTGGAACGTACAGATAAGGTAATAGGTAACAGGTGAATATACTATTGGTATCGGACTCGACCCTGAACTTCTTAATTATTGACAATATTAATTACGTGGAAAACAAAAGGGCCTGGAGTGGTGTAATTTTTAATCTACACCTGTGTACTATATTAGTTTTATATAAAGTTGAATCCTTTGATTCGTCGTTTTTACGTGATGACGGCTGACAAATTGGACCTCGTTATTTTAGTATTATAGATGTTAAAACTATATAACTTAACTTGAAAACATACCTTGAATAATAGTCCATTGGTCAATTACCGATTTCATTCTGGTATTTCACACTTTTTAAACAAATTAATTCCCTTTGTCAATATTGGACTCCGGTTCAATGCAAAGTATAATGAATTAAAAATGATGAATCGGCGGGTTAACTAATTTCAAAAACTTTTAGATTTCTCACATTAAGCACAGGTAAATTTGCTCTTTCTGCAAGCTCTCCATTGTCAATGAAAATTATTGTCCATCTTAAGTGAGACAACTTAAAAAGAAAGTTTCTACTACAGTGTCAATTACGGGAATTGGCAAATATACTGTTGTAATATAAAAGTTTTGTAGGAATAATCCAAATAAAAGTTTTGTGTAATTTTCATATTGGACCCATAAATTATCCATTTTGTAATCTTACCTATGTCAATATGCCCCGGTATCTCACAATTCTCTTCTCTTCCCGGTCTTTGAGGGTGAGGGGGATCTTGGTTGCTAGTATAACGATTTTGATAGTCTTTAAATTCTTTAAAAAACTTGCAACCTATTAAAGTCAAAGTTTAAACAAAGTGTTGTAAAAATTGCACCAACTCTTTTTATATTCATGATGACTTATACAGTACTTAATTTGTACTTGAAATTTATGTACTGCAGATATTTGTTTACTACCGTTACATTTTCAGCATTTTGAAAGTTTTTCTATATCAAATTTCTTAAAATTATGATTTTCAAACATGGAATATTGTAATATTTCTGTCCGAAATATTTAGTACAAATCAAGTACTGTAAAATACAAGTACCTAAATATTACAATAATTTTAACGTAAAGAAATAGTACTAAATATTAAAAGTAAATTTCCAGTACTACATATTTAGGCCGTACCTTGACCTATGATGGTTTACTTTTATAAATTGTTACTTTGGAGGAGTTGTTGCATTGGCACTCATACCACATCTCCCTTTTTCTATACGCAAGTTTTATACAATTAAAACTAGTCATTTTGTTATAAACAAATACATTTGCATCATTTTGTCAAGCCTTAGGTTTCCGTTGAAAAAAGCAAGACAGAGTGATCCTTCATTTCATCAGTGGTGGCGCCAGGGTCCACAAATATTCACTATGTGGTTAAAGTTTATAATTTTTAATAATTTTCTTCAACTCTTCTGGATTTCTACATAACTTAGACAGGAGCTTGTTGATGATCATAAGACAGTATCCGGAAATAAATTTTGAAAAGATAAAATCATATGTTCCTTATTTAAATTTAATAGTGAGTTAACTTTTTTTCTCGCATGCAAACATTACAATTACTCTGAAGTTAAAGTTTGTCAAACATTCTTTCTTAAACTATCCTTGATTTGTAGCAAAAATGGACAAAATATTGTTTATGTTTAAAAGATAATATCTAGAAGACATTTTTGTTAACATTTTGTACCTTTTATTCTGTAATTTACTTTTAAATAGATTTAGTTTTTCTTCCAGTTAACATTACATAGCCTGCAGTTAAAGTTTTAAAGCATTTGTAAGATTCATAAACTATCCGATTTTATGGATAAACAGCAAAAGTAGGCGAGTCTCTGGGTTCCGCAGAACCCTTAAAATACTTTTTTTTTTAATTTGAAATTTAATATGACTTTACTGTAAGTTAATTTATGCTTAATGTTTTTGTTTATATACATTAACTTACTAGATGAGCTGTTAGCAGAATTGTATCTCTTCCCACAAGTCAGTATTTTTTCATTTGTCAGGGGGCATAACTCTAGAAAATCAAACTTGATTACTATTTTTGGTACTAAGCATTGTTTAAGGATTTCTTGATGAGTTCTTTTTTAACAAATATATATTTATGAAGTTAATTTATTATCTTCTTATAAATTATTGTGCATTATTATTTTACCTTGATCTTGACTTGGTTTAGGAAATCTACAAATTTCCTATATGCAAATGAGAAAGAAGATTTCAGAACCAAGTCAGAATCTTGATTCACATCATAACTCCTTTTGTACTGTAGTATCTTTCTCTGAAAAAAAAATAATATTACATTTTAAAGCTTGCATCTTTTATTAGCAAACTGGTTCCAGGAAATTAAATTGCACATGTAGTATAACACAATAAATATCCCCTTCTATTCCATATTCATATATTGTTTAGTTAATCAAAACAAACTCTGGCATAAAGCTTAAAAATAGTTATGGTTGAAAAACTAAAGAAGATACATTTTTAAGCTAGAGACATTGGTTGATCTTATAATTTAAATTAAATTGTGATAGTAAAATCAAACAACAATTAACATCTTCAACATCTCTCCAAAAAAGACATTTATGTACTTTATTATCAAATGAAAACATATATCCAAGAAAACTATTGAATACCTTTACTACAAAACTTTCAGTAAGAGAACAATTTTACGTGAAAATTTATTTCTTTTGTTTGTTATACCCTTGACACTCATGTTTAAAGTGACTTACTGACCCAAATTTCTTGTATTCTAATTACTAAATTTATAGTTCACTGTAATAGGTAATATATTGTAAAAAACACATGTCACTATTAAACAAATAATTTTCTTACTTGCTAACTTACTTAGTTGTACAGATTTACCTTCCATTCATCATCTGTTTCCCTTATACAGCTCTGTGGAAAACTTGTTTCTCAGGTGTGCCAAGAAAGGTTTCTACAAGAACCAACATATACAATTTTTATAATGGGTATTTTAGATTATGTCACAACAAAATCATATGAAAATATTGCATATGCCTTATAAATATATAGCAAGTCTCAATTTGTCAAGTTAAAAAGGAATAATCAAATTTGTAATTTAAGGGAGTACGCTGTTCAGGTTGATGTTATTAGAATGCTTCAAAATAGCATAAAAAAATTAAGATAGAACACTTTTTAACATGTTTTTATGTTTAATTAAGAAATCCATGTCAAAATTGTATTTTATCATACAATCAGAAAAGGGAGGTAATTCTTCCTATTTTCAATAGAAAATAGTTATCCAAGGTACCAGGATTATAATTTAGTACGCAAGACGCGCGTTTCGTCTTCATAAAACTCATCAGTGACGCTTAAATCAAAATGTATATAAAGCCAAACAAGTACAACGTTGAAGAGCCTTGAGGATCTATAATTCCAAAAAGTGGTGCCGAATACAGCTAAGGTAATCTATACCTGGGATAAGAAAATCCTTTTACCTTTAAATAGAAAACGCTTAGTATAAATTCATACGAAAAGATATGATATGACCATAAAGGCATACTGCCATATTACTAAAAATCGGGTTGACCAGTTTTTAATGATTGCTAGCTATTGTGATTTTATAATATCTATAATTCCCTTTAACATCTTTGTATCTCTGATTTGTGAAGTGAGAACACTTGGTAATTTTCTTTTCCTTTGTTTGAACGATCTAGTGTCCAAATGAAAAAGCCAAAGTCGTATTTTTCGTCTAAACCACACGGTATTTAAAAAACTCGTGATGGAAAATACAATTCCTCGATTGCTGATATGGTTGACGTTATCAAATTATTGTCTTTCACTCGCAATTTTATCAGCGAGATCCATTTTGGCGATTCAGATCGAACACTCTTGTCACTTACAATAACTTTCACTCGTATTTAATAGTTTCGCGTAAGACTAACGGTTCTGCTGAACAATCTATTTTTATTTCTAAGTATCTATAAGTAAACATTTCATTGGTATGATGAAACTAAATAATATAATTGAATATTAATAAGATTCATTTAGAACAATTTCAAGTCAGATTAGTAGTTTTCTTTTTTTTTTCCTTTTAAATAACGGTCATCTTTTTAATTAGATTCTGCTTTATACGAGTAGAAAAATAAATCTGCCAGTGTGCACAATTAGTTCCCATTAGAATACCGTATGAATCCTTTAAACTCAACAAATATATTGACGATCAATAAATCTTGAGTTTTCTATGTTGTGTTATGTGTAAGATTGTTTGTCTTTTTCAATTTTAGCTCACCTGGCCCGAAGGGCCAAGTGAGCTTTTCCTATCACTTTGCGTCCGGCGTCCGTCGTCGTTAACTTTTACAAAAATCTTCTCCTCTGAAACTACTGGGCCAAATTAAACCAAACCTGGCCAGCAATCTAACTACGCTGTTACATTTATTGAAAATATTTTGATACTATTAGTGTTGGAAGAGTTTCTTGTGAAAATATGCCTTCGTTCGTTATGACATTACTCATTCAGGTTCCTGTTAGATAACATACTTAATGGTTAAATTTTAATTGAATTTGCAGAGGAAAGATGCAGCAAACATATGTAAACATGAAAAAGATGTCCGAAGATCTTAAAGCGAGAATATACCAATTGAATGGATGCTATAACAATTTTTTCACTAAAGTCCTTGCAGAACACATAGGTTTTCTAAATAAAACAATAGATAATATCCTAGCAATGGGAAATGAACTTGCTGCTGATGCAGAGGTGCTTCAGATATATATATAAAGAAAAATAGTAAGTGACCGAAGGAAAAACATGTCTGACACTTTTAACCTTAAACGTAAATTGGCCCTTTATTTGTTTGTAAACTGGAGTAATACTCTGTCTGCTGTTGAATGTACCCGCGTGCAAATAGTAAAACTCTATACCAAACTGGTTCTCAGACAACCAACCTTTATAATAGAATAAGGTATTTTATCTATAAAAACTCAATTGAATTGACCTTTAATAAGGTAATGACCTGTATTAACTTGGAGGGGATGAGCAAACGTTTTTATTGTTATTTAGATTTTTTATTCAGAACGCAATATATGTTATGATAGCAAAAACGGGTGGTGAATAAGAAAACGAATCAAACTAATTTATTTGAAATTTCAGTTCTGAGCTTTTGGAAAGACGTCTTTGGTTTTGAAGTTGAAAAACATTTCTTTGGGTCTCAACATGGGAAAGGACCATGTGACGGTGAATCAGGTGGCGTAGTTAAAAGGAGTGCAACAGTTGCTGTAGCTGCAAGAGGATGCATCATTTCTAATGCACTAAATTTCTATCTTTATGCTAAGAAACCAAAGGAAAATGATGTAGAAATTTATGAAAGGTTTCTCAACAAACGTACAAAATTGATATGAACGATTGATATAAATAAAAAAAGCATATAAGATGGGCTAAAGATACCAGAGGGACATTCAAACTCATGAATCGAAAATAAACTGACAACGCCTTCGATTAAAAAGTAAACTAAAAAAGACAAACATTAGTACACAAAGCACAACCTAGAAAAATAAAGACGAAGCGGCACGAACCCCACCAAAACTGAGGGTCATCTCACGTGCTACAATGGGGTTAGCAGATTCGGCTCATTATGTGGCGAACGTCGTGTTGCTTAAACTTAGTACACACCTGTTAATAATTCTAATTTGGTAAGTAATTGTGCAGGGAAATGAATTGTAGTAACGATGTAAGGTACTTATCCACTATCGTCTGTAAAACGTTGTCCTTAACGTTTAACCAATTCATAATGGTGTCCGGACAATTTACGAAAGGATGATGTTAATTGGAGTGTTGCTACTTTAATATAAATGGCAATATAAAAAGAAGATGTGGTATGATTGCCAATGAGACAACTATTCACAAAAGACCAAAATGACATAAACATTAACAACTATAGGTCACCGTACGGCCTTCAACAATGAGCAAAGCCCATACCGCATAGTCAGCTATAAAAGGCCCCGATAAGACAATGTAAAACAATTCAAACGAGAAAACTAACGGCCTTGTTTTTGTAAAAAATGAACGAAAAACAAATATGTAACACATAAACAAACGACAACCACTGAATTACAGGCTCCTGACTTGAGACAGGCACATACATACATAACGTGGCGGGGTGTCGGAAAATACACGAAGTACAAACATTACGCTATGGTAACGTTATGACCATAACGCTTTACTATGTGACGTTATATTATATTCGTTAGCTATCACAACGATTAAACGATTAGAAAACACAACGCATGATTTATTTAGATTATTCAACACGGGGTTAAACATGTTTGCGGGATCCCAACCCTCCCCCTAACCTGGGACAGTGGTATAACAGTACAACATAAAAACGAACTATAAAAATCAGTTGACAGATAGACAAAAAATAGTTCACACTTTGGAAACTGAAATCATCTCTTTATTCCTAAGTTTAGTTTTCAAACCACCCTCATTGTTAATTTCTAGATGGGAGTCAATATTAGGTCCAGATGGGAGTCAATATGAGGCACACTCCGAAACGACATAAAAAGATCAATGTAAGATAAAAAAAAACTTAATTCCAATAGTTTGGAAAAGAGGGGTGGGGGTAAAATTGCTGCAAGTTTTGTTTATCCAAAATTGTCTGTCTGTCTGTCCATGCTTCTCAAATACACATAGCCATGCAAACTAGAATCACAGTGTTTGATGGTGCTTTATAGATGGATGTAAACAAATATGTTCCCACGTAAACATGTACAAAAATTAGACAAAACGCCAAAAACATATCAGCGCGACACTCGCAAAAGGTGAAATCGCTCCTGTTATATATATGTGTAGGTATATTAAGCCCAACAAATAGAGTGTTTAAAATTGTCCTACTTTGTAATTGTTGATTTGATAATATTTTAGGTTTAAATACAAATTGTTAGCTTTACTACAATGTAATATAAATTCTGCTTTATAGGGAGCGAGAAATCTGAACCCAATACCATACCGAGCAGAATACTTTGGACATAAACTGTATTGCGATCAGAACGAGAAACAAGTTATGTTTGGTCTTACTCATGTGGCTGCAATTGATGGATACAGTGGGAAAGTGCTAACTTGGGCATCGATGCCAGATGCTCAATACCCATGCGTTTTGTGATTTGTTTACTATAGGTGACAATCGGTAAAACTCGGCTTCAAAACACGGGATTTGATGAGCAGCCATATTTGTTAAATCATATCAAACAGAGAGAATAAAAATGACGATTATATGATATATTTGCAAAAATAATGATAAAAACGTGCGCAGGGGACTAAGTTTATGATGTATAAATGCAGTGGTTCAAGAATTGGACAAACATTATTTTCACCACTCACTCGTTTCATATGACTTTAACTTATAACTATTACAGTAAAGAAATTAAAAGATTTAAAACAATGTGTGAACACAGCAGCAAAGCCTGGACGGTCATTTACCTGTATTGAGAAGACAGATATGAAGGTAACTCTTGAAAAAGTTTTGAAAATATCTACACTTTGTTAGAATTAAATCTGCAGTCAGTCACTGTACTCAATATTATCGATCTTCCCGGTCTTGCGATCAGCAAATCACTGCATCATTTCTTTGCTCAACACATACAGTTGAAACTCTTGAGAGAACCAATATTTTCAGTAGTGAAACTAGTATGCATTCTTAAATTCATTGTAAATATGGTTTACAAGTCTCTTAATCTACAGCCCCAGACGGAACTCTTTGATCATGGTTTTTTTATTCATTAGTATGCCCAATAATAAAGGGAGCCATAAGTAATACCCATGTCCGTTTGACCAGTCGGTTTTTGCTGATCATCTAAAAAATGGTGTCTGCATTCTCATTTTAGTTTGCCTCAACCTAATATTATTACAATATGCATACTACCAAAAAACAAAGATCATGGTCGAGATTGATTGATCCGTATCTGCAAAATGTACCGTTATAGGAGCCCCTCGTTGAAGTATCCTAGTCAAATAAAGTGTTACCTCAGTAATATTCCTTCTATTTCCACTTGCAAATAACAGTAGATGTTTTGATCAATAATTTGTTTTTATACCAATCAAGATTAATTAGATTTTCACTAAAATTTACCTGTATTTCTTTCAAAGCATAACATATTTGATATATTGTTTTGTTATAATATCTTGTTTATTTGTAATATTTTTCTTATTTATCAAAGAAATACTTTAAAATAAAGAAAAATTATGATAAATATATTGGAGTTTTTTCTATGTAACAACATACTGGGTTGAACAGAACAATCACCTTTGGAACCACTACCAACATGGACCTAGGACAACAATTCATCATCTAGAGGGATGGCACAGCAAGGTGAAGAAACATGTCATGCATGCACATCCAAACATCTTTGAACTAATTAAACATCTGAAACATGGGGAAGCCTTCAACGCCCTACCATGATTCAGTATACAGCCGGTAGGAAGAGAGTGGCCCCAAAACAGAAGTATGTAGAAATCAACAACATATTAGACGAACTTGAGGTCAGACACTGCAACCAGGAAGTCACAACAGTAGAGTTTGGTGATGCAGCCTCCCACCTTCTACAAGTAGAACAGATAAATCACCTTTAATAGACTTGTATACAGTGATTGTCTAATGTTTATGCTACAATGTGTGATTTGATTAATTGATTGTTGGTTGCTTAACGTCCAGTGGCAAATATTTCATGCATATTCAGGACGAGAACAAGTTCACAATAAATACAATAGGTAGGTTTATACGATAGAGGCCATCCGGGATGATGGTCGGGGAAATTTGGACTACCACTGGAAAATGAGGGTATTTTGGATAGGGACAGAAATTTTGTCTTGCAACAGGCCACCTACGTACCCCTCAAAAGAGTTGTTGCAAGGGTTTTTAACGTGCAAAGAGCGTGGCACTCTCTTTACACGAGACATCGGATTTAACGTCCCCCTTCTGACCGGACGTGACTGCGAACTTGATACATCCCGCACAGCCAAACGGACGCCCCACTTCAGCAAGCGTTTTACTGCCGGTCTGGAGAAAACCAAGTGACCATATTTCTATACCCCAGTCACCCTTGGGGTATGTGTGATTTAATGTCTGGCTGTTGTATTATTTGTGTTACATTAGGCTTGTTTGAATCCAAAGTTGAATTTGTGTTATAAAAGTAATAAAATAATTTATTTACTTATATTTGTTTTAATTTCTTTATGAATTATTTTGTTAAATTAACGGAATTCATACAGATGCAAAAACAACTTATTACCTTTTTATGCCCACCTACGATAGTAGAGGGGCATTATGTTTTCTGGTCTGTGCGTCCGTTCGTCCGTCTGTCTGTCTGTCTGTCTGTGTCCCGCTTCAGGTTAAAGTTTTTGATGATTGATTGATTGATTGTTGGTTGCTTTACGCCGCATTAGCACAAAAAGGCTATATCGCGGCGAGAGCTAATTCGAAATTTGTTACAATTTAAAGCATATTTTTAAAATATGACAAAAAGTCCTTCAATATACTAAAATTCTTGACTAAAGCAAATTGATTATATACAAATAAAAATCAACAGTAAAATAACGTGATAAAAATTAAAAACGATTTAAATATAACATTTTTATATTCTATAATAAATTCCAATTTCTTTTAAAAACATTATTGAATAAATCATACATATTATTGACATTGAAATGCTTCTTACGAATGTCAGCAAAGTCAATACAATTAATTAAAACATGTTTAATAGTATACTTGCAGTTGCAAGGAACACATTGTGGTTCATCTTCATTTTTTAAAAGATACTCGTGTGTTACTCTAGTATGACCAATACGACATCTAGTAATAACACACTGATCTTTTCTGCACATAATATTATTAAAAGGTTTGCCTAAATTAGGTTTAATTTCATGCAATTTATTATCATCTTTTTTACTCCATTTATTTTTCAATATATTAAAAACATATTCTCTAATATTAGATTTAAAATCAGTATATGGTATATCACAGTTAGATAGAGGGTCACCCAGGGCATTCTTTGCCTCAAGGTCTACAGCCGTGTTTCCAAGGATTCCAACATGACTCGGAACCCATAGAAATATTATTTCTTTCAGGAGAATTTTTAAATTCCTCATTACATACAAAATTTTGAGAATTGTTGGGTTTTTAATTTTAGTATTTCGTATAGCTTGTAAGCATGAAAGTGAATCCGAACATATAATTTTATTTTAATTTTATAATATTATTGATGAAGTTGAAGTCCAATCAACTTGAAACTTAGTACACATGTTCCTTATGATATGATCGTTCTAGTTTTAAAGCCAAATTAAACTTTTCACCCCAATTTCACGGTCCACTGAACATAGACAATGAAAGTACATGTTTCAGGTTAAAGTTTTTGGTCAAGGTAGTTTTTGATGAAGTTGAAGTCCAATCAACTTGAAACTTAGTACACATTTTCCCTATGATATTATCTTTCTAATTTTAATGCCTAATTATATTTTTTATCCAATTTCACGGTCCATTGAACATGGAAAATGATAGTGCGAGTGGGGCATTCGTGTACTTTGGACACATTCTTGTTTTATAGTAAAAAAAAACACTGGCCCAATAAACGGGAACAGGTCATTTGAGCGAAAAAATTAAAACTACTAGGGGAAATTTGAGCGCCGACATTAGAGCCCATTTAAGAGCCGGATTAATCCGCTCACCTGTATTTTCGATAGCCCGTTTTAGCAAAAATTTATATAGGATACACTTTTTTGTACGGCCGAGCCACTCGAACAACCATCAAAAACACCATCTCCTTCTGTCAAATCAACTAATACTACTACTTGTACAGCTGGCTTGGCATCATATCTCCCTCTTGATGTAGATGAAGTTAATGAGTATGAAGCTTTTTCACCAGAAATTGGCTCTCCTACAAGGCAGGTCCTTGAAAGAGAGGTTGTAGCTATGGCAAAAGATGAGGAAGTGATGGAAAGCATCTTGCCACAGTTGTTAGGGCAAGATCCCCCTGGTAATTGTAGCAACCTGAATGTCAGACATGCCATTTCAACTACCAAACCAAAAACAGATGATGATTCTAGCCACAAATCATGTATTCAGGCCCTGTTTAACTTGAATAAAAGCAAACAAATTATTTTGCAAGAGTTGGGGCATTTGAACAAATCAGTTACCACCTTTTCGTCGGACATTTCATTTTTTAGAGGGCAATTTAGACAACAGGAAAGGATAATTAATAGGCAGCAGAGGTTATAATCCTGGTACCTTTGATAACTATCACTGGACCGTCTCAACACAACTTATTACTTGAATAACAGAATAACAAGACCTAACGCCCGACCTACTCCATACATTAGACCCACTGTTAAGAGGACACAAAATGAAACAGATGAAGTCCGTAGTTGTTAAAGACAGTTTATATTAGGTTCAATAAAGTTGTAATTTTATATTTTAGTAGAAATTTTACTAATCACAGAATCGTCTATGTCACTGCGAAGATCCCAGATAGATTCACCGCCCCAACTGTCTGATTTAACTGTTTCTGTTTTATTTGATTTCTTTTTTTCATTTTTTTTGTGTGATGATAGTGAGCTCTGTCGGAAAGATTGAGTTGACTGAGTACTGGTTTTGAAAGATTTTGGTTTTCTTGGAATTTATATTTTATTGTTAGGTTCTGTTTCAACAGGCAGCATTGTAAATGTGTTCGCATCAATTGGCCAAGTCATTCGAGTTTGTGTATTCTCGTGACTGAATGAGCGGACATCTTTGCTGGCGTATGATGGTCTGTTTGAAACGTGAAGATCATTCGAAACAGATGCTATCTGTTATGCTTCTGGGTAACTGATGTTTCTTTCTGTTTTAATTTTAATAATATTTTTTTTCTTTTAGGTAAACAGGGTAGTCCCTGGACGATGAAAAATGGGATTCACCACAGTTTACGCATTTAGAAGAATCAGAGTTACAGTTTGTTCCCTCGTGTCCTTCATCAGAACACTTGAAGAATCTCTGCTTACCACGACATTGTTTGGTTCCATGACCAAACTTTTGACAAGTAAAGCATCGAATTGGGTAAGGGATAAACATGTCAAATCTGATTCCGAAGCAACTTACAAGATTTTTTTAACAAGATTTAGAATTGGAGCTCACAAACTTGAAATAGAAAAAGGTCGTTATTTTAATATTAAACTAGAAAATAGAATATGCAAACTCTGTAATGAGGAAATAGAAGATGAGATGCATTTTCTTTTAACATGTAAAACTCTGGATAATGTTAGAAATCCCTTTGTAAGCAAAATATATAGTACAAATAAAAATATTTCAAAACTTGATAACAAATCTCTTTTTATTTGGCTAATGGGAAATGAAGATAAAAAGATTTTGATAATTATTAGAGGTTTTAAATATATACAGAAATACAATATTAAATTAGATTTCTCTATATAAAATTATGTATGATCAAATATGCATTAAATTTTACATAAATTATTTCTTTTACATTTGATAAATTATTAGTATACTATGAGGTGTGCTGTCCGATAAAGGGACCAGAGTAACAGACTATTGGTCATATTGTATTATATATGTTTATTATTACAAATTGCCTACTTCATTTGCTTTAATATTATATCAATCAACTAAATCAAAATCAATCATATTATGTACTTTGTTTAACCTATTTTTAATTTACTTTACATTATGTTTGAAAATTATATTGTAATTATTCTACTCATTTTGGGCGCCGTGATTGGCAAATAAAATATTTGTTTGTTTGTTTGTTTGTTATTAAATGGTGATGTTGTGCACTTTTTGACTTGTTATATATTATATTTTGTTGTGTACAGAATCATATTACATGATCCATCGCCCTGTAAGATTAATCGTTGACCATTTATTCAGTCATTTTATATTTTTACCTTGTTGGTAGTCTGCATCAAGTGTGTTCACCCGATCCGATTTTCTTACTGCATATTCCATCATGCATTTGCAATTTTATTTTAAGAAATTAAGATATTCTACTATCTAAACAGAACATCACATTTCATATTTAGAAACCTACATTGATCAAGGAATTATTTCGAAAGGATTAGTTTTAAAAGCCTTCCCACTAACAACAGGAGAAAAGTCAAACAGATTTTACCACAGGTGGAATAACGTTATATACCACAGTTCTTTATAAAGTCTTATGGATCTTTTACGCCAAGAAGCAAATTATCAAGTAAATTGTATATATAAACTACGTGATAATTTGCACTGCCGATCTCGTGAACAATTGTCTGATCCTGAAATTCATGAAGTTCAAGTACGTCTTAGTACGGCAGGTACATATAGAACTATAACCAAAACGAATAATAGATTCCATGAACAAAGTAAGGGATAAAAGTTTGCAAAAGTAAATGAAACTCATGTCTAATATTAAAATACAGAATAAACACTTGAAAGGTTGAAAGTAAAATGTCCTCAATACATCTACATAAAAAATAAGGATCAAATCCAGACCCTCACACATGGCTGTTTAACCAAAAAGCCACTTTTAATTTTTTTTCAGCTTTTTCCTCATCTGCGAAAACACCTGACCTCAATGTATTTGCCGATCACCCTGAAATTAAGATCTAAATTTTAAGGTGAGGTCAAGTGATTATTATCTCAGAAGTTGTTAAACTTATACTTAATTTTAGATTTTAACGCGTCTTCTGATTGCCTGACGTCGTTTTGTTTCTCATACCATTGACACAATTTTTATACCCTCGTTTTCTTTGGCAGTCAAAATTTCCCCGACCATTATCCCGGATGGCCTCTTAAACAAAACGTGAAATTTTTCTCGACTTTAACATGCATGAAATATTTACCACTGGACGTTAAGGAACCAACATTCACTCAATCATCTTAAAGTAGCACAATACAAAGATTTTATAACTCCAACTCCCAAGTTTTAAAATCCTGTAACTTTCTTAATAATGATTGAAAACTCACATGTATAAAAGTGGTAGTTTTGGATAGCTAACAGATTACTCTTTCAAATTAATGCAATGTTAGTATTATGCAACAACTATGTAACCAATTATAATATTAACTGTGTCTAAAATATTTTTCACCAAATTTCTACTTTCAAATGAAATTAGCTTCTGCATAGGTATCCCTAGAGGGTTGATTTTATTATATGTTGTTTCTATGGCCATTATCTACAAATGGGTGTCTCAGGTTTCAGATAGAATGTATAGAACACATTTTACACCTTATTAAACATTGTCTTCTTTTATGTGGTTTAGATGTTTTGATTAAGATTTCGTTAAAAATTTCTGTATAGTTAAAGAGATGATAGAGCTAAACTCATTCGAGTGAACTTACCCAGATTTTGCCGCTAATTACACAATAATGGATTACATAATGATTGCATAATAAAAATATTTCATTCATTTAAAAGATTAATCTTTTATCTATCTACATATACCTCTTTTATTATTTTCTATGCATTCATAAGAAAGTTACAGCATTTCAAAGGTTAGTGATTGGAAGTAAAACAATATTTGTATTGTGCTACCTTAAGTGGCAAACTCAAACTTTCTAGTGCAACTTTTCTAGATATAATTTTTAGTATTCGGCAATTGCTCTGACATCGAAGACGCTCAAACCCAGTATAATATTTCAGTTTTTTTAACCCCTCATCGCTGATTAGATATTTTCTAAAGAACTCTCGCGAAATTGAATTTTCTTGCTTCCTATGCTTGCTCTTTTGATCATCATCTTCTTTTCGATTGATTGATTGTTGGTTGCTTAACGTCCAGTGGCAAATATTTCATGCATATTCAGGACGAGAACAAATTCACAATAAATACAATAGGTAGGTCTTGTCACAATAGAGGCCATCTGGGATGATGGTCGGGGAAATTTGGACTACCACTGGAAAATGAGGGTTTATTGGATAGGGACAGAAATTTTGCCTTGCACCAGGCCACCTACGGACCCCTCAAAGAGTTGTTGCAAGGGTTCTTAACGTGCAAAGAGCGTGACACTCTCTCTACACGAGACATCGGATTTAACGTCCCCATTCTGACCGGACGTGACTGCGAACTTGATACATCCCGCACAGCCAAATGGACGCGCCACTTCAGCAAGCGTTTTACTGCCGGTCGGGAGAAGACCAAGTGACCATATTTCTATTCCCCAGTCACCCTAGGGGTCCTTCTTTTCGAACAAACAGACAAATTCACAAGTCCAGGTCTTGGGTTTTTAATGCTTCTGCCTGTTCTAGTAGGCAGCAGTAAATCTTTAACTTTATGGTCTAAATCTTAAAATCCTATCTTGAAGATTCTGTGAAATTCACCACTCTGTGGGCGAGCATATGCTTAAGAAAATTAAATATCTCCAAGTTATATCTATGGCATTTTCTCTTACAGTATGAACTGAGTCATAATGAAATTAAAGATATCAGTTCATCAAAATAACAAATAAATGTCATTAGAGCACTAAAGAGTTCTGCCTAAATATGTTTGTAAACCTGATGTAAAATATAAAGTGATTAATTTTGTATTTGTTCAACGATACATAATCTCTACTGATACATAGTTTCTTACTTATTACATTATTGTGCACTAATATTATATTTTTTGAGTTTAAACACATTTCTTATATTTAGTATAACATCTTACAGGTGTTTGTTTGGCAAAAATGTTGAGATTTACTTTTAAAGACAAATGTTTTGCAAATAAAATCCATTTTCAAAAATATGGCTTTTACATTTTAAAAATAAAAAAAACTAGGAACTACCCAGTTGTAGTCTTTTTATTACATTTATACATATTTAAAAAAAGGTTTCAGGGGCTTATTACTTTTTTTTCATTGTTGTATTTGTTAATAGATGAGATTTAAATATTGGTAAAACTTATGTTACCTGTCTAGAAAGTCCTATATTTAAACATATATACCTTTTATCTTAATTGCTGCTTCCGTTTTTTGTCTTTTATTCTTTTTGCTCTATTTCGTGCCATGTTGTATGACGTCTGAAATGAAACCAATGAAATTGTCAAAATTATTTCGAAACAATGAAAAACAACTTTTGAGAAACAACAAGTGAAACTGTGAGTAGCTCACAGTTGATAACCCTGTCAGACCCAAATACTTGACAGTAAACATGAAGTTGTTGAGTGATGAATCTAAAAAAGCACGACATGTTAAAACAGACTTATATAATCCTTGAAACAAAATTTCAAATACTTGTAATGTAGTTCCCGAGATAAATTTGTCAAAAATTTTCAACTTGGATGTCATGTGTAAAATGATGATGGAAGTCGGGTATAAATATTGACAAAACAAAATTTAGTAAATTAACAAATGAAGTTGAACTACCCAAACTCGAATCTTGAAAATGCATAAATTTGATTGAATAAATTACAAAGCCATACTTTCATACCTAGCTACAATATCTCTTGCGTGAAATAAATATCTTCACTCGACACTGGAGAAGATTGCGCTACTTACAAACCCTAAAAGAAAAAAAAAACTTTATTTTAACAAAAATGAATACATCATTATGCAATATACATTATACTGGTATACAAATAACATAATATATAACAATATTCAAAATCACCAGAATGTCTCCTCTGAAAAATCATAGAATATGAAAAATAATAAGTGTCTTTTTAAATTGTCCTTTTAACAGTGTTCACATTCTTCTGTGGGAAGTTCTGATGTCCCAGCACCATCAGAAACTGAGGTTTTCTCATTTTCATCAGGTTTTTTATCCTGAGAAGATTCTTGGGAAGTAAATGAGTCCTCGAATTCATCAGTTTCATATTCAGCCAATTTCCTTTTCAGATTATAGTTCTCTTTTAAAGTGTCAGATAATTTTTTTCTCGGTCACTGTCTAGTTTTTCATTTTTCTTAATACTTGTCTGCAGCACCTCTGCATCAGCAGCAAGCTTATTTCCCATTGCTAGTATTTCATCTATGGTTTTATTTAAAAAACCTCTGTGTTCTACAGGAACTTTATTGGCGAATTTGGAATAGCAACCATTTAATTGATATGCTCTCGCTTTCAGATCTTCTGACATTTTCTTCATGTTTATATAGGTTTGTTGCATCTTTCCTCTGAAAATTCAATTAAAATTTAACTATTAAGTATGTTATCTTACAGTAACCTGAATGAATCAATTAAATATGTGAGTTACTGCTCCCTACAATGATACCACTGTCAATAGTATACCATTAACAGGAAGATATTAAGTGATGCAACTGATAATTTATCAAACAATTTAACTCACTCATTTGAACCCTAGATAAATTGTCTTTGCCTGCTCCTGTAAAAAATAATTCTTTTTCACCTGTGCAAACCCAGGAAGATCAGCAAACAGACAGAGAGGACAATTTCAATGCAATATAACAGCTTCCACTTTGAGAATGAAGTATATTTTTTACAGGCAATATACTATGATACAAAGTAATACTATAGAGATACTAGAGTATATATGCATACTAGTGCAATTTTTTTTAAAGAATTCAAATATGTTCCAACAGCAATTAAATATGAGAGTGAAATCTTGCATATTTCCAACACAAAACAAAAAGTGAAAGATAACTTTCAATTATCAATCTTTCTTGAATTAATTTGAATGTTGATAGAAACCTATCTTGTAGCGGTAATTTTTTTCATGAAGTAGGCCTGGCATAGTACATAGAATACTATTTATGATTAGAATTTAAAAAAAAAAACATTATTTGATATTACTGCAATATTAAAGGCAGATGTTTTTGAAAATAAAACAAAATTTCAATATATTTTCCATCTATATCTCTGGATAAGATGATGCTGTCAATCATGAGTGAATAGTTATAAATGGTAGTAGTGTATAGATATGATGTAAAATAGCATGGTTAATTTATCCAATCAAACACGTCCTTAATTTAGATATTGACTCGCCCAATTATTTCTGTATCTGAAATTTTTAATTGTAAGGAGACGTTTAATAATGGAAATTAGAAAAATCATTAGAGATCGAACTAAAAATGTTGCATTGTATTAAATTTTGCAGTATGTGACTTAACAATAGAATGTGGGAGAGTGCAAAACTAAAGATGTGAATGAGTGTTATCCGGCACCACCACGAGGAGGGTCTACAAATAAAGCATATAAATAAGCACTAGCTCACACCATTCTTTACGTGCAGACTTAACCATGCAATTTGAAACCTGGCCTTTGCAAAAGCAATTTAATTAAATGAATAAATGTTTCAATTTTTTAACCATGCATAAAGGTGTGAGTATGATAATTGTGTACGATCATATTTTATGTTGAATTCATCATCAAAATCTTTTTAAGCCAAGTTTCAGATTAAGCAAAAGTTGAGGTTGCTTATTTCTAAATTTCATTGTTGTACTAGATTGACAAAATGTTCATCAAGTGTTAAAGCATTGCACAACAAATTTACAAGCCTCAAATTTTACTTGGTGCCATGTAATGTGACAAACAGTGACATACAACATACATACATAAAGCCTTTGTAGATAGTAAATTTACATACCTTTTAGTGCAATCTTCACGACACTTTCTTCAATGTTGGACTCGAAACTAAGAACGTTTGCAAGCACGTTTTCATCACAAACTAAGCGCATTTGTCAAGCACTTTTGTCAACAGGAATCAAACTAACCATGTTTGAAAGCACGTGTCGAAAAAAAATAAGATAAAATTTAATTGAATCAGTTTCATTGTCCCATACAGGATTATATATGGTTTAGAGGTGGGGATCTCGACCGGTTACAAGAAAATAGCAAATTCTCAAATTGAACAGGGTGGGGGTGACCCCCAGGCACTTTCCTTTTATTTGATTTGATTTGTTTTATTGTCCCATACAAGAATTTATATGGTTTAGGGGTGGGGATCTGGACCGTTTACAAGTTCTCAAATTGAAGGGGGTGGGGGTGATCCCCAGGCACTTTCCTTTTATTTCATTTGATTTGTTTTATTGTCCCATACAAGAGTTTATATGGTTTAGGGGTGGGGATCTGGACCGTTTACAAGTTCTCAAATTGAAGGGGGTGGGGGTGACCCCTCCAGGAACTTCCCTTTTATTTCATTTGATTAGTTTTATTGTCCCATATAAGAATATATATGGGTTAGAGGTGTGGATCTGGACCGTTTACAAGTTCTCAAACAAGAGGGGGTGGGGGTGACCCCCATGGACTTCCCTTTTATTTCATTTGACTAGTTTTATTGTCCCATATAAGAATATATATGGTTTATGGGTGGGGATCTGGATCGTTTAGAAGATCTCAAATTAAAGGGGGTGGGGGTGACCCCCAGGGACTTTCCTATTATTTCATTTGATTAGTTTTATTGTCCCATACAAGAATAGACATGGTTTAGGGGTGGGGATGTTGACCGTTTACAAGTTTTCAAACAAAAGGGGGTGGGGTGAGCCCCTAGGGACATCACTTTTATTTCATTTCATTTGTTTTATTGTCCCCTACAAGAATATATATGGTTTAGGGGTGGGGATCTGGACCGTTTACAAGATAATAGCATATTCTCAAATTGAACGGGGTGGGGATGACCCCCGGGGACTTCCCTTTAATTGTATTTGATTTGTTTTATCGTCCCATTCAAGAATATATATGGTTTAGGGGTGGGGATCTGGATCGTTAACAAGATAAAAGCATATTCTCAAATGGGTGGGGTTGACCCCCGGGGACTCTCCTTTAATTTTATTTGATTTGTTTTATCGTCCCATTCAAGAATATATATGGTTTAGGGGTGGGAATCTGGACCGTTTACACATTCTCAAATTGAACAGGGTGGGGATGACCCCGGGGACTTCCCTTTAATTTTATTTGATTTGTTTTATCGTCCCATTCAAGAATATATATGGTTTATGGGTGGGGATCTGGACCGTTAACAAGATAAAAGCATATTCTCAAATGGGTGGGGTTGACCCCCGGGGACTTCCCTTTATTTTTATTTGATTTGTTTTATCGTCCCATTCAGGAATATATATGGTTTAGGGGTGGGGATCTGGACTGTTAACAAGATAAAAGCATATTCTAAAATTGAAGGGGGTGGGGATGACCCCCCCAGGGACTCCCCCTATATTTCATGTGATTTGTTTTATTGTCCTATAATCGTTTCTGAAGACTGCATGTATCTACCACTTACAGTTTTCAAGTTATATTCATTTGAAAATTTTAGAAAATAAAATCCCATAGGGTTCTATAGTAAACCCCTCCCTCCATTCTACCTCCCAAAATACCCCTTAATAGACCCCAATGCACAAACGAAATGATTGATGGCTCACCTAGACATGCTAGTCTAACATATTGTAAAATCCTAAGTAAATCTGACAAGCCGTTTAGGAGAACCGCTGCGGACAAGTTCATTTTTAAAGTGGCGGAAGAAGAATAATAAAAATAATAAGAACTGAGCAAAAAGACTTTGTTTGGGAGACTTAATAAAAAGGCAGGACAGAGA
Organism: Mytilus galloprovincialis; assembly: GCF_965363235.1. NCBI lineage: Eukaryota > Metazoa > Mollusca > Bivalvia > Mytilida > Mytilidae > Mytilus > Mytilus galloprovincialis. Next base: position 28,344,696 of record NC_134848.1, on the reverse strand, counting down.
TTACAGCTAAAAAAAATGCAGGACAAAATTTTTCATCCTGGGCCAGTCTCCTTTACCTGCTATCTTCGATGAGGGTTTATTGTTAGATGATCAACGACTTACTACTTAAGATGACAGAAACCAATCCATGCCGTACAGATAGACGTAGTAGTGGCGTACCCGCGTTAACATTCACTCCAAAACTATTGTATCATAGGGAGTGTTATGCCGATTAACGTCCGAGGGCTGTATCCTAGGCGTTGGGTGATACGACCTTCATTTCACTGCCTAAATTTAAAAGATTTAAAAAACAAAACCTAACTACCATTAAATTTATTGACTCTTAACATTTAACTATATATATTTGTTTTCCCTTACTTTACATTGATTGATTGTTGGTTGCTTAACGTCCAGTAGCAAATATTTCATGCATATTCAGGACGAGAACAAGTTCACAATAAATACAATAGGTAGGTCTTTTCATAACAGAGGCCATAAGGGATGTTAGTTGGGGAAATTTCGACTGCCACTGGAAAATGAGGGTATATTGGTTAGGGACAGAAATTTTGCCTTACAACAGGCCACCTACGGGCCCTCAAAGAGTTGTTGTAAGGGTTCTTAACGTGCAAATAGCTTGGCACCCTCTTTACACGAGACATCGGATTTAACGTCCCCATTCTGACCGGACGTGACTGCGAACTTAATACATCCCGCACAGCCAAACGGACGCCCCACTTCGGCAAGCGTTTTACTGCCGGTCGGGAGAAGACCAAGTGACCATATTTCTATTCCCCAGTCACCCTTACTTTACAGCTACATCATGTAGATTCAGGGTAGTTTTATCAACTCATATCAACAAATTCAACAATTTCAGACGCTGAAGATGCTTACAGTTGTGATTTTGAAGACATCAGGGAGGTCAGTAATGACTCCGGATTCCTGAAACCTGAGCACATTACCAGTTTGTTACGTGCAAGTGACGCCATTAAAAAAGTGTTACTCAAGTCTCTCCAAAGATTATATGTCGGACAATCAACATAACTTGTTAAACAATTCTTTCAGCAGAATTCTGAAATTAATAAGAAAACGTTGCTAAACTCATTAATACAAGAGGACAACTTATTAGACATCTACCACATATTTGATAGTAGTGATAACATTACGGCATGTCAGAGGAATGAGATGGTTCCAAAAAAAACTTTGATAAAGTATCTAGTTCAGACAAACTATGTCTTCTAGACACACTTTTTAAAAATATGTGCTGAAAATGGTATAAAACAACCACAAGAGAAATTCACAAGCCTTTCCATCAAATCAATGCATATTTTTCAGTAATTCAAATATAAAGAAGTAACTATCTTAATAAAATTTTCAATTTTGTACATGTTAGTTATGAAGAGCAATATTTTATTTTAATAAGTTTTACATGATTTTTTTTTGTCTCTTTAACAGCGATTCTTGGAGATTAAAAAGGAAGAACAGTTTTTGATGATAAAGAAAAAGTATTTCAAAATGAAGTCCAGGACCTTCCTGTTCAAGTGCTCTTATTAATGACAGTGTTGACCTTTTAATTGTTGAAGTTTTTTTTACAAAAGAAGCAATGATTGATGTGATGAGTGTAGTTAAGAAAAACAATTAAAACTCATTTCACAACGGTAATGCATGCTCTTTGGATTTGAATTGTGCTCGTCCTGTTTAGGATGGAACCACTTGCCATGTGTATTTTTATAAACTGTGCCAAAAGCAAAACATTGGTATTGAAAAAGAAATAAGTAAAGAGTAATCAAAGTTTTAAATAGTTATGGAAGGTACCAGGATTATAATTTAGTATGCCAGACGCGCGTTTTGTCTTTATAAGACTCATCATTGATGATACCTCCAGCAACTTTCCCTTCCAACAACATTTTTCGTATTGTTCCTCATAATGTTTGCATTGTTTTGCTTAATGGTTTAGTTAAGACAAGTGTTTGTATTTGATAGTTCAAAGCACAATGAATACTTGAAAGAGGCCTAAGACTTTTGAAGTTGGCAATGGTCCATTTTAAGGCCAACAACTGGTTGTCTAAGTATGCGTATGAGATCATGAGGTTCTTGGTTCACCAGAAATCCATTTTGTCTGAGAAAGAGGCCCACGAGGAGTTTTATGGATTGTTTGTGTAACAGGGTCTTATCTTGGATAAAGATATAAACAAACTCTGTTTAGGGTTCGGATGATTTATTACCAGTATAAGACAAATAAACTCTGAAATAGCAATATCACAATTATGAATACCAGTTCCATTATAAAACACAAGTATCTTAAATTACACATTATCACATATAGTAATGGTAAAATACTGTGCACTTTGATATTGTGTACTATACTACGAATATATCTAATAGACAATCAGTGAGCTGATGTCACATGTACTTTTACTTCTCATTGTGATACACTACACATACAACCCTTGATCGTAAATAATATACTATATAGTGTTTACTGGTTTACTATGTGTACGGTACAAAACTAAATTTAAAACTGCAAATATAACATTATGGTAATCGGAACATACGATATTCTTTGTTCTTTAGATACAATTACATTACAACAATCATTAAATTGTAAATACTATTTTTATAAAGACTAATTAAGCCAATATATTAAATATGCTTAAAACCGCATATTTAAAGGGAAATAATCCATAACGTTTTGTTTACAACATTACATAATTAAAAATAGATATACTCTTACCACTTGTGGAGTGAGTTTTTACTGGCAAGGACAAGGCACAATTCACAAATACATATCTCTATAATTACATCAATGGAGTCCTAAAACCAAAATGCAATCATAAACATTCGGACTAGTAAAATATTAAAATATGCAATATGACAAAATAACTTGGCTGTCCTGTTAAAAATGATATTTGTTTTAAAATACAACAATTTTGTTTGTTGTTTCTTATAAATGATTTGCTCTCATACAGTATTGTCTCTGCACTTGAAATTGAAAGGCTGCACATTGCGTGGGTACATTTAAGCTGCTTATCTAATTATTAGGTATGATTGTAATTAAATCTCATATGTTTTCACCAATACATACATACATACTTAAACTTTGCTTTTAAATTATCTGTCTGTTTTCAAAAACTACTTCGACCAAAAATATCTGTTTGGATGGTACTTTTTCCATGAAAATTAAAAACCGTAAAAGAAGCAGAATTTGCATACACGTATATAAAATTTCTTGCTTATTGTGTGGCATTTATTTTTTTTCTCTCTGGTTTTATGATTTGTGTTTAATTTTTACCTGAAACATGGCTTTTAATTCGAATCGTTGTCTTCCTTTAATCTGTTTGTCTTCCTTTGGTCTTTGGCGTCTTTTACAGAACTTTCGTCTGTATTATAATATCATGTATAAACAGGGTTGATTATACGTTTTAAAGAGATTAAATTTCGTTGATTACAAAATATCAAGCGTTTCATCGATATTGAGGGTTGTCAATAAAGCCGCTGACATGTTGGAAAAAATTAGGAATCTCCCAGTTACAATGACAATTGAACCATCCTAGAGACAGATTATACCTGATTCAAATTCAGATTTTGCAGCTTGTTACTGATAGGTTCATAATTATAAATTAACTGTTTAATATACCGCGAATTTTATAAATAATACCAAAGTTTTTCTACCGAAATTGTATTCAGCAAAACTTAGAATGTTTTGATCTCTATGCTCTTCAACTCTGTATTTTAATTGGACTTTTTGCCATTTTTTTTTAATCGAGTGTCACTGATGAGTCTTTTGTACACGAAACGCGTGCCTGGCGCAAATATAAATTTTCAATTCTGGTAATTATGATGAGTTAATTGACAATATAACCAAAATTCACAATCTATTAAAAGAAGAAGAGTTCACATCTACCATATCACACAATCATCAGAACTGCCAACCTACACACCAGAATCAACCAGAGTAGACCAGTACTGGGGACAGGTGTCAAAGATGACCAACAGAATTACTGTAACATCAAGGTTTCCTCTCCTATCTAAGATTGTATCAGCAGTGTGTACCATTCCAAATTCAAATGTTGACTGTGATCGTACCTTTTCAATGCTTAAGAAGATTCAAACTGATACCAGGTCATCCTTAGACAATTCAACAGTATGTGCTACTCATTCCAGCCAACAAAGGAACAGCTGAAGACAGCTAAGCAGGCTTGCTCCTCTTACAACAAAGACTGCATAAAACATACATGTGACATTTAGTAACTGATATTAAACTGTAGTGCGACATAATCAAATAGTTGCTTTGAACATTTTTTTAACTTGATGAACTTTATAAACTTTTGAACGCTTTTAACTGTGCATGTACTTTTAATAATCATTACATTGTACCTTTTGTGTTTGACTGTTTGACATAACAACTTTTGATATTGATCTATATAATATATTGTTGTTGTTTTTTTGTTATTAAATTATTAAAATTATCACTTTTTTAATTTCTTGACAATGTATCAGACAAACATAAAGTCATCTTTTCTCAGGCATAGATTACCTTGGCAAAACTTTTAGGAATTTTGGTCCTCAATACTCTTCAACTTCGTACTTTATTTGGCCTTTTTAACTTTTTTGGATTCGAGCGTCACTTATGGGTCTTTTGTAGACGAAACGCGCGTCTGGCGTATATACTAAATGTAGTCCTGGTATCTATGAGGAGTTTATTTACAATCACTGGGTCGATGCCACTGCTGGTGGAGATTTATTTCGCCGATGGTATCACAAGCCCAGGAGTCAGCACTTTTTGTGCTGACATGAGTTGTCATTGATATGGTTATATTTATAAATTAACTGTTTACAAATTTTAGAATTAGTTGAAATACTAAGGTTTTCTACCTCCGGCATAGATTACCTTAGCTGTATTTGGCAAAACTTTAAGGAGTTTCGGTCCTCAATGCTCTTCAAATTCGTTCTTTATTTGGCCTTTTTAACTTTTTTGGATTCGAGCGTCACTGATGAGTCTTTGGTAGACGAAACGCGCGTCTGGTTGGTGTTTATACTAAATTTAGTCCTGGTATCTATGATGAGTTTATTTGCTGGTGTTTATCTTAACAAAAAGAATACAACAATCAAACAATTTAAAAAAAGATGAGTTATAACAGCATCTTCAACTATCACCCCCCCCCCCCCCAAAAAAAAAAACTATGTCAGCCACTTTAAGGAGCAAAATCATCAGACGAAAAAATGCCGCGAAAAATTCTACCCTCAAAAATGGTGCCGCGAACAAAAACTCCATGGCCATTTTCAAAAGTTGGCAGGTATGGGAATGACATGATTGATGAGCCTCCAGACAAGGACTGAATCCATAAGTAAAATACGGAAAAGGTGATTTTTTTTTTTTTACAAAATTTACTTCTGAATAATATCTTATGATCATAAACAAGCTTCTGTCCAAGTTTGGTACAAATCAAGGATAGTTTATGAAAGTTATTGAAATTTTAAAAACTTTAACCACAGAGTGAATGTAATTTTTCCTCGCAGAAAAACTAAGTCTATTTATAAGTAAAATACGGAAAAAATGGAATTTTATTTTTACAAAATTTACTTCTGGATACTTTCTTATGATCCTAAACAAGCTTCTGTCCAAGTTTGGTAGAAATTCAGTATAGTTTAAGAAAGTTATTAAAATTTCAAAAACTTTAACCACAGAGTGAATATTTGTGGACGACGACGATACGTAGGATCGCTTAGTCTCGCTTTTTCGACTAAAGTCTAAGGCTCGACAAAAATGTGGACATAAATAAAATACATACATTATTCAGTTTTTCAATGTTTAATGATAAATAGTTCATTTCCCCGCAATTGCTATGAGCTAGACAACACTCCGACACTACTTTTATGAAGTCTTCCATACTGTCTTCTACTTCTTGTCTCCGTATAAGCATCCTTTATAAGGATCACCACCATGAGTTATGGCGTATGAAGGAAGCATTTGGAACCTGTATCGGTACAGATTACTGTAGACATGTACATATATTTTTAATCACAATCTGTAAATACAAACACTCCAATTGTTATAAAATATTTTTATAAATTTTGTATAAATTTTTGTCAATCACGCATACGCAACAACATGTATTCTTCAGTATTGAAGCCTTGTTTGACCTTAAAGAAGAAGAAGAAGAAGAAGAAGACGACAAATTTATTTTCCATTACTGTGTGCGGTAAAAAAAAAATTGTCACACCATGTCTCCTTACTTGCCGTCCTTTATGAATTCGTCAGATATTTTAGCACGATCAACAGTATATAAATATACATTCCCAAGGTGTATAAAATTGCAAGTAAGCAGCTATTTTTGTTGCATTCACTCTTAACTCAATAAAACATCAACATCATGAAGATTACCTTCTGTCGCATGTGTAAGAGAGGTTGCTTTTTGACAGCTTTACTATTTTATTGATCGTATTCGTAATTACTTACCAAAAGTAAAAACTTATATAAGGACTGTTTTGACTTAACCTAATTCTGTTCATTTTAAATTATAATTATTACCTTGTAACGGGTTCCACCTGGTTGGTGAGGGGCATGTCGAAGGAAATCGGATATTGATTCACTGGGAACCTTAATATAAATGCATTTCCCTATCATAAGAATACGCTTCTGGGAATATCAATTACATCATACCAGCTTTTTACTAAAGTCTGTATTTTTCAGACGTGTCTGCAACTCCTCCCACTCAAGGTCCTCCTGGATTGGCACTGAAATTAAGTCCTCCAGGTCCGCGTCTCCATAGTTGCCTGTGTTTTTATTGACAAGCCTTCTTAGCATTTCATTATTTTCATTAACTGTATTCTCTATTCTAATCAATGCCATCAAAACCTGATCACCAGAACCTATAATGATAAATGATTGAGTAAAATGTCTGAGGAAACATATGCCCTGGGCGGTAAAAGATCATCAGTCAAGAACGGTGAAAGTGATCCCAAACAAATTTTTCTTCATCTGCATTTGGTGGCAATAAAACTTTTACGTAGTTTAGCCACCAACAGCTGGAGGTCAGCTTAATCAAATTCAAAAGTTTCGTTTCATTTGGTTATTTATAGGCAAATTTAAGTACAAAAACAGAAACCATATTTTTGAGGTACTGACAAAGGTAAAAAAATCCCCCTCCCCCCGGAAAAAATAAAATCTGTTCTGCATTTTGTTCAAACACTTACTATGGGATCTTTAGTGTTATCCATTTCCAAGTCTGGCAAAATCCTGGGTTCTCGTCTTCTTACTGGTGACCTGGACCTCCTGCTAGCTGGTGACCTGGAATTCCCTCTTTCTAATGACCTTGACCTATTGCCTATTGGTGAAATTGACTGTACACTAGTGGATAAAGACAGACTGGAGGATGGCCTACTGGCTTGCAAAGCAGACAAGGACAGACTGGAGGAAGGCCTACTGGCTTGCAACGAAGATAAGGACAGACTGGAGGAAGGCCTACTGGCTTGTAAAGTAGAAAGGGACAGACTGGAGGAAGGCCTACTGGCTTGCAATGCAGACAAGGGCAGACTGGTGGAAGGCCTACTGGCTTGAAACCCAGATATTTCTAAGAAGCTAAAAGACAAAACATATTGTACATTTTCTTCATTTTCAACTATGCATTTAAAAAACACAAAAAATCTTTTGATAACCAATTGGCAATGTGAATCAAAACAAAACAAGTGAATCTGTAAGCAAAAGTATAGGAAAAACAGGGTTTTTAAGTGCTGAAACTGAAAACATATCACACTGTTGAGCTCAATCATGATATAGACCTTGATTATAATATAAGTAGATCTTGAGAAAAAAATGACTTAAATTTCATGAGACTAAAAAAAAATGGAGGGGGTAGATAATCAATTATAATAGATATATCAGAGCTCTGAATATGCTTTGGCGAAACAAGAATTTAATTCTTTTTTATATACTAAAGAAATGTTGTTTTTTTTTAAGACATGATTAATGCATGAAAATTGGTAGCATGTATATGTTGGTTTTCCAGTTTGAATGGTTTAACACTAGTAATTTTGGGGCCTTTTATAGCTTGTTGTTCGGTGTGAGCCAAGGCTCCGTGTTGAAGGCCGTACATTCACCTTTAATGGTTTACTTTTATAAATTGTTATTTGAATGGAGAGTTCTCTCATTGGCACTCACACCACATCTTCCTATATCTAAATTATCATAATCGTTTGAATTTTGGGAATACTGTCAAGCATACTTGCGATTGTGATAAGCAGGTGGAGTTGGCAGTTGAGATTGTGGCCTTGCACTCTTTGGTTGTGGGGTTGACTTTCTTGGAGGTCTAAAGTCTTCCTCTACAATAAAGCAATCACAAATTCTCCAGTGTTTCTGTCACTTGTATACAATTGTTCAATAAAACTTTGATTACTTGTCAATTATAAGACAGCTTACACAAAATATAAACATGTTAATGTTGCATAATTCAGTAATGTCAGTCAAACGGGAATCTTTCGATACACTAGGGCTTTTACTCTATATTTAATAATAAACATTCGTTAAAATCGTATTTAGTAAAAATTGTGCGGGAAAATGTTCATTCATGAAATATTCAATAAATCTTGAAATCTTAATCAAAATGAAGTTAAATTCACCTCAATTGTCAGCGATCATTCTTTCCTTTTTTATTCAAGCTGTAATTTTTTCATAAGGACTCAAAATTTCAAAAGCATTATCCTAGAATCAGTATTCAAACACTATTACTACATTATCTTGGAGCAGAACATTTGTGATAGTCTGTCACCAAAAGTTTGAGGCCTTAGGAAAATATTGCTATAGCAAACTTCCCAAAAATAAGGTAAGTAGAAAAGATATTTTGTTTTTGATTTTCAACCTATCCTAATTGGAGGCATATTTGGTTTAAGCAAAAGGACAATTGTTTATGAAACTTTCTTTTATGATACATTAACTTTATATTTTACCTTCAGAATCACTGTGGTCATTTAACAATCTCAAAGGAGGCCTCACTTCTCTTGGCTGTTCCACCCCATCCTCTTCATTTGTGTCTACATTTGATGTGTTTACGGATCTAGCCCTTCTTTCAAGGGCCTTGTCAAAATCATCTATTGAAATTAATACATATTTACATTAAATGGTTTAAATAATAAACCTCATCACAATTCACTATAATATCCATCAACAACGGTAAATATACAAATATACTTTTTCAACTCCTATGAAAATTGACGCATAGACCGAAAATTTGCAAGCTTTAATATCAGATTTTCATTCAAAGCTATTTCTATAGCAGGGCTAACAAATTCCCATTTCACATTATTTTTTCAGTATCAGTAATGGGGGTCACAGTTAAATAAATGACTTTAAGGCCCCATGAGTTTACTTAATTAAATATTTCACCTACGTCGATTTAAAGAAACAATTATGACTAGATCATGATTTAAACAGTAATGTTTTCAAACCAAATCTCATTATCTGTGACTTAATAATTCATGAATACCTGTATAACTAAATATCCTGACTGGATGTTTGGTCCATAACTCTTTGTCAGGAATTTCTAATAAAATTCACGAGTATTCAATATATACAAATTCCTTTTTTGCCGGATGCAATGCTGACATAAGTGATGTACTTTTAAAAAGTGATCAGCCTAAAATGTACCTTTTTGCTATAGGTTCATTAGCTAAAAGATTTAAAAAAAAATGATTTTTGTTGTTGTTAAATCATAAATGAAAATGGTATAGTGAAATTATATTTCACTTTCAGCAGCCTATCAGTTTCTATTTTGTTAAATAAGCTGAGAAACATGGTTGATGAGTTGTGCACTTGGAAGTTAATTACTGGACCGCATTGAATACATATTCATTTGACCTTCAATTCAACCCCTAGCTTTTTACCCAAATGTTCTATTTTAAGCCATGGCGGCCATCTTGGTTGGATGGCCTGGTCACCGGACACATTTTTGAAACTAGATACCCTGAAGATCGAACCAAGCTCTCTGCTGGCAGAGATGGACCAAGAAGGTTCGACCATGAGGCCCTTCCGGAAGAACGAGTATGGAAGCTTCAAGTACTTTTTGGACAGAGACCCAGCTCACTTCCGGCACATCCGGAATTATTTGAGGTTGGAAAGCCAGTGGTCCTCTCAGTCTCTGCCCCGTGTGGTAATACATCTCTATGACCTGAAAGACTTTGAGGAAAAATGGGTCGTTTTTATAAAAAAAAATACTGTAAACCGTGAAATTTTCGTGGTAGTTTTATTTTCGCTATTTTCGCGGTAGCAGTTGGTACGCGAAAATAAAACTACCGCGAATATTTAACAGGAAAAGATGTGTTTCCTACCTATATCGAAGTATAGTCATGAACAAAATCTACTCAAAGCACATGATCGGAAAAAAGTATATGTCGACCACAAATGTATACCAACAACTTTTTAATGGACACTACTTTACCTTTGATTCTAAAAGTTTATATACAAAGACATTTGGTAATAAAATATTTATTAATAATAATGACAAATGGATTAAAAATTATCTAAAGTCTAATTCCGACACTGATAAAATTGTTATAAAAACAACACACATTACAGTTAGGTAAAGTACACCTGTAAATCGTTAAATACCGATTAACACATTGTAGCTGTCACATAGATCAAAGGATTTATTGATTAACTGTTATCCCTGCGGCTTCGAAAGCGCTACGAATAAGGTCATTCTTTGTTTCTAATTGTTTTTGTGTTTTCACTAGCCAGAGGGCGTGCAGTGGTTTAATAACGCTTAATCTCATGTCAATTTCAAATTTATCAAGTTTTTTCTTTTTTTTGAGAAATTTTGCCACTTCGTCTGCATACCAATCTTGAAACTTTGCCCTTAAAATATCTTTATACACTTTGTTGACACGTAAATCAAGGGGCTGTAACTGGTCTGCACATCCAGCTGGAACATACACTACTTTAATGTTGGCTCTGTGTAGAGCATCTAAAACGGATGCATGTCTATGAGCACTAAACACATCAAATATCGCTAAAGCAGGCTGTTTTAAGGGTAAATCAAGTACATCACGTTTATCCGTTACATACGGCACAAGCAAATGTTCTATATATGTTATGCAACATAGTGTCAGTATTGCTCCAATGATTTTCAGAATGGTAAATATTCCATGACTTAGGAAACCCATATTTTGGATGACATTGTTCAGTTGTCCCGGCATAAATAATCTGTGGAGGAAGAAGAACACCAGACTTAGATATTGTTAACAACGCAGTGATTTGACGTTTATCGTTTATGCCAACAATATTAACCTGCTAACTGCCTTTAGCGTCCATTGTCCAGTCACCACCGGGAATAAGATTTACACCAGTTTGGTCCCAATTAAAAATTAAATCATCTGGAATATTATTTTCCTCAACACATTTTTCAATTCTATCAATGTAATCCTGTTTTGTTTTTTCGAAGTCTTTTGGTTGGGACCTTGCTGCCTTCGTTCCCTTACGTGTTGTATATCCCAAACGATGTAACACAGATTCAGCCCAAGTCTTCGTTAAATCTAAGGTTTCTAAAAGTTCAGAATCATGATATTTGAGTATTCCTTTAGCAGACGAAATAACTATTTGATTATTAACTATCCCGCCGAATTCTCGTATGCTTTTTATGTAATCAAACAATTCTGGATCGTACTTCCCAAAAAGAAGAGGTCTACCACGATCTTTTTTAGGAAGTTCGGCTGCATTTTCAAATTGTTTATGTAATCCACGTCTCATATATGAAGACTTTATGCTCCGAATAGTTGATTCATTCACAGGACTTCCAAGATCAGTTGTAAATTTCCTTGCAGTATTCTGAACACCATTTTCAATAGCATATTTTGCCATTTTTGCACGAACCTCTGGTGAATAATTATTGTAATTTCCCCGTTTACGTTTTGTGCCACCTTTACCAACAGGTGAATTGTCTACCAAGATATTTTCAGCTTCTGTATTTGCACTTTGAAATGCCGGATTGTTCGTTTTCGGAAGTAAGGGAGGCCTCGGTGATGAAGTTTTAATCAGAAATTTATACATCTTTCCACTACGATAGCTTAAGAAACAACTAATAAATTTAGATTTTAATTTTATTTACAAATGAAAACTATTCACTCGTCCAAACAATTTATTGATTGATATCAGATTAAGTTACTACCGACATACAGTATAATATAGTTCACTAATTAACGGTACACAAACGAATGTGCAGTTTTAAAATTTGAAGATATTTTTTCGGGACATCGGAAAACGCGAATTTAAAACGACGCGAATCTAGATTGACTTGGCAAATCGCGAAATAAAGACGGCGCGAAAATTTCCCGGTTTACAGTATAAAATTTAAACGTTTTAAAAAGGAATATCAAATACATTAAGTTTACATGTAGGCACTCCGAGGTGGGTGGATGACAAGAATGGTGAATATTTCTCCTTTCATATGGCACAACAAAAGCAACCCTCTAAATCAGCTTTAATACACAAGAAAAGAAAATGTGATGATTCAGTGCCCTGTCGGGGAAGATGACAGTTGTACCTAGGCATAGAATACCTTAGCTGTATTTGGTAAAACTTTCAGGAATTTTTGTACACAACCCGCCCTACAAAAGAAAGTTGTTTTTTGTCAAGGCAAAACCACAGTTCGCTGTTTCCTTTGGGCATGTTTACAAAATTGAATGAAGACCACAAAATTGTATAGTTTTCTTGACTTCAAGGGGTATCAGATTGAATGGTTTCTCTGGATTCCCCACTCTACTGATTTCAAACTCATGAGATTTTTCTATATCTTCCATAATTTTAAATCATATGCAACATTTAAATTAAAATAAATCTAGGCGTTACTATAACACCCCTTCAGCCCAGATGGAGTCTTCCATAATATCGCTTCGAGTTGTCGCCCTTATACTTCCATCAATTCAGAATCAAAATACAACGATACGTCGAGAAAAAGTAGCCCGTTCTGTCGATAGATGTCGTATTATATTAAAAGCGATTGCACTTTAAACAGAGAAATGTGTACGGAAAGGAGTCATGCCCACTGACCTAAAGGAAATTAAATATTTAAAAAGTTAGAAATGGGCTTCCTCCTAGAATTCACGTAGGACAATATGTGATAAGATACGAAGTGAATACCTTCTCTCACTCTCAGTGATTGATGTGGAAAGTAAACATGGAAATGATAGTACAAAAATAAAACACAGTAATTACATTGTTCATACACTTGTAACGAGGATATCAGTCATCAAATTGCCATATATGAGAGTAGAAGGATAAAGGCTGTGGATTTTCTATCAACTTTCCATATGTTTAACATTGAATCAACACCAGGGTACATAATCCTCAAGGTTAATGATCATTTCTGTGGCCTGTTAATTACGAAATTCTTATACTGCAATAATATCAAAACAGCCAAGAAAATCGGAGTAAATAAACCCAAGGTTTTTGTAGAAATTATTCCATACAGTTTAATAGAGGGTTTTATCTCCTTCTATTACCAGCTAACGTTCAAACAGTCCAATAAAACAACATTTAAATTCCAAACACCTCGTGCGAAGCAACTCGAGTCGAGCACATCTTCTTGAATAGGTCCAGATATACAGATCAGTGGCGTAGCCAGGGTTCATATGATGTGGATGCGAAAAAATTTTGGGACCATTTTATGCAGAAAATGATATTTTTTTGACATTTTCCCTGTATGCATGTGTACGCCCCTACAATCCGACACTGGCTAGATTTTTGTTTAATTTCAAAATACCCACCAATATATATGTTTCTCGAAGGATCCGAATTGACTCCCTTTTGTTGGAATTTGAGCCTCCAAATGAGGTTTTTGATTACTTTTCTTAACGAGTTGCAGGGGACATGGAAATATCGGACGGACGTCCGTCCGGACTTGTTAGCCCTGTCATGTGTACAATTCTTGCCATATTTTTGTGATATTTATATCATCAGCAATATTTTTGACTCTTGCGATAATAAGTACTGATCGAATATTTTTAACCAATTAATACCTTTGAAATATAAATTATAACGGAAATCCCACTGCATTTGGCCTGAAGCTTTTATTTCTCTTAAGATATTAATAAAAAAAAAAGAAAAAAATGTTTTTTTTGTTATTTCACTTGTATCTTGGATAGATAAAATATGAACAATGCGGGGACATTTATCGTTCTTTTATTGAAAATAAAATTAATATTTTTACCTAGATGGAAAGGGGAATTTATAAGTCCAGGAATTATCAAATTCCGTTACAAGGCCGTAACTAGGCATCTTATTTTAGTGAGGCAAAAGAATTTTTTTTTGGAGGTTATGAAATGAACGGTGCAAAATCCTGCATTCTAGGAATTTTTAGAGAGTTTGCTAATGTTTTGAATTTGGACACTTTTATATAAATTTTTCATATTTTTATACTTTTACTAATGTTCACCAAATTTTTAACAACTTTATTTAAATTTATATGTAAGATAATCATCCAAATATAACTGATTTGAGTCTGTTACCAGAACATAGAACAAACATCGATTCAGTAGAGTTTGCCAAATTTTTCTATGGCTGGTTCAGTCAAATCGTTTCAAAATCATAATTTGGTCTTGCTGCTGATAGCCTTATCGCGATGAACATGGAGCATGGCAAGACCGCACATTCTCTCGCCACTCATGCATGCTCTTTTCCAAGTTTTCCGTCGTTTCAGGGCAGTCTGTGTTTCTAAAGGTAGCACATTATCATCAACACAATGATCAATGATCATGAATCAATGTCTTCCAATTTCTTCTCCGTCAGCAATTCGGTAGCAGCATCGGTAGTAACAATTTTGTTTGCAAAAGGGAATTAAGCTTTCCTGTAAGCACCATCATACTGTCGCAGTTACAAAATATTAAACTCGCTTTTATGCTGACAAAGAGTAGACAAACTAGGGATAGAATGAGATAAGATACATGTATATGATTCTATCTATATATATGAAATGGGTACAAGGGAATTGGAATGGAGTTTATAAATACTAGTCATGTCCCAGGAAACGATATCAGGATATGATTGATTAGTTGTTAACTAATAATGTTGTTATGTCATCGCTCTAGCTGCTTGGCTCAATATCAGACCAAACATGTCCGCAGATCTGCATATCATCATCTTCTGCGCTTGCCGTATCCGACGATGCGCTACGATGTAGACTTTTTACGAAAAAGTCAGCACTTTTCAGTGATTTATCCATAAACAAATTAAGCCTAAAAGAAAGACTTTTAAACTGCTTCGGAAAAAGTTAAACGCTATTCTCATATCTTCACTATTGTTACGTTTAGATACTAGTACATCTGTGTGTTACTGCTGTGAACACGTGCATGCAATTATACATTTATCTATTTTTTTTTTATCTTTTTTTTTGTCAAAATGATGTGGATGCTTGAACATCTGAGCATACATGCAAGCTACGCCACTGCAGATCTACATTTGTTTTAACCAATATCTTAATTTATAAATTTGTTTTAAGGAAATCATTGGTAACACTATATACAATAAGCCTATATATATCGCACATCGCATAGCCTAACATTATAGTACAATGCGAAATAATTGGGTTTTCTATAAAATTACCATGTCTGGCATTAACACAAGGGTACATGAGATTGAGGAAATCAACTAACAAGTGCTAGTTCACAATTAACATATCTAAACAACTATTCTGACCATGTGAAAACAATAAACGAATAAAAACAGTGGTTTTCAGAGAATTTTACAGACAAATCTGATTAATCCTATTCATATTTCAAGTTTTTGTAAAGACAGATTTGTTCAACCAATACAATGCCGTAGGTTTTCCGATATCAAAAACCGGTTTTATGATTCGGAATCTTGAAACACATACAATTTTAAGTGGTCACGAATTTAAATATCTTGTTAAGTTTCTGCTCTTACAACTGTTAAATGTCCATGCAAAACTCATCTTATATCCAATGCAGAAAGTTAATTCATTGGGATAATTGTACTTTAAAGAGTAACTGGCTTACCGTCATCAATATCAGATCAGTTTTCAGTAAACAGAAAATCACATAAATACTGAACTCGGAGGAAAATAAAATCGTAAAGTACCTAATCACATGGCAAAATCATGTAAATATAAACTATGTGCCCATTCTCTAGCTATATACCAACATAGAAATAAGTAAACCCATTTGCGTATCCTGTAACAGACAAGACATGAGGGTGAAAACCATTTCTTCTCTGTCTGTCCATGCTATTCATCTTTGGTGGATACCAATGGACAAAATAAAAATCTAAAGGAGTAGGTCCGGTAAGACCCCTTTTTTGGCCCCAAAATATAGCAGTTTTACAAAATTGTTAAAATGTAAACTTTATTTATTAGACAGTAGAATGCTTCTGCTTCACAAATATGTATATTGACTGTGTATTGACCCCGACTGCCCTCACTGACCATGAGACCACCGAATAATCAATCTGGTAATCAAATTTTGATTCTTAATGAGTTCTTCCTAATGTAGGTTGACCCCTTTTATTTTATGTAAAAAAATAAAATAAAGTTATTGTACAAGTATTATAAAAGTAATACTTTTAGAGTATCATTCTATTCTTGATATTGTGTATTGAATTAAAATATGAACGCGGACCTCGACGAAAACATCTGGAATGAAAGTTTGCAAACGTTCCGACCAATGAAATTCATTTTACTGTATATCTTCAAATTGTGTATTGAATTAAAGCAATAATGCAAAATTGTTTCTTTTCGTTTCAATTTATTTATTTTTTTTTAACAATGTTTCTGTTCATTTCAATTTGGTAAGTAGACTTATATTAAATGCCCCAAACGTTAACAAATGTTTTCTTTTAAATGCATTAGAAGACGCGAGAGAATATCGACTTATAGCCAGTCTAGGTCGTTAATCTTAAATCACCCTACCCATCGTTATCGCAGACCAAAATTTAACTCATATATACAGAATACATGTTCATTTCTTGCAAGTACGTCACGGTGCATGACAGCACAATAATCCCTTTACAGAATCGTAAGCACACTATTTTTGTTTGATATTTGCTTCTCTTCCACAATTAATGCCCGTTTTGCGCCAGTGACCGGTATTACAATTTAACACAGTTTTAAAAGTTCATTGAGCTGCTACTTCATTTGTAATTTTGAGCAAAACTAACTGTTTATCAAATTGAACAGACGTCAACATTATCTTCATGAATTTTATTTTTCAACAAAACATTGTTTTTCATTACAAGCTTTTCCATATATCAATATACAGCTAGAGAATCAATATTTGTTGTTTACCGAAAATATGAGATAC
Organism: Mytilus galloprovincialis; assembly: GCF_965363235.1. Classification (NCBI taxonomy): domain Eukaryota; kingdom Metazoa; phylum Mollusca; class Bivalvia; order Mytilida; family Mytilidae; genus Mytilus; species Mytilus galloprovincialis. The sequence goes on along the minus strand of NC_134848.1, from coordinate 28,327,419 downwards.
ATCGGTTTAAATTATGTACACAATAAATAATTTCTGTGTAGTTTTCCGTGTCTTCATTTAATTTACGAGTACAATATAGTAAAACAGAAAAAAGATACACGGTAAATAAACAGGAATACATAAAGTTTCGTAAATAGTTGTAAAGGACCACACGTTACTTACATGCCACGAGTTTTCATAGCACTTTGCAATTTTTGAAACGCATATATATGTGCGATAAATGAGAAAATTAAGATTCTGTTATACATCTAACTATTTTATTTTCAACAGATTCACAATTTTTTCACTAAAACATATTTTCATGTTTGAAGGTTAAAGGGAAATAACTCCTTCACATTAAATAATTTGATGGCATATTATTGAATTTTTCCAATTCCTAGTACTGGTAGTACTGTTAAGTATACTGAGACGCTTTAAAGTTAATCACACAAAAATTTCTTAAGAAATGCAGGCATGACACAACTTAGCCTTACGGATGTAGGACTGGAACAAAATGTGTGCAGTTATGAACTTTTAAGTTTTAATATTAATACTATACATACCTGCACCTAGAACTTGTTTTTCATACAATTTCTGTATTTCATCAGAGTCCAATGGTTCAGCCCTGTTTTTTTTTTGTTTCCTTTTCCTCGAGATATTTGCGCTATAAAACCAGAATTATTAAAAATGCCTGTAAGGGGACCACCATTTGATATTCGGGGGTGTGTGTAGGGGGTTTGGGCAGGAGGATTTGTTTTGGATCGGTTATTTATTTTTGTAAAATAAGAGGACTGATTATCTATTTTCTGCACTTTTGAAGCAAGATTTTTCATGTTCATTAAGGCAAGGGACTGATTATTTATTTTCACAACTATATTTAAATTATTCGAAAACATGCAATTTTTAAATTATTATTTTTTTTATAAATAATGCAGGTATAGTCAAGTCATTATGTACCATTTAATCAGAATTAATCATCGTCCTTTCCGAATTGAATCTTCTATATTCCCAACTGGATATACATGTATTGCATATACACAAGATATATAATTTTCGCTTTGTCCAAGTCTAATTAACTTTCTGATGATGATGAACAAATATAATCATTATCACTATCACTGACTTCGCCCTCATGAACTACATCCATATTTTATAATCGGTTGGATATCAGTCATATGCAAATAAGCTGATACGACTGATATCTTTTCCTTTTTCTTTTTCTAATTTGTGATGGTTTAAATGCAAATTGTTGAAGCTTAGTTAACTCATTCTTTTTTAACTTTAATTCCATTGAACATCATGGACAATTTTAATAGAGTCTTGTTGTTTTTTTGTCCTTGGTAGCCAGTTTTTATTGTCGTGAGTTTAAGGACAGCCATATGCTTAACTTATACCATCACATTTATTATGGGACATATGCACCTCTATGAAAATTCTTTAATTTGGTCACCATCACTAACTGATATATCTTCTTCAATAGGAAATATATTTTTCAACTGAACACGTGGATGATAGTCATAAGATTGTCTTAATTGGTCATCAATCAGTATTGGTTTGTTTTCAAAAGGTCAATAGTGAAGGTCTGGAAGTCGCTCATAGTCAGGATAGAGTCTTGGCACAGGATTTTCATATGGAAATGTCGATCTGTCAGTGCAAAAACTGCATGCTTCGGAATTTTCTTTGCATTTCCGAAACTCTCTTGTTATAATATCTATGAAATTGAATTTCATTTTGTTTGGATTTAGAGCTGTCTGCATACTTCATCAGTAGAGATCTATCAGTAAATAACTGGTTATCTGGAATTAATACATCAATACTGTATACTTATACTATAAATATTGACATTTTAAAATGTTTTCAAACTTATTCATGAAAAAAGCAGAACTGTTCATTTATATAATATGGTAACAAACTTTGTGACAAAGGCAACTTGTTTTTCCAATATAAGAAATGTATCTTTAAACTGTCAATCAATCTTTTATGAATGGAGTACCTTTACTGCACTACCTGCATTTCAGTTAAGAATAACCATCTACAAAATGTATACTCTATACTTTAATTACTGATTGTGAGGTATGGACTTGCTTATTGTTGAAGACCCTTCAATGACCTTTAAATGTTAATGTCTGTTTTTTATTTATTATAAATGCTTCTATAGTTTAAAGGGTACAGTAAAATTGTAATATTAAACATGAATGAAACCCAAAAGAACAACTTATTTAATTGTCAATTATACCCTTGGTTTAATAGCTTTCTTGTGAGTAGCAATCCTCTATCAAGGAAAAAGTGATAGGTAACACAAGCCCGGGAATATCGTATCAATTGTATCGTAAACAAAACTACGCAGATTTGAGGCCATTTCTTTTTTAACCGACACAGATTTGCGAATGACGTCACGATTGAAAATGCCGATGTTCTTTGAGGCCGAATCATTTTTTATGGACATAGATTAGGAATTGGCGTCACGATGGTTCATAGATTTGAGAAACGGACACAGATGTGAGGCCGTACACAGATCTGAGGTTTACATAAATGTAAAAAAAGTTGTTATGATTATTTTCGTGATCATGACCAAATATCAGGGTTAATTTGACTTCCCTCCAATTGAGAATACAAGCCCAGGTTTGTGCCAGGAGCCCAAAGCACTGCTGTGATGATAGTACGAATCTCATTCATGTCCATATAAACCGTGCTGGGGCAGAGAATCCTTAAAACTGTTGAAGCTCAGCTTGCTCTGCTTGTACCTCTTTGTGTTCTGTGAAATATAAATGTCCACATCAAAGAAGTGCTGGGTCAGAGATATTTTTTTTAATTATAATGTGGCTTTAATAAATTTCACCACACTCAACTGTGTATTTCAAAGTAATTGTGGAAAACTCAAAAACAACAGGCAAACCTCTTGTATTCATGGTATTAATGTTTGTATTTTAGTACATAGAAAAAGAGGAAGAACATTTGAGTCTTATATTGACCGTCATATGAACTATCCTCGAGATGAAACAATAGAAACTCCTGTGAGAAAAAGCAAGTAGCATGTATATATAATTTCACATATATATTTATCATATATTTAGTTGTAAATACAGAACTTTTGATTATTTGATAAATAGCCTGCTGTTTAATCTGTACCATTCAACTTTGAAGCAGACCCTTGATCACATTCCTTCATCCCATGTCTACCCTTTATCACACACGAACAATAGAGAAATATTTTTCGTCAATGGTTCCAAAATCATGGAACAGTCATTACAGCATTTTTTTCAATAACATCATTGTTAGGGCATGTGACGCAAGCTTTTATATTTTCTGGCACATGAAGAGAAAGCATAAAAAATCGGGCAAGAAAAGGGTTAAACTTATATTCATCCATTCATTGATGTATAATTTTTATCTTTCGTCATGTGTATATTTCAATATAAGAAGATGTATTTTATGATTGCCATCCGAAATATCAGATATTTTAATACATTGTATGATTGATTGATTGTTGTTGTCTTTGAGCCGCATTAACACACAAATACTACTATATCGCGGCGAGTGCTCATTCGAATATTTTTACATTTTAAAGCATATTTTAAAATCAAATAAAAGGTCCTTCAATAAATTAAAATTCTAGACTTAAGCAAATTGATTATTTACAAATATAAATGAACAGTAAGATAACGTGATAAAAATTAAAATCTTTTTAAATATAACATTTATATTTTATAATTCATTCCATTTTTTTTAAGAAAGAAGCAGAGTAAATAAATGGAACACTATTAAATAAAGGATACACATCATTGACATTGAAATGCTTCCTATGAATATCAGCAAAATCAATACAATTAATTAAAATATGGTAAATAGTAAATTTGCAGTTGCAAGGTAAACTTTGTGGTTCATCTTCATTTTGTAAAAGATACTCGTAGTCTAGTCAAAGTAGATGAAAAATGTTGCCAACCTCAAAAAAATTGCAACAGAATTATTTTTGATATTTTTCAATTCTAAAAGGCTGTCTGTAACATACTAAAATTCTACCAAGATATCTGAGTGGGAAAATGGATTTTTTAGGTGAAAATAGCAAAATGTGGCAAAAATAGTGAAAAACTAGGTAAAAACATCCGATTTTTGTTGGAATTTGAGATTTACAAAGCGTGAATTGATTACAAACAGGACAGGAATAATATAAATATTGGCAAGAGAGGTTCATTTGATGGTTTAAAAAAGACAAAAACCTTTCCAAAACTTAACAGCAATACTTATTTGGTAAATGGTGATTTTGGGTAAAATATAGCAAAATCATCAAAAAAATCGTTACAAACTAGAAAAACACTATTTTGGAATTAAAACTGTTTTTAAATCACTCCAAAAATAGAAAAATGCAAAACTTAACCGAATAATAATTAGATCAAACTAAATAGATAGTTAAACAAATTTGAAAATAACTGATTTTGTGGGGGAAAAAGCTAAATTTGGCCCAAAATTATTTACATGTATAATTATAAGCCATTTGTAAAAGTCTTATAAAATCTAATCTATTTTTAAAAGTTTGTGAGAACTTTAACTGGTTAATGATCAAGCTATGAAAAGTCAAGAGAACATTTTCCCTGATACTCATCCAGAGCGACACAGGCTCTATGTATTGGACTCCTGAAGCGAAGCACACCAAGTATTACTCTTCAGGATCACTACAGGGCTGGTGATTGGATGTAGGGAGTAAACACTTTAACTTTTTTCAATGGAGCTCAAGGCAAACTGCCCTCCGGGATGGCATATTCTGGCCTTAAATCTTGCATTCCCTGGGGATGACTGCTCTCTCCTGTAGCTGGGAGACAAACTCGGCAGAGTTGACATCTTCTCGTCCGGTGAGCAATCTAGCCAACAATATTACCATGTGGCCCCTGAACCGGTGGAATCCCTGGTTCGTCATCACTTCCCTGTTGAAGTGTGACTCAAACATTGGGGACAAATGGTCCGCAAATGCATGTTCCCGTAGATGCCTTGTGATGACTGGACATCCGAGAACTGGACATGCTACGTCCCTGTCGCTAACCCTCCAGGTCCTCTCCTTATAACCACTGTATGGGCCTGTCTGCACTCCCAAGCAGCAGGTATCTCCTTCTTAAAACTCATGGGGTCTGTGCTGGCAGGCACTGGAGCTGACTGCTCCTCCATGTGAGCTGTATGCACTTCTTTCACAGTACTGAGTGGAATTAGGCTTGCTCTTATTGCCTGCCAAGACGTCAACACTTTTTTTAAAAATTGGTCCCTACATGTTTCTAACCAAGCAGGAATCTTCCTATCCCCACATGTCTTGAGTCTGTCATGGTTAGTATTGAAAACCAGCCGTTAGAGTTTTACCTTATACACATACCAGGTAACCTTACTAATGATAATACCTGGCCCCTTCCATGATGACCCTAATTTCTTATATTTACCCTGCATCTGTTCAAGAAGAACCTTAGTTATGGTAGGTAGATTGTTGAATTTACACAGAGTGGTAGCAAATAGAAATTCAATGATACAAACAAATTGCGTAAGAATAGTCATGTTAAAAATGCTAATTCGGTTCACTTAAAACTTATCTGCTAACAGTGCCAACAGGTCTGCACTTTAAAGGATAACATTAAATCAACAAGTATATCAATGACATTGTACAGGTATTACAAAACTTCTCATAAGTAAGTTAAAACTGCTATGGTTACAGAAATATCACCTAATCAAGTTTGAACATATTGACAAAAAGAAAAGATGAACCAGTATTCAAATGAATAGTTCATACATTCAAATGTGTAACAAATAAAATATCAAAATAAACATCAGCATCATTACATTTCCCAAATTTCATAAAAACAGCATTATGTTTGAAAAGTCAGATATATCATGATTTTATGGCCATATGTTGTTAGGATAATTGGTTTAGAGATTTCAGATAAAAAATGTGATAACTTTACTTTAAAATTCAGATCATTAATGTGATAACTTTAATTTAAATTGCAATATGTATAATTTTTTGCTATGTTCAAATTTAATCTTAAATATAACAGAACTTAGAAGTGTAAGCTTATTTAACCAATTTTCTTCTGGTAACAGCATGCAAGACAATGATATCAATCCATTATTGAGAAATGCATTACATTGTGAGAAGTATATAGACAACTTCGTCACCTCTTTTTTGCTGATAGACGTTCGATAATGCCAAATTTGGTTGAATAATCTTGATAGTTCTTAAAATCTCATAATTTCTTTAAATCTAAATCTCCATCAGGCATGTCAGGCATACTTGCCCAATGACACAAGTTAAATTCCTTTTACAAAATAGGTTTAATTAAGACTTCTTTTGTCAGACTGTTGCGATGAAGCTGACATTCTTCTTAAACAAATTTATACACTTTGATGGTGTTAAGAGGCACATTTCATATTTCTGTGTTTTTCTTTTTTATGAGTTTTTCAAGACCTCCCAACTTAAAGCTTATAAACCTGCAACAAAATTTTATCATCGTTTTTACTTGTTATAGATTCATCTTTTTGTGAATTGTATAAGTCATCTAATTGGTCCGTCCCTTTTGTTTTACTTTCAATGTTGTCATTCTGTTTATTTTTGTCGAAACTGCAACTATTGTCGCAAAAGCGAGACATAGCAAACCATTCTGTCGTCAGTAGCGTCCACACATATTCACTATGTGGTTAAAGTGCTTCACATTTTTATAACTTACTTAAATTATCCTGGATTTCTACTAAACTTGAACAGAAGCTTGTTTACGATCATATGTAATTTTCAAGAAGTAAATTTTGTAAAAATATTTTTTTTTCCCGTATTTTACTTATAAAAGGACTTAGTTTTTATGTCGGTGAACATTACATTCACACTGTGGTTAAATTTTTTTTATAAATTTTTCCCCATTGTTGTTGAGCCTGCGACTAACAGCAAAAGTAGGCGAGATACTGGTTCCGCGAAACCTTATAATTTTAAATCTGAATACATCGGTAACATTTCTCCAGCTAGGGGACAACATTGTTTTAACAGCTAGTAAATGGGTGTAAAAATTCATTTTAAAATTATTAATTACTGGTAATAACTGGGGCGTTTCAGGAATAACTTGTATTTACTAAGTGCATTGGGGATTACATGTAATTCCTAAATTTCCTAAAAACATTGAAAAACACGTAAAATAAACATGATTAATATATTCTAGAATAAAATCATCCTGGTGTTTGTGTGCCCTCATCTCCCCTGGCCATGGGGATTCCCTAGTGAGGATCCCTATCCATATTTTTTAACAGGGTTCCAGAAATAGAAGATACTCAATGGGCATTCAACATCTGACTCTGATAATGCAAGACCTAATCAAAGTACTGAAGTACTGAACATCGGATGACCGCTAGGTCTTGTGGATGGTCCGACAAGCCTTTGAATTGTCATAGAAAATAAAATCACATCTCTCTGTACAGATATAAAAAAAAATTCCGAGACAAGTTAGTGCGTGGATGATAAATTAATGACAACCTAACAGTATTGACCACTCTATTGTAGTGATACAAATCACTATAGTCTGGTTTATTGTTATATATTATATTAATATTTGTATATTACAGTTACATGCTTTTGTATATCATTATAATCCTTTATATTTAAAATAATAGTATAGTACAGTGCAAGTGCATGGTGGGCACTCTTCTGTAATAATTAAATTATTCTTATAGATTGGGTTTGAGTAGGCATTCATAATTTGCAGCAAAAAAAATCGTTCCTTGAGATTGCAAACATTCTTGAGATATTCTTAGGCATGCATGTGCATAGATATTAATGATTTTTTACTGATATGTATATATATAACAAAACATTTTAATATAATTAATTTATCTTCTTTAAAAAGTATTTGATGAGTAGTCATTGAAGAAATGAATTTACAACAAGCGATAATGAATGTTGATTTGCCCTCCATGATGAAGAGTTTAAACTTAGTTTAAGATTATTAAAGAATAAAATTTAAAAAAGCTGTAAGTTTTTAAGAATTATGGAGGGTATGGATGTACATGTATTCTATTAGTTCTGATGGTTTTTTTTCTGTGTTTTTTTTTTTTATATATCAAACCATTTTCTGTTAAATCTATTGTCGAAAAATCTACACTATTTACGAATAAATCTTTCTTCTGTTGATCCAATTCAGTCTAACACCATGTGCATTCAAATATTGGTTTATGTGTTTATTTACATGCTGAGACTACTCTAAGATGTGTGTATGTGATTAGAGGATCGTACAAAAATATCTACTAGTCAAGACCTTTTGTAGCTCTTTCTCCAGTGGAATATCAACAAAATAATCAAATTTACTGCGCTTGCACATATGACATTCATGTCCAGGGACTGTAGGCTGCCGCTATTCACCAATATAAAACAGACAGTTGGAGCACTGTCGTTTCATTTCAATCTCTTGGTTGATATAGAAAACATATAAATCTTTGATTCATCTAAAGGATTTATTTACTTTCGGCAATGCCATTCGCAATATTTTAATAAAAAAATCTATTGCCACAGCTGAAACGTTGAACGCGGTTTTGAGTGTCACGAGAAGCACTGCTTATTCATGAACTGACATCTCAGCACCGTCATATAGCATTCCTACGAAATCTAGACTTTCCTCTTCAAACTCGTAGTTTTCTTCATCTTCTTCCCCCTCTAGTCCGAAATTGTCATAATGAAGGTCTGTATTTTCTGGGGTTTCATTTTCCTCATTATCAGCGTATTCACAACTGTTGTTATGAAATATATCATTGTAAATATTTTGTATTTCAGAAAACTGGAAGCTAGACTCCTCTGGCTCTTCGTTCAACACTGATAATTTAAAATTGCCTTGCAAAATATTGTCGGAATTCGCGTCGGAAGCCTGAGTAGATCTATGTTTCTTTTTTCTATGGAAATATTCAGTTGATTTTGGGAGAGGCGAGTTTGTATCATTAAAACAATTCATGTAACATCTTTTTCTGTCAGTCATGATGGCAGAAACCCTGGTCTTTGAAAAACTCTAACTAGCAAAATGCTGGTATTTCGGATTTTGTTGTCAAAATTTATTACAATCTAAGAATTTATCCCCTCAGTAAAAAGTGTCCTATTTTATCTTTAAACCAGAAGGGGAGGAATAAGAAGAAAAAAATAAGTCGAGTCAAGTGCAATAGTACACGTCATTTTTGACGCCGACATTGTAACTTGAAAACTAAAGTTAAGATAAACGTATGATGACTAATTTCTATTTGGTGGAGTACGATGACGGGACAACAGCAGATATAACTATCAATATGATTAAAGAACCAAGGAAAGCCGAAAACGTAGTAGGGGAAAACGTGCTGGCACGGTATCCGTCCTACAGTGGGTTATTTAACGGGACAATTGTGGCCATTCATGGTAAAGTATAAGTATAAATATATCCATATTTCTGTAATAGAGACATTTATATTTCAAGTTATTATTTATAGGTTGACAATCTAATATCAAAGATCTAAATTCAATGTAAGCTGCCGAATTTAAAGCTGTTACTTGGTCTTGGGTCGTCGTGATTTTTTTTATAAATATTTTACCACCTCCGCAAACTGTAAGTAAAACATCATAAAATTCTTATGGTTACCGTTATTCAACAATGTAATATAAGGTCACAGATTTTAAAGTAACTGGCGTGCCGCCTGCATACGATATTTATCCAGTATGAAAGTGCATGTGTGTTTGAAAGCCATATACACGAGATCTTGTTATGCTAGCCTAGTTTGATTTTTTTTCCGGGACGCCGTCGTAGAAATAATTATTACTTTTCTGCCACAATCATCCTTCGGGTATCTAGTTTAAAAAAAAATGTGTCCGATGACCTGGCCATCAAACCAAGATGGCCGCCATGGCTAAAAATAGAACACAGGGGGTGAAATGCAGTTTTTGGCTTATAACTAAAAAAAAACCAGAGCATTTAGAGCAAATTTGATGTGGTTTAATTGTTTATCAGGTCAAGATCTATCGACCCTGAAATTTTCAGATGGATCGGACAACTGGTTGTTGGGTTGCTGCCCCTGAATTGGTAATTTTAAGGAAATTTTGCAGTTTTTGGTTAGTATCTTGAATACTATTATAGATAAAGATAAACTGTAAACAGCAATAATGTTCAGCATTGTAAATCTACGAATAGTTCAACATGACCAAAATTGTCATAGAACTCCTTAAGGAATTATTGTCCTTTATAGTCAATATTGAACAACTTTTCATCATTTTTGTAACTTGTACAAAAATCTTCTTTTCTAAAACTATGGGCCAAATTTAACCAAAATTGGCCACAATCATTACTAGGGTATCTATTTTAAAAAAAAGTGTCTAATGACCCTGCCTGCCAACCAATATGGCCGACATCAGTAAATACAGTAACAGGTGAGCGACACAGGCTCTTGAGCATTGTTTGTTATATCCTAAAGACTGCTAAAAAATCAAGAATCAATACATTCTGATAAATAGAAGCGGTGAAGTTATAATTTATGTATCAATTTTTATTGATAATTCTGCCTTTTTGGCAAGATTTATCTCCCTTTTCAAATACGGCACGACACGTAAAAAAAACTCCCTTTTTTAACAAAATACTCGATAACTCAAAAGTAAAATTTTGGGTCACCACCAAAAAGTATACAAATCTTTAGATTAATATAACAAAGAAGTGTGTAAAGTTTGAAGCAATAAACATAAATGGTTTTTGAGATACGGCGCGACATGTATCGAGATTAATATAACTAAGATGTGTGTAATGTTTTAAGCAAAAATCAAGAACCATTTTTGAGAAACGGTCCGACATGTAACCCCCACCCCCCGCATGAATCTCATGCTAAACTCATGGGTAACAGTATTAAAGACGTTCATATCACACTCCTCCCTGATATCGAGGAGAAAATATCAACAAAAGAAAAAGAGTATTGGAGTCGAAAATGGAACCTGGTGATAAGTGATGTGAGTGGAACCTCCTTGGCCGAGTTACCTAAAGCAACTGATTTGTATGTCCGGCACTTCTTTGGAAAAACTCTTGAAATACCCAATGAGCGCATCGAAAAAACACTGTTCCAGGCCGTGCATAGGCTACCAGGAAAAGAGGGCGACAAAGAGAAGAGAAAGATCATTGTGCGCATTTATAGTCTGATAGATCGATACAAAGTTCTGGCCGCCGGGATAAAACTACAACGTGGAAGTGGGTATAGTATTGTGCCCGATGTGCCGCCGTCTGTTGCAAAACTTCGATTTAATCTTTTAAATGAAATACGTCCACTGCCTTCATCTGAACAGAGGAAAGTCCATCTTGTATACATTAAAAAGTATCTGTTTGTCATACTCAAAAAGAGATGATTAATCCGTCAACAATAGGTGTCCAGTTGAAATGCTTTGTCTCCAGATGTCAGGAAGAGAAAGGGCTCATAAAACAAAAAATGTCCTTCACTTTGAATTGGTACCAGGACCAACTCGGTGAAATTAAGGAGAAGGTTGGGAGAGCTTGACACTTCTGGGAGTTTTTCACTTCTTATACACATTTGAGTCATCTTTTCCAAGAATATATTTTGGATACATTTACTCCTCTACCTTTAATTGCAACAGAAATGTCAAATGACCATAAATAAAATGTTTGAAATGTTGGATTACCTGGCATTTGTTGGAAGATGTATTATTAGATGAAGATAGTGACTGTGAGACCTAATTAGCTAAAAAAAATCATTTTAAGTCTTTTTCTTTTAGTTAATGTGGATAATTAAAAAAATGCTTCATAAACTTTTCAACAGATTGTTTGCCAATTGATCCAAAATAGCTGATATCTAATGTTCATTATGTGCAAGCTATTTAACATTTTTGATAAACTGAAGTATGAAACAGTTAACTCAGAAATAGGAAGTTTGTTAGTTATTTGTCTATAAACTATTGTTTTATTAAAGACAAATATTTAAAATATATACAAAAGTCCAGGAATAAATAAAAGGTTGCTAACTTTAAAATATAGAATAAGCCTTTTAATATAGTGATCTTTCGGGGGAGGAATACTTTCGATTCCATTTCCGTTTCGTCGATAAGTGTTGAAATCTGTTTTGGGAGGAGAGTCGTTGATCTCCAGGACCACACGCAGCTAGTTTTACTCCGCCTCGACCCCTACTCCACGACCTCGAATCAGAAATTCTCTGAGAGGATGTATTTACTGGCTTCTTTTAAGTCTTTTCTTTAAAATATATGTTTCATCATTTTACCTTTTAAAGAAAAATATGTAGATCGAATCAGTCATCAAATGATTTACCTTTGTTTCACTTTCAATGTTGACATTCTTATCCTTTAAATAACCAGTACACGTACTATGCATGCGTTGTCCGTCTCTAGTTAAGGGGATAAATTGAAGTTCACATGAATACGGATTTAATCCTCATCCCAAAACCCTGGCATTTTCTTCAAGGGAGCTGTAAATAGTTATCAAAGGTACCAGGATTATAATTAAGTTCGCCGGATGCGCGTTTCGTCTATATAAGACTCATCAGTGACGCTTATATCAAAATACTTATAGTTGTTAACAGTTGTTAAAATTAATCCACTGAATGCCAGTTTATTGTGGCATATAGAACCTGATGAAGATATTATTTTAAGGTCTCTTGTAATTACCTTGACCCTTTCTGTTTCATTTTCGAACAACTTATCACCTTCCTCAATATTCTCCTTACACTTTTACCCGCATGCTTCATTCCACCTTTCGATGTTTCCTTTATTTTTTCATTCATTTCATATGAATAATCCTCTCTTGCTCTCTTTTTTCATTATATGCATTTATTTTGCAAATTTTTAAGATTAATTTAACATTGTTTTAATGGAAGATCAAGGCAAAAGTTTTATTTAAACAAGTTTTTTGTTAACTGGCTCCTGGTCTGTCATTCTTAAACACCTATTTATGTTTTTAATACAATACATTGCTTGTCACTGTTGAAAATCTGTCGTATGGATTTAGTTCTGTAATGATTGTTTTCTTCTTCATTTTTTGGTAGCTTAAATTAAGTAGGGGTGTTTAAACACAAATGTTCATGCAAGATGTACATATAGTGTACATATATTTTTTGCATGCAAGTCATTTATGAAAACATAAAAACAACCTCATACTAATTTCAGCTTGATAGGCTCAATTTTCCGATATAAAATGTCGTTTTCCTTTTGTCACTGGATGATTTGTAACTATCAATTTCTGTGCTTTTTAAAAGACACTCCTCATGCACATTATCTTATAGTGCCGACAGGAAGGAAATTGACTTAAAGAACTACACGAATTTTTTTTCCATCAGTGTCTTGTAATATTCTTCCAAGCTTTTCTATTGTGCATTCCTGAACTGTAAAACTTTCTCTATCATTGAAGTACATTACATTATTTTTTTGTTATAATGCTTTATCTGGCCCCTAAACAAAATTGTCTACAAGATTCCTCCTTGAATGTTTAATAATATGTATAGAATTATCTACAGCTTGACATTATAGCTTGCATAGTGATAGGCAATACCATCACTAAAAATGTTAATAATGTCTAATGTTTAAAGGCTTTCCATCCAAAACGATATAGTTTGATCTGAACAAACTAAAGTCATATTAGTTTACCTGTGTCAATTGATAGTTTTATCGGGAAATGTTAATGGTGTAAATTATAAATAATTATAAAATTCAAATGTTTTATTGCCATATAAGCTATAATATAGTATAACTAAAAAAAACTAAGAATATACAAGTCTATACACAATGATTTAATTACAATAATTATTCGAGTGTCCCCTTTTCCAAAATTCTAATGACGTTTTGATGTAGGACCTCAATGTATTTATTGAGTATATAAATCACCTTTTTTGATCAGACAAATATGTAAAGGAAAAGTTCCAAATTATTAAAAAGAAGTTGTATCTAAGTTCCCTATTTAATATACAATCTAATAAAAAATGTTTTTCATCTTCTAATTGCTACATTCAAGACGCAGTATTTGACTCTGGGGATGAGAGAATGTCTTCCCATTTCTATATTTAAATTATGTTTTTTTGTTATTTTTTTCTGTAGGTAAAGTTGGGTGAATATATATATAGTCTTCAGAAAATAGATTTTTGTTCATTAATATCAGCTGAGACTACTTTAACACAGTGTTATAATAGTCTCAGATATCAGGGGCGGATTGAGACGGTTTTTTAGGCCCCCACCCATTTGAATCGCTGAGGCAGGAATTAACATGGCCCCCTCTTAGGCACCAACCATTTGATTTTCTGGGAGGGGGGGGGGGGGGGGCTATTGATTTTTTTTCTGGACACCTTCGGCGAAAGGCAATCTATTTCTTTGGCGACAAGTCGAAAACATTTTTGTTTCTTTCCATTCTAGCATTACATATAGTGACAGCTGAGGGTGAAACAAACAATTTTTTTTTCTCAGGGTCCAAAACAAATTATTTTGTTCACCAAAACCTGGAAACAAACTTTTTTTTCCAAAAAAAACCATGGCCCATAGCAGACTTAGTGAGCGGAAAGTAGTTGCCATTGCGTTGAACGAATTATAAAAAATGATACAGTACCAAATTTACATTATCTTTTTATAATATTGTGCAGGTACTGTCAGGTTATGTCAAAAGTGGAAAAAAAGGGGGTTAAGGGTGTACCGAAGGACCATGTATGAAGCCATTCAGGTATTCACTTTGACATAGAGACAATAGACATTCTATATTCATTTCACACCTAGGTGCCAGTTCATATTGAATTTGTTTATTAGTAACGACCCAATTAAATAGGTGTATGGCTTGATTGCAAGAACAATTGACACGACACGAGAAAGATGGAACCATAATTATGGACAGTACTTTTATTTGCAAATTGCAAATAACCATGCAATGTAAATGTTGACAGTTAATTATTTATATTTCAGAGATAAAAGTTATGGTAGATTAATATATTTTTTTCTTTAGAAATAAACACAACTCCTCCAACACTTCGCACCAAACATTGTCACAATTGTTTTATTATTCACCGACTTTGAAAAAAAATATTTACAGGTTAACCTTTTTTCAGAGTGCACATTTGTTATAGTAACCAGAAGTTGCTGTCGTCTTTGGTAATCTTATAAAAGAAAATTTCAGGTTTCTTCTATTAAATGCATAAAGGAAGACAATTTTTAGAAAAAGGTTTGGAGTCTCTGGTTGCTTTCTATATGCATTTCTATATCTTTGTTTGTCTATATTGCTTTCTATATCTTTGTCAATATTCTTTATTTGAAAAACTATCAAGAATAGGAACGAAGTAAGGTAAAGCTTCATTTTTGTATAAGCTTACAAGGACAGGCCGGACTGCGATCTTCTGTAGCACTCGGATGTAATCCAGTTTTTAAGAAATTATGAATTATTAAGTAGATAATGTAGTATTATGAACAAATGTCTGTATGGCCAATAATCTGAATTATTATACTAATTTTGTCCAGTGACAAATATACACAATTGTACTACAAATGTATACGCCATTTACAATAGATATCTGTTCTTATACTATAGTGCAGTTCAAGTATATTTATATTGTACCTTGCATTCGGTACTGGAGAGAAACAATTAGTAAGAAATGTTAAGATTTCTAATATAGTATGAAACACATTAACTGTGAAACTCAGACATTAATCTTAGCTACATTTATATGTACCGCACTGACACATACATGCATGGTGGATTCCCCATTTTATCTTGTCTTTTATCTCTCATCTATCATTCTCTATCTTTATATTTTAGCACCTCTTTATTCTCTAGTCTATTCCTTGTTTTTTTGGTTTTTTTTCTAGCTTCCTTAATCTCTATTCTTTAAAAACCAACTCCACAACCTCATTTGCGGCATGGTATTGAACACAAATGCATGATATTTCGCCATACAGTTTTAGATGTTGAATTATTCTCGTGTTTCTATGATGTTCATGGTAATTGTCTGGATAATTTAAATTTGTAAATGAAACGTGAAGCATTGTCACAAATGTAAAAATAAGTAGATGTGGTAAGATTGCCAATGAGACAACTATCAACCAAAGTTCACATGCAGTGGATTAAGCAAAGACGGAAAGCTTCAGTAATGAAGAAAACCAGTAGTGTTAAGTCGAATGCAACGACATGAAGAATATGAAACAATTCAATTGAGAAACCTTCCCCTAACCTAGGAGAGGGCCGTGAAAGCAAAACATAAGAACAAACTTTGAAAAAAAATAATCCCTTATTTTTAACAACAAAACAACATGTGCAGATTTGAATGAATTAGTTTTTATTTACAGCTTGTTAGTATCAACTGAGAAAAAGTCGTGTAAATTAGTTTGTTAAAACACCTCACTATTCTCTACATTTTTTCCACATTTTTCTCTATTCTTCTACCCCCTTACATTTTCATATGTCGCATGTAAAGACCACAGTCAGTTTCTGTTGATAATCTTAAGAAAGTATTATTTTTCAAATAGTATACTTTTTCGAGAATTATTCAAGATATACATGAATGATATATACATTTACATGTATTTGTAGACTACGGATAACTTCACGAGAAGTATGTGTAAGAACTGCCCCATCACGCAGATTATAAATGATCTCTGTTCAAACTATACTTATTTATATGTCATAAACTGTATTTAAAGGCCAAAGCTACATCGTACAACCACAGTACGTATCTGCAAAGGAAAATGAAATATTGCATTTTAGATCAATTTGTTTTCAAAATGACAGTACACTTTGTCGCGGAGAATAAACAGTGTCATTCACGCTGACAAATTGTGAATTTCTCACACAGCATACAATTCCCATTTCATAAAAACTGTCACGGCCCTTTAATGCTAGAAATGCTTTTAATTGTGTTTCTGGAACACCCATCGTATAATCGTTAAAAAATGACCAGGGTTCTCCAGACCCCGACTTACCCGCCGGGTCTGGGGCATGCGGCCGTTATTAGTAAGCTGAAATAGAAGATATCATAAAGGTTAATAGAATAAGCGAAACTCAAAGTAGCTGAAATGGAACTTATCAATCAGAAATTACTTTCATCCCCGTATCTCCCACGGGAAACAAAATCATCCAATGGTGATCTTTTCATTTTTACTGAATATCCCTATTGTTAATTTTACGAGTCTTAAAGGTGTGACTATTTTTTTTCTCAATTAATCCATATCATGATCATATACATTTTTGTACTTATACAGTAACTCAATGTCAAGAAAAAAAAATTTTTGTGCCCGGCGTGAAACTGTGGACGGGAACCTTGCCCTTCCCCAGTTTCTCAGCCTCATACAAAAAAGTTTATATCATTTCCTGACATTGACCTGATATTGTATAATTGCTTGTTACTTTTACTCAGATCCCGTCTAGCACTTCTGGTGAATAACCGGATACTTGGCAATAGCTCGTTACACTTCGTTTACCTTTAAATTGTGTTCGACCTTCGTGTATTACCTGAACTACACAAATCGATACACAGTAGCTATTTTTAACAACATTTATTTATATAACACCATGGGGATCTGGAAACTGCTATATATACGCTACAAACAAGCTCACGAAGGGTATGGAATTTGAGGATCTAGGTTCAACTGGTTCATTTAATTGGTCAAAAGATTTACCGGTATTTCAAAATACTCATTTAAGCTGCATCTCTGAACTGCTTTCATCTTTTAAAATCCGGTGAAAATTGAAATTGATTAATATTAAAATTAAGATTCTTTATTATCAATGATTATAATAACAGATATTTGAAATACCCAAGAAAAAACACTGCTCGTTTTTTTTTATTTATTTGTCAAATTTGGTCTCTTCAAGGTAAAGAGAAGTCTCGAACATTGCCAATCATACCATATCTGTTATATATTTAAAGCTTCTTGCTGACTCATGCAAAAACACGCAATAGACATGGATCGATAAACTTCCGCCCACTCGTACACCCGTTGGCAACTGTCCACGGCACCACGTGGGCACGTGGACCCCCGTGGACAGGAAATGCCCACTCAGTGCCAACGCCCACGGTGGGCACGTGGAAATAGCAAAATCCACGTGAGCTGTAGTGTACAATGTAATATTACTGCTGCATGCTTCATGGTCTTAAAACGCACCAAGAACGTTGAAGTCCAATAATAAATAACATTTATTTCATAAAATATGTTATATAGCATTCATAAATAAACTCATCATAGATACCAGTAAAAAGTAAATTATAGAGTATTCAGATAAATCCAAATTTATTATATGTTCTGATTCACTTTCATGCTTACAAGCTATACAAAATACTAAAATTAAAAACCCAACAATTCTCCAAATTTTATATGTAATGAGGAATTTAAAAATTCTTCTGAAAGAAATAATATTTCTATGGGTTCCGAGTCATGTTGGAATCCTTGGAAACACAGCTGTAGACCTTGAGGCAAAGAATGCCCTGGGTGACCCTTTTATCTAACTGTGATATACCATATACTGATTTTAAATCTAATATTAGAGAATATGTTTTTAATATATTGAAAAATGAATGGAGTAAAAAAGAATATAATAAATTGCATGAAATTAAACCTAATATAGGCAAACCTTTTAACAATATTATGTGCAGAAAAGATCAGTGTGTTATTACTAGATGTCGTATTAATCATACTAGAATAACACACGAGTATCTTTTAAAAAATGAAGATGAACCACAATGTGTTCCTTGCAACTGCAAGTATACTATTAAACATGTTTTAATTAATTGTATTGACTTTGCTGATATTCGTAAGAAGCATTTCAATGTCAATAATATGTATGATTTATTCAATAATGTTCCATTTACAAATATTGTTGCATTTTTAAAAGAAATTGGAATTTATTATAGAATATAAAAGTGTTATTATATTTAAATCGTTTTTAATTTTTATCACGTTATTTTACTGTTGATTTTTATTTGTATATAATCAATTTGCTTAAGTCAAGAATTTTAGTATATTGAAGGACTTTTTGTCTTATTTTAAAAATATGCTTTAAATTGTAAAAATATTCGAATTAGCTCTCGCCGCGATATAGCCTTTTTTGTGCTAATGCGGCATAAAGCAACCAACAATCAATCTTGTATTGGCAACATCGCATACATCTAATGGCAGGTGTGGCGAACATTCGATACAAATATCTATAAATATGGTCGATTTAAGGTTTAATCCAATACAATTATCCTAAAAGTGGTTAAATTAAATGAAAAATGTAAAATTTTCAAAAGCTGTGGTTGGTTTATGTTTATAAATGATACACGTTAGAAAATGATGTAGAACAAATGATCGATTTAAGGTTATATCAAATACAATTATCAAAAAAGTGGTTAAATTGACAGTGAAATGTAGTAAAAGATGAACAAACCGATGGCAGGTTTAGTGTTACATTCTATACAATTATCTTTAGAATATGGTCGATTTAAGGTTACACCTTAATTATTTCTCAAAAATGTGTTCTAATTTACTGAATATTGTTGTAATTTTTTAAAATGCAGCTGCGGTTGGTTCAACTTTGTTTCTCATACAATTGTCAATACATATAAGAAAATGATCTTGATCAAATGACCGATTTAAGGTAATATTATATACACTTATCAAAAAAGTTGTCCAATTTACAGTAATATGTGGAAATTTATCAATACCCCAATGGCAGGTTTGGTGAACATTCTATACAACTATCTATAAAATATGGTCAATTAAGGTTTCATCTAATATAATTATCCAAAAAGTGGCTAAATTAACTGAAAAATGTAAAATTGTCAACAAAGCTGCGGCTGGTTCATGTTTACATCAGAAATAAATAAATTCATCATAGATACCAGGACTAAATTTTGTATATACGTCAGACGCGCGTTTCGTCTATAAAAGACTCATCAGTGACGCTAGATGTATGATATAATCCAAATAAAGTACGAAGTTGAAGAGCATTGAGGACCAAAATTCCTAAAAGTTTTGCCAAATCCATCTAAGGTATTCTATGCCTGAGGTAGGAAAGCCTTAGTATTTCAAAAATTCAAAACTATGTAAACAGTTAATCTATAAATATAACCATATCAATGATAATTCATGTCACCACAAAAAGTGCAAAAGTGCTGACTACTTGGCCGGTGATACCCGCGGGAAAATAAATCACTTACTGTAAAGTTCTGCTTTGAGACATATGCCTCGACAATATTATATTGACTCTCAGTGAAAGATACTGAAATAATATGCAGATGAAAAGGTTTAAAATTCGAGTAACTCGTGTACCGTCTCCTGATATTTAAATTTTTTATTGTATCTGATGGCAATGTTTCAAATTTCTTATAACATTTCCCAAGCGCTGACTTTAGACTGACATATGCACCTGAAATATTGCCTGTTGTAAGATATATTGCGAACGTAATATTCGTCATCTCGTCAAACGCACGATTAAATGAAGCTTGGCAGATCTTTGGTTTGCCTTACTATTTCATGGTTAGCCTAGTCACTCATTTTAAACTTGTTTAAAAAAATAATACTGCCTTCATTTTCTCCAGATACATGCTCCTACGGGTTGACCATCTTTATTCGCTAGATGTAACTGTTAACATGTAGTGTAATTCGCCAATGCTAGAGAGCCATCGAATATAATGAGTAAAGGGCTCTCTTTGCTACAACCAGTGACATGTAGGCAAGAAATAGACCTGACACTGTCCAGAATACTGCAAAATAAAAAAACACATTTATATTCATTGTATAACCTTACCACAATAAATTGATATTTTACTTGCCATGACAGAATATAAGGTTATTCTTTTTTTTATGCCCCACCTACGATAGTAGAGGGGCATTATGTTTTCTGGTCTGTGCGTCCGTCCGTCTGTCCGTTCGTTCGTCCGTCCGTCTGTCCCGCTTCAGGTTAAAGTTTTTGGTCAAGGTAGTTTTTGATGAAGTTTAAGTCTAATCGACTTCAAACTTAGTACACATGTCCCCTATGATATGATCTTTCTAATTTTAATGCCAAATTAGAGTTTTTATCCCAATTCCACGGTCCACTGAACATGGAAAATGATAGTGCGGGTGGGGCATTCGTGTACTGAGGACACATTCTTGTTTTCCTTTGTTTTTTCATGTCGAGTTAAAAATATACTGTTTAGTTGATCAAATACCAATTCTCCTCATCTTGTTCAAAAGTACAACTATAATGTCAAACTCTCATTCACATTTATGTATTAAACCCTTAATTAACATTTGAAAAAATATTATTTTCTATTTGGGTTAAACAAAACTACAGAACTTACATATTCAGAGTCATACATCTATAGCTAAAGAACTGACAAAACATGTGATAATTTACCAGATCATTTGTATTGCCATGGTCTTGACTTGATACAGACATTTCAATTGAAATGGTTATTCAAACATCTTACATAAAAGATTTTTATGTACCTGTCATAAATGCATCCATTTTCTCTAGATATTTGCCTAGGTCTTTCTTCTGTTCTAAAATTATGAAAAAAGTAAAACACATTTAAATTACTTTAAAAACAAGAATGTGTCCACAGTACACGGATGCCCCACTCACACTATCATTTTCTATGTTTAAAGGACTGTGAAATTGGAATAAATTCTCTAATTTGGCATTAAAATTAGAATGATCTTATCAAAGGGAACATGTATACTAAGTTTCAAGTTGATTGGACTTCTACTTTATCAAAAACTACCTTGACCAAAAACTTTAACCTGAAATTTGCACCATCATTTTCTATGTTCAGTGAACCGTAAAATTGGGGTCAAAACTCTAATTTGGCATTTAAATTAGAAAGATCATATCATAGGGCACATGTATACTAAGTTTCAAGTTGATTGGACTTAAACTTCATCAAAAACTACCTTGACCAAAAACTTTAACCTGAAGCCAAAAACTTTAACCTGAAATTTGCACTATCATTTTCTATGTTCAGTGAACCGTAAAATTGGGGTCAAAACTCTAATTTGGCATTTAAATTAGAAAGATCATATCATAGGGCACATGTATACTAAGTTTCAAGTTGATTGGACTTCAACTTCATCAAAAACTACCTTGACCAAAAACTTTAACCTGAAGCCAAAAACTTTAACCTGAAATTTGCACTATCATTTTCTATGTTCAGTGAACCGTAAAATTGGGGTCAAAACTCTAATTTGGCATTTAAATTAGAAAGATCATATCATAGGGCACATGTATACTAAGTTTCAAGTTGATTGGACTTCAACTTCATCAAAAACTACCTTGACCAAAAACTTTAACCTGAAGCCAAAAACTTTAACCTGAAATTTGCACTATCATTTTCTATCAGTGAACCGTAAAATTGGGGTAAAATCTCTAATTTGGCATTAAAATTAGAAAGATCATATCATAGGGAACATGTGTACCAAGTTTGAAGTCGATTGGACTTCAACTTCATCAAAAACTACCTCGACCAAAAACTTTAACCTGAAGCGGGACAGACGGACGAACGAACGGACGAACGAACGGACGAACGAACGGACGAACGGACGCACAGACCAGAAAACATAATGCCCCTCTACTATCGTAGGTGGGGCATAAAAAGTTATATCTTAAATTATTTTTATGAGTCATGAACAACACAAAAAGTCTTACCAAGTGTATGTGCATTATATAACCTACATTGTTAACAATATAAAACAGAGACTTTACTGTTAAAATGCTTTATTTTTGAAAGATCTTATAATTTTATATTTTAGGTACAAACAGTCACTTTCTATTTTTACATATCACCTTTTTTGTATCATTACCTGAATGTGGTTCTTTACTGTTTGTGGTCACCCAGGCTGTTGTGGTAGGCCATGCTTCTTTGTGGTCTGTGGTCATCAAATCCCTAATGGTAGGCCATGCTTCTGTTGTTGTTTCACTTATTGGTTCATTGGGGTTTTTTTTCCTTCCTTGTCACAAACATTTCTAATATGTTGTCAGGTACTGAAAAAAAACCAACAAATATATCTTTATAAAATATACAAAAGGTTGTTTCACCAATTGTCTGTTGAAAAAAATATAATTTTACAATAGAATTAAGTCAAAATTAAGTTCTGTAAAAAAGTAAAACACCTTTAAAATCATTGTATTGGGTGCCTTTAAAGTATTATAAAAGATTTGACACTTCTGGAATATATTTAAATTTTATAAACTTTTTAATATAATTTATGTATATAATACATACATAAATAAGGTGGTTAATTTTCTCATTTGATTTGTTTTACATTGTCATTCCATGGCCTTTTATAGCTGACTATGTTGTATGAGCTTTGCTCATGGTTGAAGGTTGTATGGTGACCTGTAGTTGTTAATTGGAAAATGACGCAATGATATAAATCATATCTATATGGTGATACAATGTAACTTGCCCAATCCAACACTTGAGTATTCTAACATCCTACTTTAATCCGACATTTTTTTCTGGTCCCCAAGTGTTTCATATGAGGCAAGTTAAACTGTTAATACTGAATGCCTGGCCTAGACCCAACTAATTCACCTTCCTCAATTTTTTTCTGTTGAGAGATTGGTCTTTACCCCCAATGCCTGTATCTTTACCTTCTCCTTGTAGATCTTAATCCCTCATTCAAGGCTTATTCTTCCAATATAGTTAGGGTTTCATCGGTGATTATTTCTCTACTTCTCATTTAGCATAATAAAAAAAATAATTCAAAGTATAAATGAATTTACAGAATTAATATCCTTTGTTTTCTAGTTAAAAACATTGAATTGTGGCCCTTAGCTGAGTTTAACTAAAAACCGATAAACTTCCATGGATATAACAATCGAAGATGTGGCATAATTGACAATTGATATAAGGAATAGGTTCATCCTCTACGATTTCTGGCTCAGATGTTGTTTTTTTTTTAAAGTCTAATAGATTTTTTGAACATTTTGTAATTTTGCAAGGATATCTTTTTCACATTTATCTTGGAATTTTCTAAAATTGTATCATGTATCAAAAATTCATATGTAGGCCTATCTATAAATACCGGCTTGACTTTGCATTGGCTTTTCTTCCTTTTCTACTATGATCAATCAGATAGTTTTCTCAAACAGGAAAATATCTTTGACACATGACTGAAAGTCACTTTTGTTGCATATTATTTTCTTGACATTTGAACTATTTCTTATGTTATAAAGAATAGGTTCATCCTCTACGATTTCTGGCTCATGGGGTTTCATGGAATTTTTTCTTCAATTTTTTAACTTCTTCCTCTATCTTTTCAGAATCAGCAAAGGTCTTAACTTTGGAGGCCAGTTTTTGCACATCCTGTTTAATGATAAATTTTCAACCACTTGAACGAAGTCAAAAAACCGGTTTTAGAATTTAGATCTTGAAAATCATACTATTTATAGTTGACACTGATTTAAATCGCACGAGTTTCATAAATATAGTACATGAAGGAAGATTCACATAAGGTGTAATATGCACCTATGAGAACAGTTGTTTTTTATAAGGCCATACGATTGAGGACTTGTGCTGGAAAGTTTTGTTTTTCTATTACACATCAAAAAATTTTGAAAATTTACTAACTTATGACTTGGTATAATAACTGATATAACTAATTAGTCATCTAATCAATTCATACAGTTATTAACACACACTTTCATTGGAATAAAAAATACTAAGGCGATACGTGAATTTACATGAACATATTAAATAAACAAATTAAACCTCTGTGTTTATATATAAACAACATGTAATTATGGATTTCTTGTTTTTCTTGGATTATTATTTTAATATTTGTGTATAAAAAGACCCTTTTAATGATTTAAATAATTGTGAAATCAGAAAAAAAAATCTACAATAAAACATAAGTTAGTAGGAAAGTTGCTTCTTTTATGCTTTACTTAATAAAAAGCTTCAATTGTATGAATTTTGTGCAATTAGAAAATTCTTAAAAATTCGATTATCCCTTACATTGTGCAACACAAAAAATTAAAAAAAAAAAAAAGAGAGAAAACATATTACCACAGATTTATTTACATATATTACAGAAACTTTAATAAAATAAATAAAATATTTTTTTTTAAATTGTGTTAATTATATGTGACCACCCACGACATATCCAGGCTTATGGAGGTAGAACGTCATTGTGAGAAAAACGCCGTTAACTATATGTGACTAGCCACTTCCGGGCTTAGGAGGGTACATTGTCTAAAATTTGCTTTTTGTATATTTATCTAGAATATTTACAAACAAAATTCTCTGTCATGTTATCATGACATATTTGTTGTAATAGCAATGAAACGGGTCATTTCGAATACCGGTATGAAAATGAGACTGTTCTATGACGTCTTTTATTTATTGAAGGCACTAGTTTATTAAATACAAAATTATTGAATTTATCGGCTCTTAGTAATGTTCAATAGCGTATTTGAATAAAATTTCAAAGACTTCAATTTACTACAATACAAGCAATTCTAAGCTCTATTTTAGAACATGTAATTTAAACTTGTTGAAATGAAGATAGTTTAAAATTTGTCAAAGTAAGCTTTAAGAATTCCTTTTTTTAAATTGTCTTTTAATTTAGATTTATCATGCATGTCTCTAAACAAAATATGCGACGCGTACCAGTTTATAAGTAGGTGTTATCATATATTTATTTGATACGGTGCATTTATTATGGATATATTTCAGACTCCATTTGAGAAAGAAAGTCTATAAAGCAGAGCATTTTATTTGTAGCTCTATTTTAGAACATGTAATTTAAACTTGTTGAAATGAAGTTAGTTAAAAATTTGTCAAAGTAAGCTTTAAGAATTCCTTTTTATAATTTAGATTTATCATTCATTTCTCTATACATAGTATGCAACGCGTCACTGTTTATAAGTAGATGTTCTCTTATATGCATTTGATACGGTGCATTTGTTATGGATATATTTCAGACTTCATTTACGAAAGGAAAGGAAATCTATAGAGCAGACATTTGATTTTTTTTTGTATCAATTTAAATGTAGATTCAAATATTTTTCACTTCAAACGATAAAGTAAAACGTCTTCAAAACTTATATATGATGTATAGTTCGGCGTCCGCAAAAAAGAAGCCAAAGAAAGTGTTTATCTCTTCTTCACAAATATGTATTTCATTGAATCTCGATATTTATCATGTTTATAAATTTTATAACAATGACGTTCTACCTCCATAAGCCTGCAAATATCAAATATCATGGCGGGTCACATATATGTATAACGTGCGATGGGAACGCATTAGTGCGATGGTCTATGCTAAAGTACGATGTTACGGGGAAATATAGACATATAAACGTAGTTTGATTATGACGTTTATATCAGTCGTTTATACAAACTAAAAATTAAACACGCCGGAAGATAAATTACAAATATCTTATTAACACCTTTAATCACTGAAGAGACATTATTTGTCGAAATGCGCATCTTGCGCAGAAAAATTGGTACCGTTAATGTTATTAAAACAAAATGTCAATGAATAAATTGATTCACACCTGACCGTGCTTTGTCGGCTGAGGCAAATGTGTTTTTTTTTTTTATGTAGCTGGAAGAACTTGTATCCTGCAGTCGACCATTTTACTACTAGTATATAGATACAAAATAGTATTCATATGAATATCATGTATCCTGCTTTTGTTGGAAGCGAACATATACATTTAAATAACTATTTATGTTGCAGTTTATTTTGCAGTTCCAGTTAAAATATTTTCGATTTGATCGTAAAGTAACGTCGATAAAAAGTACTTGTTTTCATGCGTTAATTATAGTTAGTCGGCTAAAACCTTAAATTGTATATTGAATGAAAATATAACATGTTTGTGTGGTCACTATGAAAAAGAAGAAAGGTATGCGAACATGACCTCTCTCTCTCTCGTTTAGATTAAAGCTTAAAAAAATGTGACATATTCTGACAATAATCTAATTTTGAAAATGACGACTGAATGAGGAGGTGTTCCCATTAATGATAGACTGTATGAACGGCAACTTACACCAATTATCTTTTGTAAGAAGACTATTTTTTAACATCGATGTTTAAATCCCTCGAAGCTTTACCCTTTTGGTCCATCACACTTTAGAGTGATATACCATCGTACTTTATTTAGCATGAGACTCCACCATACTTTAGCGAAGACGAACGCACTTTAGCGTGACCATCGCACTTTAGAGTCCTACATATATAATACAGATAATTCATGGCACACTATTTTGGCACAGCCATGTTTCCATTGGTGTATTATTTACTTCCACTTATATAAGATTCTTCATTTGATATATCATGTAGAGGTTCATTATGTAAAATCTCACAACTATTCAAATTCAGGTTTTTTGCTGAGATTCTAGGATCTTTCATAAGTAATGCCGGAGGTCTTGTTACACCATGCATCAGTTCTGTTAACTCATCTTTCAATGTATTTCTGTCCATATTGTCCGTGTTTACATTCCTGCATTCTAGTTCTTCAATAAGCTCTGCATTTTTTAAGCTACCAAGTGGATTAAAAATGTCACTCTCAATTTTCAACCACATCTCTCCTCCCAATACCAACCTCCGCCTTTCTTCTAGATCTAGTAAATTAATTTTTAGGCAAGCTTCGAAATTGATATGATTTTTTGAATGAACTCCACAGAGACGGCTGTAATTCCAACCTCTTCGCTGTCCAGCTTTAAACTGGCGAGCTGGATTATCTCCAGAAAAAACCCGTACAATATCAGAAAACTCCTCTCTTTTAAGTAAACTTGATTCATTTAGAGTCAATATGTCATCCAGACGAGTGTCAATATATGTAAATTGATCAGCATCTGTATGCTGCAAAATGTGATTATTTATTAATATTTGATGATAAATTGGGATTTATCAAGTTTAACGGAAACTATAAGATATTTGATATGCATTGCTGTTTTATTTATAAAGTACCTTTATTTGAATTATCTGCCCTTGCATTTGAGTTGCTTCCCCTTATGTGGCAAAGTTGAAAAAAATTAATTAAAACAAAGTTTTCTGTTTCTTTGTAAAATACAACCATAAATATGATAAATCATGTCATTTTCTATCTTGCAATGAAAGTTCTTACACATTAATTTCCCAATACCCTCAAAATTTACACATTCTATTAAAGATTTAGACCTTGTTTTCTTGTATTTCTAAATCAAAGATGGAGGAAGACACCCTATCTACCTTAAGTGATTCTCAAAATGTAATATGAATGTTTAATGATTAGAACAATTTAGTTCAACTTATTTCTGAGCTGCATGTTAAATATCCAGTAATGCTTTGGAACTTTAAAAACCTTCAGAGATAACAAAAAAAAGGGGGGGGATGGATGATATAGGGTATTTATCTTTTGTTATAAAAATTGGTAATATCAAATAAAATTAGTACATTTTGCTAACAAAGTCCTTGTATTTGAATATAGTATAATTCATTTTTAGTGGAAATTTGATGAAACAATAATTAAGTTCTATTTAAAAAAATGTTTGCTAACCCTTCTTTGTGATAACTGTGAGATAACTCTGATTAATTTTGAATTTCCCCATAATTATTAGGGGGAGATGATATAATTCAATTTTCATATTTAGTCGTTTTCAAAAAAGTTCAAATGCTTTAAGTATGTTCTAATCATAATTTGTCTTTTTCTTGGGCTTTATCAAAAGCGTCTGTGATGTTTTTGGTTTTGTATCTTATTGATTTCGGTTGTGTTTCTAGTTGTCCCAAACGATAGTTAAGTTTGGATTTCGAGGAGCAAATTCGCTTTAATCTGATGGCTTGACTGTAAGGTATACTCCTGGAGCAGTGTTTTGGGTGACAACTTTGTGGAGAAAGGAACTGGTGTTGATCAGTTTTCTTTGTGTGGAGATCAGTTGTCATGACCCCGTTTTTAACAAAAGTGGTGGTGTCGAGAAATGCAATTTTCTGTATTGAAAATTCAGATGTACAATTTAATTGAGTGATGGAACTGATTACAGTGATCGAAGAAATCTTGTAAATATTCTGCAGTATCATTCCATATCATCAATAAAACGGAGCCATGACAAGGGTTTGTATGGCACACTCAAAAGGATGCGTTCTTCGAGATCCCCCATAAAAATGTTGGCATAAAAAGGTGACATTTTTGTTTCCATACTAGTTCCGTCAATCTGTAAAAAGTGCTTGTCGTTGAAAATAAAGTTGTTATTTTCAAGCACTAGCTTGAGCTATTGAACTAAATTGTATGAATTTCTATAAATTAATTTGTATGATTTCAAGATAATTACGGTTTTGATTTGCTTTTAAATCTTTTTTCGTCTCTCTCATTGAGTCCATCAGCTGCAATAGTTCGTAACTGGCGCATCCTACATCTCTCTCTTTTGTCTTCCTTGTGTATCCCAATTTTGATTTTTATCAATGAGTTGAAATGTGACGTTTTCAAGTCATGTACTGCTCTTAAATGGTGTCTTGTAATTGGGCAGTTTCTTTCTCTTGTATAAAATGACCGATGGTTATTTAGTGGGATGTTAAATGGTGTTTCTGTTTCACTAACATATTGCAACGAGCTCGCCTTTCGCTACAATTTTGTTCAGTGCATTAAGTGTCTCAGTTGCGAGCATGAACCGATATCGTTATGGCTAGATAACTCAAGATTTTCTTAGGATAAATGATTTTATTAGCGGTCGGATAGTATCGACAGCTTTAATTATAGCAATAGCAACAAAAAGTCTTAATATAAAATGACAATAACAACTGGTCAGTTTTAACCACAATTCTTGGTATAGTTCTAACCACGATTCTTGGTAAAGTTTAACCTCAGTTATTGGTATACTTTAACCATAATTAGTTGGATACTTTAACCATAATTAGTTGTATAGTTTAACCACAGTTATTGGTATAGTAAAACCACAGTTCCTTGCTATCGTTAACCGCAATAATTGGGTCTTGAAGCACAATTATGGGTTGTAAACAATGTATACTTATTAATTATAACTTAATTATAAATGCCATGGCTGCCTTCACTCAATTTTCTCAACCCCTTTGTAATTTGAGTCTAGTAAGCTCTTCCTACTTTTATTTTTATTTTTTCTCCTAAAAAAAGTACGAGTACGGGTCTGCGATTTTAAATTTATCTCTTGTCGCATGGTCAAACAAACTGGCGATGTCCGGGAAGGGACCGTTTTTTTTACATTAAACTTGAAGTGCGATCACTAGAGAGGAGTTCGTGTTCACTCAAATTTGTTAAGTGTAATAGAGATGAGACAATCGGGGTTATGTTGTCCAAGGAGTTACCGGAAGATGTTGGCATCAACCGCATTATAACCAACGAGGCAGATGTGGAACCTGACATGCCGTTAAACGTTTTGGAAGAGAGTTTGTATTTTTCCTTTTGAAGTCCTCAGGCGAAATGAAGACCATGGTTGACCATGGATACCACGGTATTTTACTGTTGACCATGAACTACCATAATCAGCCATGTTTTTCCATGGTTTTACGAGCCAATTCCCATGGTCAACCATGGTCATAAAAATTAACCATATACAATTATCAAAAAAAATGTCAAATTTACAGTAAAATGTTGAAAATTAATCAATAAAGGTCAAATCTGAATGAATATCCAAAAAGTAGTAAAATTTACTGAAAAAATGTTACTGAGAAAATGTTAAAAATTTTAAATAAATCTGTGGTTGGTTTAATTTTACTTCTTATACAATTGTCAATACAAATTAGAAAATGTCTTGATTAAATGACCGATTTAAGGTAACATCATATACAATTATCCAAAAAAATGTCAAATTTACAGTAAAATGTTGAAAAGTAATCATAAAGGTCAAATCTGAATGAATATCCAAAAAGTAGTAAAATTTACTGAAAAAATGTAACGGAGAAAATGGTGCAATTTTTGAATAAAGCTGTGGTTAGTTCTAGTTTACTTTTAATACAATTGTCAATACATATTGGAAAATCATCTTGATCAAATGACCAATTTAAAGTGACATCATATACAGATATCCCCCTCCGGTGGATCGCTATCCTTGCCGTGGTCGGGGGGCTTGCGTGTCTCAGTGACCCCAAGAGCTATGCCAGCTAGAACTTCGTCTCCTGGTAGGGTTACCCATGCTGGACAGGTCGAAGGGTAGAGACCATACTAAAGTGATCCGAACATCGTGAGATGCTCGATGTATTAAATAAAATAGGCTCTCCAACCCGTTTGCCGTGGGTTGCTACCCGTGTCGGTGGTTGACGAGATCCTTGTGGATGAGGGCTATAGCCAGACTCCTTACGGTCAGAAAATACCCGGACGGACGAGACTATAGTTCAATAAGCTGCTTTGGCTTCGATATCATCTAAACGGGAGGTCGGATGGACCCGGTTCGATCAATCGGCTGGTCATGTCGAGCCCTTCAGTTAATCCTCAACAATAAGCTTTCTTGTAACAATTTTCATAATATACACATGTGTTTTAAATTAAGCTATTTATATTTCGGATAACTGAAGAAGGCGATGGCTCATGGGTCAATCAAGTGGTACGCTTTCTTTTTCGCTTGATGGATACGCTCTGCTTGAGTATACTATTCTTGGAACATCTGGTGCTTTCCGCAGTGGATCTTAGGTGCTGATTTTGAGGACCAGCTACATTATATTTGGAGCTCGTTTTCAGCATTAGCACTTGATACCGGTTCGCCACGGAAACACAGCATCGCCCTTGTAGGCACTCCGAGGTGGGTGGATAACAAGAATGGTGAATCTTTCTCCTTTCATATGGCACAACAAAACAAACCCTCTAAATCAGCTTTAATACATAAGAAAAGAAAATGTGATGATTCAGAGCCCTGTCGGGAAGATGACAGTTGGCCCAGATTTATTGTAATAAAAGGAACAGATGAAAAACCAATTTCAAAAATATCGCCCTTTGTAATTCACAAACAAATTCAAAGCGTTGCTGGTACTGTAAAAAAAGTTTCAAAAATGAGATCTGGCAATTTGTTGGTTGAATGTTCCAACAAAAGTCAATCAACAAATTTACTTACAATGACTACAATAACAAACTTTCCTGTTTCTGCCTCTCCTCATAACAGTTTGAACAGCTGTAAGAGGATCATTCGAGACATAAGTCAATACCTTGGTGATCTTACCGTGGAAGAAATCGGTGAGGAACTTTCAAGCCAAGGTGTAACTGATGTTATTAGATTTCAAATTAAAAAGAATGGCAATATAATCAAATTAAATACATATCTTTTGACCTTTAGAACTCCAACTCCTCCTCCATCTATTACTTTAGGTTGCTTCGGAATCAGAGTTGACATGTTTATCCCTAACCCAATTCGATGCTTTACTTGTCAAAAGTTTGGGCATGGAAGCAAACAATGTCGTGGTAAGCAGAGATGCTTCAAGTGTTCTGACGAAGGACACGAGGGAACAAACTGTAACTCTGAATCTTCTAAATTCGTAAACTGTGGTGAATCCCATTTTTCATCGTCTAGGGACTGCCCTGTTTACCTTAAAGAAAAAAATATTATTAAAATTAAAACAGAAAGAAACATCAGTTACCCAGAAGCTAAACAGATAGCTTCTGTTTCGAATGATCTCCTTGTTTCAAACAGACCATCGTACGCCAGCAAAGTTGTCCGTTCATTCAGTCACGAGAATACACAAACTCGCATTACTTGGCCAATTAATGCGGACAATTTTACAATGCTGCCTGTTGAAACAGAACCTACCGATAAAATATTAATTCCAAGAAAACCAACATCTTCCAAAACCAGTACTCAGTCAACTCAATCTTCCCTACAGAGCTCAATATCATCAACAACAAAAAATGAGAAAAAGAAATCAAATAAAAAAGAAACAGTAGAAATACACAATTGGGTCGGTGAATCTGTCTGGGATCTTCCCACTGACATAGATGATTCTTCCACCTCAAAAAGTCTTCCTTCATCTTCAAAGTCTACTAAAGCCCCATCTCCTCTTCGTTCTCCAAAAAAGAAGGATGTCCAAAAGAAGCCAGTAAATACATCCTCTCAGAAGTCTTCTGATTCGAGATCGCGGGGTAGGGGTCGAGGCGGAGTAAAACCAGCTGCATGTGGTCCCGGAGATCGACGACTCTCCTCGCACAACAGATTTTCAACACTTGTCGATGAAACTGAAATGGAAACCGAAAAAGTTAAAAAAAAAACACTTGCCAGATTCCTCACTAGAAGCTCTTTTGCAGCTCGTGAATAACATCTGGGAATCTGGTGATTTACCATCAATCTGGAAGCTTGCAACTGTCGTGCCTATTCCAAAACCCAGTAAAGATCATACGGATCCTATTAATTATCGACCAATTGCTCTTACCAGTTGTGTCTGTATAACACTCGAACGGATGGTCAATGATCGCCTTGTTTGGTTCTTGGAATCCAATGGGCTATTAGCCAATATCCAGTGTGGATTTCGACAAGGACGAAGTACTCTTGATCATCTTGTTCGATTCGAATCATTTGTCCGTAATGGTTTTGCGAAAAATGAACATGTGGTGTCAGTCTTTTTCGACCTTGAGAAGGCCTATGATACTGCATGGAAATATGGTATTTTAAAAGATCTATTTGATATGGGGTTGAAAGGCAACATGCCTAATTTTATTTCCAATTTTCTCTCTAACAGACAATTTAATGTTAGAGTTAATTCGACCATGTCTGATCTGTATGATCAAGAGATGGGTGTCCCTCAGGGCAGTATTTTATCTGTGACATTATTTAGTCTTAAAATCAATAGCCTTGTTAAAGTTTTAAAAAGTAATATTGAAGGTTCATTGTACGTTGATGATTTTTTAATATGTTACAGAGGTAAAAATATGAACATCATAGAAAGACAATTACAACTATGTCTTGGAAGAATTGAAAAATGGGCCTCGGAAAATGGTTTTAAATTTTCCACGTCTAACACGGTCGGGATGCATTTTTGTAACAGAAGGAAATTGCATCTTGATCCAGAACTCACTTTGTACGGCAACCCAATTAAAATGGTTGATGAAACCAAATTTCTTGGGTTAATTTTTGATAAAAAGTTAACCTTTCTACCCCATATCAAAATGTGAAAATCGAGATGTTTAAAAGCTTTAGATATTTTAAAAGTTGTCGGCAGCACTGACTGGGGTGCTGATCGCAACATTTTACTTAATTTATATAGATCTCTAGTTAGATCTAAACTAGATTATGGCTCTGCAAGGAAGTCTTGGCGCATTTAAAACCTCACCAGTTGAGAGTCTGTATGTAGAGGCTGATGAGCACTCACTCTCTGACAGACGTTTGAAGCTTGGACTTCAATATGTTGTCAAACTAAAAGCCTATACAGATAATCCTGCCTACAGCTGTGTTTTTAATCCGATTTATGAAGATATTTTTGAAATTCCTCCGTTAGGTATACTTTTAAAACCACATTTAGCTTCTTTTGATTTAAAATCTGTTGCTAAAGTTAAAATAAATGGAGTAAAAAAGATGATAATAAATTGCATGAAATTAAACCTAATTTAGGCAAACCTTTTACTAATATTATGTGCAGAAAAGATCAGTGTGTTATTACTAGATGTCGTATTGGTCATACTAGAGTAGCACACGAGTATCTTTTAAAAAATGAAGATGAACCACAATGTGTTCCTTGCAACTGCAAGTATACTATTAAACATGTTTTAATTAATTGTATTGACTTTGCTGACATTCGTAAGAAGCATTTCAATGTCAATAATATGTATGATTTATTCAATAATGTTCCATTTACAAATATTGTTGCATTTTTAAAAGAAATTGGAATTTATTATAGAATATAAAAATGTTATATTTAAATCGTTTTTAATTTTTATCAAGTTATTTTACTGTTGATTTTTATTTGTATATAATCAATTTGCTTTAGTCAAGAATTTTAGTATATTAAAGGACTTTTTGTCTTATTTTAAAAATATGCTTTAAATTGTAACAAATTTCGATTAAGCTCTCGCCGCGATATAGCCTTTTTGTGCTAATGCGGCGTAAAGCAACCAACAATCAATTATACAGATATCCCAAAAAATGTCAAATTTACAGTAAAATGTTGAAAAAATAATCAATAAAGGTCAAATCTGAATGAAGGTCCAAAAATTAGTAAAAATATTACTGAGAAAATGGTGCAATTTTTAAATAAATCTGTGGTTGGTTTAATTTTACTTTTAATATATTTGTCAATACATATTAGAAAATGTCTTGATTAAATGACCGATTTAAGGTAACATCATATACAATTATCAAAAAAAATGTCAAATTAACAGTAAAATGTTGAAAAATAATCAATAACGGTCAAATCTGAATGAATATCCAAAAAGTAGTAAAATTTACTGCAAGAATGTTACTGAGAAAATGTTGAAATTTTTAAATAAATCTGTGGTTGGTTCAATTTTACTTCTAATACAATTGTCAATACAAATTAGAAAATGTCTTGATTAAATGACTGGTTTAAGGGAACATCATATACAATTATCCCAAAAAATGTCAAATTAACAGTAAAATGTTGAAAAATTATCAATAAAGGTCAAATCTGAATAAATGTCCAAAAAGTAGTAAAATTTACTGAAAAAAATGTGACTGAGAAAATGGTGCAATTTTTGAATAAAGCTGTGGTTAGTTCTAGTTTACTTTTAATACAATTGTCAATACATATTAGAAAATCATCTTGATCAAATGACCAATTCAAAGTGATATCCCAAAAAATGTCAAATTTACAGTAAAATGTGGATAAATAATCAATAAAGGTCAATCCTGAATGAATATCCAAAAAGAAGTAAAATTTACTGAAAAAATATTACTGAGAAAATGGTGCAATTTTTAAATAAAATAAATCCGTGGTTGTTTCAATTTTACTTCTAATATATTTGTCATTACATATTAGAAAATTGTCTTGTACAAAGACCGATTTAAGGTAACATTATATACAGTTATCAAAAAAGTTGTCAAATTTACAGTAAAATGTTGAAAAAATACCAATATTGGTAAAAATGAATGAATATCCAAAAAGTAGTAAAACTTACTGAGAAATTGGTGCAATTTTTAAATAAAGCTGTGTTTGTTTGAAATTGACTTCTAATACAATTGTCAATACATATTAGAAAATCATCTTGATCAAATGACTAATTTAAGGTAACATCATATACAATTATGCCAAAAAATGTCAAATTTACAGTAA